>NC_138157.1:17031020-17173520 GCF_964199315.1 Orbicella franksi
TAACTTCATTGACAAAGTAAATTGAAATAAGAGAAAATTAATCACAAGCCACTTGCCCCTACATTTATGATGGATTAAGTATCTATACCTTCTTTGCACCTGGGATACGCGCCTCATTAAATCTTACTCGACCTGTGAAACACTAAAAACCTCGTCTACGTGATTCAATGTGACCGCTGTAATTTTAATGCTATAGATAACCCTAACCCCAAATCAGTAACCCTACATACGGTCGCAGAACACGTTCTTTCCTCTCCCAACCACAATACCAACGACATGCAAAACAGTAATCCCAATCGAAAACTATTTTCCAACAGATACTCAATCCGTAAGGCCAGGAAAGCTTTTTTAATTGTAAAAAGGAGAACAATTGATCCTGATGATCTTGACCTCCGCGGAGAAACATATTACTTAATTTCCCTTGATTTTTGATTTTTTATCGTATCTCTGTTTCATCAGTTTATTTTAACTTATCTTTAATTTACACCCTGTTAGTTAAGTTTGTTTTTACCATGCGAGACAGAGATTCCCTTTTATTTCTATTCGGTTAGGAACGCGAAGAACCTCTGCTCGACCGCTCGATTTTCTATTGTGGATGCGCGAGCTATGTCAGCATGTCAGATTTATCATGCTTTGTCACCTATTTTCGGTTCCATTGTGGTAAATGCTTGAATTCCAACTTTAGTACCGTTTACCGTTTATTTGTTAGAGAAACTTCAGAAATTTCATAAATTTTCACCATACGGACCGACCCTAAGCCGCTAAATAATGTATTTATTTTTTCCTGAGGTAAATTGGCTTGCAAATGGGTTTGTTTACGCAACTTTGTCATTGAAACTGTATTGAATTGGCTTACGGGCCGTCTACAAACCATCGTAAAAAATCTAACGAGTGAACGAGCAAGTTACTCAGATACTAGACAAAGAAAGATGTATTGAAGAACAGATTTATTTTGATATACTTTATGTTACTTGCATCCAGTTCACCAGTTAAATTCTCCAAAATTGTTTTTTCGGTGTGAAATTTCGTGCAAAGTTTGAAGTTATACTACAAGAACAATTCCTATCAGTCGTTGCGACTCACTCGAAATCAGACTTTTCTACTACCGTAAATTGAGTGGCAGAAAGTGAGAAAATCCGTTAAGTGTATTCCACAGATATTCTCTTAAATACAGAAACAATCGGAGAGGCAAACTCGACTGCAACTGACTTTTGTTTTGCTTAAAATTGTGTGGCGAGAGAAACACAGGAGACACAGTATTACGCGCCATTACAGCGCCGAGCTAGAATCAACCAAACAAACTGTCACAACTTCAAAATACTCAATTGAATTTACTTACAGTGACTTTCCTTGCCATTTAAAAGTGAATAGAGATAAACTTGCGTTGGTTAATTGTCGATGGAAGTGTAAAAAGGGCAAAGATTGACCATTACCACTAGTTCACTCACGAAAATTGACCAACACGACAATTTCACCTGCGCTGTTTCCCGCCGTTACCGTGACCGTGGTCAGAGATAGGAAAATCCGGACCGCGCTAAGAACCAATCAGATCGCAGGATTCGTTACCGTGCCCTCTTAGGAAAAAATAAATACCTATCTCATGATTTTTAGTTTTTTTAGAAGTTAGATCATTAGAAAAAGTGCTGATATAAATGTTTGTTTTGTTCAGTGCAGACCATCAGTCGCCTAGATAGCCAAAGCAAGTTCCAGATATTTACACTATTTTTCGGCGCGTCGCCATATTGGTGCACCACAGAGGTGCACAAACATGGCGTTTCCATACTGAGCTCTGTAAATTTCTGCGAAACAGTTCGACAAATATCTCCGATCTGGGAAAACGCACAAACCTAAAACTTGGAGAAGTGTCTTCCCTATCTATTTCCTGGAAGATCACAATTTCTTGACTTTATCCACTGAATGGTTTTCGTTTTATTTTATTTTTTTTTTTATTGCGTAACAGTGAAAACGATCTATAGAAAACAATCCAATTTCGCTTGATGACAGCATGGTCAACAATGTTTTCATTTTTTCTTGGAGACAGATGCTAAATTAAACTTTGAACTAAGTTGAACTGCATTCAACGGCCAAGCCATGCCACAGCACATTTTAATGCACAGGTATATAGCACGACCGTTTCTTTAAATCAAGCCGTTAAAGGTGCAACAACGGTAAGAAACATTAGTAGCAAGAGAGAAGATAAATAGATAATCTCGCTAAAATCTCAATTTTTCTGGGCTGACATTTTGCAGAAATAATTATTCCTGTATACAGATGGAATGTTTTCCATTTCTGAGTGAATATTTTTTTGTTGGCCGTATTTTTTAAGAAGTGATTTATTTTAAACAAGGATTCAATTATTTTTTGCTTATCGTTGAAAAAGACAAGAAGTGAGTCACACTGAAAGTAAGTGTGACGTCACATCATTCACGTTTAATTTAATGCCAAAGTCAAACTCTTGCGTGTGTTTAAATTCACAGTCCAGATGTCTCGGTCAGCAAAAGTTTGTTTCCTCAGTCGCTGTTCTTGAGTTGACAAAGTGTTCGTTTTCAAGCTGCGCTATGACAATGGTTTTCAAGACTTTCATTTAAATTAAAACATATAAAGGAGGATGCGTCTAGGACAACAACAACAACAACAACCATTTTATTTTGCATAATGCATAGAATATCACTCAGCAAAAGAATACATTAAACTTAAATAAACAAAAAAACTACTCAAAATAGTAAAAACTAAACGAACTGAGTAGTTACGAGAATTATTACGCTTTAAATCGGTTGTAGGAAAAATAAAGAAAAGAAGACGTAGAAAGAGAATGAGTTATTTTTTCTCCGCGAAATTTTTCAAGATTTAATGATATACACAAAAATGAGTCTTATATAACGTCTATTTAAAAACTTGAAATGCAAGACAGTATTTCGTGGTTGTAGAAATATGATTTTCCTTATGCGATGGAAAATCATACACGATGAAACTTTTTGAAACTGGATGAGGCTGTTTACTACATGGTCATAGTAGTCAAGATTTTTAAAGTGTATCACTATTTTACTTAACAGTCAAGAACAGTTCCTCAGAGCAAGTATTCGTCCCATTTCTCTTTTAAAATTTATACAGACATTTTAGAAATCATAAAAACAATATGAAGCTTTCCAATCACAAGTACAGTTCAATGTGTCAAAACGAACACAAACGTAATGCCTTTCAGAAAGGTATTTCGCTTCTGATATATACTTCACTTGATGACATGACAGTGACGTAAGAAGCAATATATGCGGTCAGTCAGTAGGGATTGTACAATTTTTATGACCGTGTTTCCATTTGTAATAAATTATTTTTGTTGCCTATATACTTGCTCTGATCAAGAATCAAACTCTTCACGGCTCAATTCTGACGTCACTCTGGCGGAAGTTTGTTCAGGTATACGGATTGTTTTGTTATTAACATTTCAGTATTCACGATACCAAAGCACAAAACAAATACTTAAAACTGCATAATTATGAAGAGTAAGATCGAAATTGGTTAAAGTAAACAAATTTCATTGTTGATTACTGTAACCTAGTCTCGATATTCAAATAACTTGACGTTTTGAAGTTAGCAAACCACACAAAGCCAAAAATCTCTTCTTTCATTGGATTAAACGAAGAATGATTGCGGCATTCAATTTTGGCAGAAGTGTCAGGACTAAACTCAAGTTATTCAAAACAATGGATTCGTGTTCAATGGCGAACTGAAAGGGACAAGATTCTATTTCGAGGTTCCAATCTGAAGAAAATGTTTCCAGGCGCGGACTTTGATGTATCCGTATCAAAGAACAAAAGACTTCAGGAAGTGTTTACAGGTAAGATCGGTGTCGCTCGTTTATTTTTCGTTTAAGTGCGTTTGCGTATCTTCTCTGAGTCAGTAAATGCCAGCTTGGTGAGCTGGTGTTCAAACAATTCATAATTCAATTAGTCATAAACACCGAACCAAAAGAACGATTTCACACTCTAACAAAAGAAGCTGAACCTTTGCATGCATTTCCTCGTGTGTTAAATTTCGTTTTCTACATGTCAACCGCGTTTAGCCTTGTTTTTAGTTTCCCTTTTCGTTTCTAAATTGACTACTTTTAGCGAGGCTTTTCCTCCCATTCAAAACAAGTTAACCTATAGTGATCAGACAGTATTATAATATAGATAGGACCCTGCGCGCGCTTTGATTGATCAAAAATCCATGTTTTATCAGAGTATAAAACATAGAGAAAGCGTGTTTTATTGTTTTTCGCCACATTATCTCTAGTCAACATTTTTGTTAGAGATGGCGGAAAGCATTTTCTTTGAAGAAATTTGTGATGGAGTTCTCTGCGAGGCAGCAAAAAGTTTTGAAGATGAGGCATATTAAATTGCGTCAGCTTGTCGATCTGTGTGCTTCGCTGTTTCTACTCGCGGCGTGTAAAATCTATGTCATAAAACAAATGAAGAAGCCTAAGCCGTGTATGACACTGTGAAAGGTAGCCTGCGGGTCGTTTTTTCTACATTTCCCTCGTGTTCTCAAGTGCCCGTCGTGTTTTATCACAGTGTAATACACGGCTTAGGCTTCTTTATTTGTTAAACACAAAATAACAATCCAATTTCGACTGATCACAGCATTGTCAACATTGTGTTCGGTTATTCTCGGAGTCAGATACCAAATTAAAGATTTAACTGAGTTGAACTGTATTCCACAGCAGATTTTGAGGTACATCAGTATATATTGAAAAATGCGCACACTATGTTGTTGACAACGGCCTTCGTTGACATTATCAGTGCAGTATTCGTCTCTAAATCAGAGCCATTTAAGTGATTCAAGCAAACGAATTGAAGGTCTATATGGACCGTGATGTCGTTTTTTCTATCTGAAAGCCATTGAGAAATATATAATTTTATACTCTCTGTATCTGATTTGTCTCATTAAATTTTTTAATAAGAAGAGAAACTTAATAACGAACGTCCAGCGTTTGCTGCATTTTTTCCATTGCGACAGAACAAAATTGAGATTTGGAAAAAAATTGATGGTCACAAGTGACTGCACTAGCGAGTTTCTGCGTTTGCGGCTAGATTGCGATCAGATTTTTAATGTGTGGATATTCTGATTAACCATTACTAATTTCCTCATGTACAGCGCAATAAGATGACTCGATATTAAGTGTTTTTTAGATCTGTTTTCAAATGTAAATCGAATGCAATTATACCATAAACAGTTTCCCTATGCCGTTAAGGGCGCAACAAAGGCAACACACTTTAGCAGGAATTGAAGAAAGCAGTTAATTAGATCATCTCTAAAATCCTAGGTTTCTGGGCTGACATTTGCAACGTAAGTATATGGAATGTTTTGCATTTTTGAGTTAATATTTTTGTTGGTCTTTATTTTAAATTAGCGATATTTGTTAAAGAACAAGGATTCAATGAGTTTTTTTCGTATCATTACAAAAAAGAAGAAGTGATCCATCGCTTTGGTTTGTTTGATATCGCGTTGCAGCAGGAGCTAAAGTAACAGAATAAAAACCTTTATCCTATTGGACAAATCCACGACTAAACAAACCGTTCTACATGAATAACGAATAACATTTTTTGTTAGAAAGATAAATAAGTGTACATAACAAATCCATTGTTTCACAAACTTGTTCTGACGAAAATTTACCTAAACAAACAAAGGAAGTAACAAACAGTGTGGTCAGTAAGTCAAGGAAAGAGAACTCCTCGGAGAATTTAGTTTCTTGCTTGGAGAATTTAACGATGTAAGTTTGCAATTCTATTGAATATTCGTAAATTTTCTCAAAGGTTTTAATGTTAAATCTAACATTAACTTCTCTGTTCCACTGTTTAGCTTTGTGTACAGACTCAGACGACTCAGAGGCTGAGTTTATTCAAAGGTAAATGATCTAGTGTTAACTGAGAAGCCTGCACTAATTTTTTTAAAAATAGTACGTCACCAGATTTAGAGAAAATGGAAAAAACTTTAAATTCGTACACCATAAACCATAGCCAGGGTAAACATACTGAAACATTAGATCACTCGATTGTGGGTAAATTAGTTGTCGAGTTCTCTCAACGACGGATACTTTAGCAGTATGAGATTTTAAATATATCAATAAGAGTAAAGTAATGTTTATAACTAGACTCATTTCAAATGTTTTAGGACTTTCTTTCAATATCTTAGGGGTCAGGTTATTATTTTCTGTAAAAAGAAAATATGTTTCCGTCATAAATATTTTTCCGTTGTAAATTCACTTCGTTACCTTATCGTTACCGTTCACATTTTTGCTGTCTTTAACAACACAGGTTGAATTGATCAATTGTACATTTTAACTGTTAGCAGAGAAATGACGTGTTTATTAACTGATAGCTGAGATCTGAGATCTTCAAAATTGATTCATAGGCTGAGAAATATTCTGAAAAATAAATTGAAAAAAACGTACCCCAGAGCCCTCATTGAGGCCTTAAAAATAGCGCGGACTGTATAAAACTACGATTCAATTACTTAGACACTCTCATTTTAGCCCGTAGAAAACGATCTAATCGCTAAGTACACTAAACTCAACAGATACAAAATTCGTAAGTTTGAGCGAAACTTCTGTGATAAACATTGCGTACACTTCAGTGAGCCAAGATTAACGACAAAGACGTTCTACTTCTATAATAAAACACTCATCTTAATTTTAACTTTGAAACAAGAACTGCACTTCCTTCAGGTTTTGACGATGTATTTCATTTTAGAAAAGATCAGACGTACGACAAACAGAAGGAATTTGATAATTACCCAGAGTCTGTAGTTGGACTTTAATTCATTTTAGAAGCACGTGTTAAAACCTTTTATTATTTCAGGACTTGACTTCGGAGTGTAAAAAAGAAGGGTTCTTTTTATTATCCGAATTTTTTGATTACAGCAAAGTTGCCTTTCGGCTGAAAAAAACTATAATGGAATTTTATCCAATAAACAAAGGAAAACAGGAACAACTGTGACTCGCACTCATTCGTTAAAAAAAGATCTATAAACAAATAAATTGCCTGAGCAAAACGTAAAATTATAACACGTGTTCTTATTGGGCAGAGAGCAGAAAGCAAACAGTTTTAGCGAATAGCTTTGCTTGTGAAAATGTACATTAGACTTTTGCTGTGTATGCCGTTTCACAAACTTGTTCTTACGCGAACCTCACACCGACAAACAAAGAAACAAAGTTTGCCTGACTAACAAAGAAGGAGTTCATTTTATTTCTGAACGGAGAGGCGAAAGGGCTATAAGTTTAAGATGTAAGTTGATTATTATTATTATTATTATTATTTTGATTCTTTCCTTTTTTGTAACATTGTTCAATCTAACACTCGTTCTTCTCTTCCCTGTTTAGCTTTTTGTTCCATTCAGACGGCACACTAGCAACGGCTGAGTTGCTTCAAAGGTAAGTGATTTCATTCATTGCACGTCTCGCTAGAGCAATCATGTTTCAGCTTTTAATTCATTTCTCCAAAACCAGCGTAATATAAATTATCAGTATCTTTTAGCTTTCGTCTTGGCGGAAAAAAGCAACACAAAAAATAAGATCAAACGAATGTTACAAGTTTCAAATGAACTTCTTTTTGCAGTTGCGTTCATCAGCCTAGTATCAACGCTTCTTAAAAGGTCGGTTTTGTTATTCGATACAAAATGGGAATAAAATCGCATCATGCAGTGACGCTACTTATATTTCAAGGTGAAACGCATCAGTTGACAAATCATTTGGCTGTGATATGTTCGTTGAACGATATGTCTTTTGTGCAAAAGAAAAATCTGTGTATAAAATCTATACCACTGAAGTCGTGTTTCCTTTCGACAATGTTATTATATAACAATGTTGTATCACTAGTGTTCATGGCTTTTAAAAAAAGTAACTACCAATATTTAGCAAAAGATCGGAGCAAGTGCTTAGCTCATCGTCGAATAATGAGTGTTTGATATTTGATCAAAGTACTCGAAAACAGAAATAGAGTTATAACTAATAAACAAATGCATGGGAAAATCGAAGTTTTCGTCACCGTGCACTTCTAAAAAGTGTTTTCCGATAGCAGAATACTTGTGTTCGGCAATGCGTTAATGAAGGTGTCGGGCTGTCTCCACGAGGTTACCTTTTAGTGTTGCCATTTTGCAATGTTACTCGTTCCTTAAAATCACTCGATTTGTAACGATTTGTGTTTAGAAAGTAAGTTAAATTAGAATTGTCTGGATTATTTGTACACGCTTTTACCATCAATGCTGTTGGGTTTCTAATTCAAAAAGGATCCTTACAAAAAAAGAAAGTGTAACGGGATAAAAATGTAAGCCTTTTCGTCATTGTTGAGTTTGTAAATGTTGGATAAGGACTTATTGACAGCATTGGGGCGCTTTTTCAGATATACTTGTAACCTTGTTCATTCACGCGACGAGAGAAGGCCACCAATGAGCTGACAGTGTGGCACATATATTTCAATAGTAAATAAATGACTAAAAAAAAGGTTCTAAGACCGTGTTAAATTTGTCCAAGCGTCATAAAGGCAAAGAAAATGAAAGACGTCCCAACGCCTTAAAGCAAGGATTTGAACAAAAGCTTCAAAAATTCACAGAAGCGAAGATTATCGCCGTCTGCTCATTAAACATATTAGTGCCGTTGTCTTTTTTTTTTTTTTTTTTTTTGAAAACGTTCTAGGCAAAGGTCTAAATCATCTTTACCTGCATTTTCAAGGAACCTGTTACTCAAAAATGGAGAAAGTTGGCTCGTTGTCGTTGTTTTGGAAAAGTACTTTTGGTCCACAACACGTACACAGTTCTAAAACACGATTTAACGTGAAACTTGCCAACACAAAACAAATTGACATTAATGTCAGATTCCGCGTAATTGGTCAGGCTAGACATGATCTGACCAGTGAGAGTGCTTAACGTTTGCACGCAATTTGCTAGTAAACGTGTTTCAACATGAATCTCCATTTGTCGGTTAACAAGATAAAATAATACACTGATAGCAGTATCATTTTCATTAAGATGATTGCTGCCACAGTGGAAGGTAGGAACTTAATCGACTAAGCTGTACAGTCTTTTTGTTTTTGTTTTTGTTTTTGTTTTTTTTTTGCCTTTCCTGGGTTAGTTATCACTAAAACGAATCAAAGAATTATTTCTTTCTAGCGTAATTCTTACTTTTTCTTTTACAACTTCATTGAAGTTAATGCTGCAAAGTCTCTCATGGACTTCCGAATACTTCACTCCTGTATCGCTGAACGAAAAGCAACACGGAACCAAACTGAGCGCTCATAACAGCTAAAGCAGCTCTCGACAGTCACCAGTACTCAGCATCTCTTGTGCTATAAAAACCAATAATATAAATGTAGGCGTCATGGTTTTATTTTGTTATTGGCGATTAGATTAAGAACTTTATTCATTTTCATGGCCTCCAGCAGAGTAAAATCATTTCTGCGCTAATTTTCAAGCACATGATATTAACTCAGAACGATCAAAAGGGAAAATGTAGGAAAACTCTGAAACAGTGGAATAACTGACTAAAGAAGTTTTCCAGAAGGCACAGGATAAACTCTAAGTGTCACCGTGACCATTCTTGTTTACTTTTCTGACATTTATCTCTACAGGCTTAATGATATTAAAGGGAAACCCTCGTACAGAGAACTTGCTGATCATGTTGTTCCTACTTCTTTTTGTGTTGATAACCTTGGCCTCTGCGACCGCCAGTAATGTCAGCAGCAAACCATGTGACAACAATGTGAGTAGCTCCCTCTTTTTTGTGCGAATTAAAATAAAGGGGGGGAAAAAGACAGATAAGAAAAACGAGAATAGTGATGATATTATCGCTTCTAAACAGCGATAATTGCTGTTGACTAAATACACGAAGACTTAAATCAAGGCTCTTCCTGTCACTTTATCATAGCTGGGACCTTCACAGAACTCAAGGTGTTGATCTTTCTTCTGACACAGGTCTCAATGTGTTACGGTGGACAACCAGGTACAAATGGCATCCCCGGTATGCATGGCATGCCGGGTACCCCTGGGGCACCTGGCCGTAATGGATGTGACGGAGCCAAAGGAGACCAGGGCAGCCCGGGGAAGACTGGGTCCCAAGGACCATCCGGTGCGGAAGGAAAGAAAGGAGATAAAGGAGAGTCTGGAGCTCAGGGCCCCGCCGGCCAAAAGGGACAGCGAGGGGAGAAAGGTGAGAGTGGAACTTCAGGATCGCCTCAGCTTTCCTCCCACATGAACTGGAAAGAATGCACCTGGAAAAAGGGCGAGGGCAAAGACTCAGGTGTGATCCAGGCAAGTCATTCACGGCATGAGTGTATAATATATTCAACAAAGTTCTGTCATTTGTCATTACTAAAACTATGGGATAAAAGTTAATCGTTGAACAGGGCGGAAGCTGTAGGCTTTTGTTGATCGTGCTACCCTAATTTTTGGCATAATCTAGCAAATCGACCATAACTTTTAGCCTTAATCTATATTTAGCACTGCTAGCATAACTTTGACTGTTCTGCCTTCACGAAGTGATGTAATTTCGTTTTAGATATACGTCTTTTAACTTGTTCTGTTTTTAAAACTTCTGTTACTGTAATCGTCGGGTCGCCTTGTTCTTGTTCTTTGGCCTCGTGATACTAATCTGTAGTGAGCTGTCTGAGCATAATGATCTCAGATGGCGTCCTCGTCGTCGATCTCAGCACTTCCCAAGTTCCAGTTCATATGGTTCAGCAGCTAGTAATGTCGTAGAGAGAGCTTCAATCTCCTGAGAGCGTTTATTGAAACCGTCATTAAGAGCGAATTAACCGAATTTATACCCCCAGCGTAGTACAACTGTACAAGGGCGGGGGGGGGGGGGGGGGAAGAAGGTTTGAAGGAACCCTTCTCATAGATTTCCGTTCTGTTAAGGCACAAAGAAATACATTTACATAGATTAGATAGCCCTGAGCTTGCTCTACAAAGTGACACCATTTTTGTTGATTATGACGTTATTTGACCCGCCATCTTGGATCCGCTATCTTGGATTTCACTTAAAAAGTCAAGAAATAACGGAAATTAAAGTGGCTCAAAGCAGTTTTCTGGGTGTTTTTTTAGATTTATAGAACTAGGTGCGATTTTTCAGGCTTGGAAATGTGTTGTTTTGAATGGCTCTGCAATTCTTTTAAGGTAACTCTCTACTGTACCTTTCATTGTGTTTAAGTCATAGATTAAGGTTGCACTGTTCTGTGGCATAGCAACAAACTTAACCCAATTTTTACCATCAATTGCATCTGACCAAGTCGGTGACCACAATTTGTTTTTTCTAAAAATCTTTTCGTTACTCATAGAAGAAGAAACAGGGAAATTATAAAAAAAATCTGTAGAGTAGTTTTTGCTTAAATTAAAAAAAAAAAAATGGAAATTTCCAAGTTGGAGAACTTCCACTCCACAATTTTTTTTACAATTTCGCACATGCATTCTGGTTTTGCTGTTGAATAATTTTTTGCATTAAAAAATTAGGGTCACCGGATTAGTTTTTGAGATATTAGCTTCGTGGTTAAGGACTTTTTTGCGCCCGATCTATACGCGCAAATTAAAATCTCGACTTCGCAAGATCGGCCCTTGCGCAAGCGTGAAGGTGGTCAGTAAAGCCCGCAATTCCACGCGGACAGATCAATGGATCCGCGAATAGTGTTTTTTTTTTTCGCTGTTGTCGTTAGCAGCATAAGCGGTAGAAGAGGAGTTCCATAAATACCCGCAGGTGAGACTGGCCAAGTAGAAAGAACGAAGAAAACCTGCAGACTAGTTTCTTGCTGTTTTTTTTAGAATGATATGGCCGGCGCGATCGATCGCAACATCAACATCACAATTTTCGTTTACGTTCCAGCACAAAGGTTAAAAGAATGTTTTTCCTTTGAAATTGCCTGAAGGATGGATGTTCTCGAAGGTATAGATAACTGATAACGCAAACATCTTACTAATCTTCTTGGAAACAAAGTTTTACGAAGTAGGCCTCGCGCCGCCATGTTTGTTTTGATTTTTGCAAACTTTAAACAATAATGGGATGAGGTTTTTGTGATATCCAGAATAATCAAGGTCGAGGTAAGGGTTATCAGCCGAAGCCGAAGGCTTTTTCTGGATATCACGAAAGCCGAATCTAATAGTTGTCTTATTATACACCGAACAAAAAAAAAAATGGAAGTCATGTTTTTGCTTCCTCACTTAAACGGCAACCAACACAAAGCGCTCGAACTTTACATGATTACCCTTAGAAATCATGCACCGCGGTCATACATGACATGATTACCCGTGACCTGGAGTGTCCTTAACATGATTATTGTATCATCTGCAGCTAGATGACGTCTCAGGCGCTGATTTCGAAAATTCACCGTACGCTTTCGGCCAATCAGAAAAGAGATAGTGAGTTCAATGTATGATAATACATCTAATCTCGCGACCCCTCGGGTGATAGCGTGATGCCTGGTGCTGAAGTGCCCGCTAGAGTCTAGGCGCCTCACGGAAATATTACTGTTTTGAGCCGCCTTAATATACAATCAAGTCAGGATGCTTAGAAATGTAGAAAACGGCGGTTTCCATCGGTGCTATTCCTTCTTTTATCTTATTCGCCCTTTTCTGTCTTTATTTTGCTTAAAAACCAAGTAGCATAATTTTGGTGCTAGGAGCATAATTTAGAGAAACGAGCATAAATCGAGCATAATTTCCAAAAATTTTGAGCAGTGTTAGGAGCATAATATGCCAGTTTTACGAGCACAATCGACAAAAGCCTAGAAGCTGCGTACTTTGATTATTATTTTCTTTGACCCATGCAGCCCTCACCTGAAAGGGTAAATGTCCTATGTACTCTGGAATGGGTAGCATTTCATTGACAATGTCGAGTCTAGTTTTATTAGCAAGATTTTCAACTGACCCTTCTCTCCCCAAGTTAGAGAAATGAAGTGTCTTATGAAGCTCATATATATTTTTTGACAAATTGATATTACTGATTAGTTTATTCTACAACAGTCCTACTTGTTTCTCGTCCCTTTGTTGCTTGAAGTGATTTTCTAATTTCACTGAGATTGATTAATTTGATTAACTGCAGAACTGTGAATTTATGAAGAACTTCACCGACACTGCCCTCCATGTCTACTTTGCTGGCAACCTCAGGATTTATAATTGTGACCGCTGCTGTAGTCGTTGGTATTTCACCTTCAATGGCACCGAGTGCAGCTCTCCTGGCTCCATTGACGGTGCGTTCTACATGAAAACCGGCAAGAACCACGATCTTCATCGTCACCGCCATATTGAAGGTCACTGTAATAACATCCACAAGGGAAAGGTGCGAGTGGGATTCTGGGTTGGAAGTTGCAACACTGGCCACAAGAATGCTGACGCTTACACAGGCTGGGCGACAATATCCCGGATCTTCATTGAAGAGGTTCCAAAAGCTCAGCAGTAAGCACGTTACACGTGATGATTCACTGGACTCTCTAGGCAAACCATGATATACTAAGGATAGAATGTTGCACTGCTGTAGTTTTATAAGAGTTCATATCAAAAGATTTGAAACAGTTGTATCAGTTGAGCAATAAAGTCCAGGAACATTATGAAAAAGACGTCTCTTTTTATAGTCAACTTACGAATTTCTAACACGAATTAAACTATAGAGTATGCGAACAAATTTCATTAATTAAGTGCGACTGAAACATTTGGAAATATACGCCAATACAAAATGTTACATATCAATATATAAATTTTCTTTCTGGTAACCCAGAATTGAACCCTTTCGTTCAGTTGTGGAGTTAAGTTCAAAGTGTGATCACCTGCGTTTTTGTCAACTGAAAACTGGTGTGATGTCACATCATTCAAGTTTAATTTAAAGCCAAAGTCAAACTCCCGCGTGTCTTTAAATTCACAGCCCAGATGTCTTGGTCAGCAAAAGTTTGTTTCCTTAGTCGCTGTTGTTGAGTACAGTTCAATGTGTTAACTGAAAAAGAACATAAGTGTAATACCTTTTAGAAAGTTGTTTCGCTTTTGATATATACTTGATGACTTTCACTTGTAAGCACCACCAGAGAGCAAGCAGTCTAAGGGATTAGAATTGTAGGCAGTTATTTGCAGGTCATGTGGTTGGCTGTCGGTCAATGAAAAGGAAGAGAAAATGCATGGAATGATAACAAGATATCATGGAAGGGTAGTTCTTTTTTTTATCGTTTTCACCACGCCCATTAAATTTTCCTTGTTCTGTCCAATCCGCAAAATGAGAGGAGTACATATTCCATAATCTCCACAAATGTTTTCTTAAAGGTTTTCTAATAATTTGATTTCCAACCGAGAGATTTCCCGAAATGTCTGAGAGATGACCTCAAAACCTAATACATTTGAAATGTGCACCATTCCATTTCTCGTTTTAAATATGAATTGCAAATAATTTCTTTTGATTATTCATGCCTTTTCAACATCACCATGACACACCAAGAGAGCAAGAGAGACTGAATACGCCACTCTCTCGACAGTCCTCTTGAAGTTATCTCTTGATAGGCATCTTCAGGCTCTTTGGCACTTTAAAGCTTTCCTCTAATGTCTAAGGTTATAGACAGAAATTAGTAATGGCAAACTTTGGAGGAGCGAGGTCGCTCACCAGCCGAGCATACACGATGTAACAGCATTCAAACCAGGCCTGTTGCGAGGTAATTACGCGAATTAACTTTTTTGTTTGATACTCAGTATTCAAGATATGTTCGTTAGTTTATGATATACGGTCAATTCTTTATTATTTTAAGTTTACGAAGTGAACTTTCTTGAAGCTTTCAACCCCTCACAATACTATACAGGTACGCAGTTTTGGATTCAAGAGTATGCAAATATTTTATCAACGCTATACTCCATTTGGGATAGGAAAGGATCGTAACTTTGGGTTTCCCTGCAAAACTTTGTCTACGTTTGAAGAATCTATTTTTTCAGTTTCACCTCTATCGTATACGGCGATTGAATCAGTAATTGAAATCTTCACTGATATCCTCAGTAACATCACACGTAGGGGCCAAACCACCCCCCAAATGTTTCGTCAGTTCTTGGGTATTTCACATTATTTCGCATTACTTGAAAAGTATTCACTCTTTCTACACCAAACTTGGCAGATGAGCAGGAGACCTATCGCCAATTATATTTACGTGGAAAATGTCAGTAAATGTCAAAGTTGTGACGTCACAGTGATGACGTCATGTTTTTTGCCACTTTTGAAGCTTTTAATTTGCATATTCTTTACAATGTGTTCGAAAGAGCACATCAAGGGGAGTTGAAACCTGAAAAACGTTTGTCCATATCACAAAAATTAAATGAAATATGGCATTTTTAAATATGAAAAATAACTCTGCGAAATATGGGGTCCCCCCTTGAGAAAAATCCCCAAATTGGAGCCGTAATTTTGTTCCAGCAAATGCAGCTATGTTGCACATGTGATGTACCAGATGACTAAAGCAAAAGTAAAGAAGAAAATCGGAATAAAAAATTATCCCTCTAGTGTTATTGCGTTAAAATTAGTTTTGTTACGTCATAACCTGTGACGTCACCCGTTTTTTTACTGTTAATACCATCCTAACAAAGCCGAAAATCAAATTTCTAAAACCATACGATTTTTGACAACATCAAGCTTTCTATTTTTCTAGATTATTAGCCTTCCTAGAATAAAACTGAAAAAAATAAACCAGAGAGACTGACTTAAGAAGGACAGTATAGTTAGGCAAATTCCGGGGGGGACAACAAAAAATATTTAACTTACCATATCTCGAAAAATAATCATCATAGCAAAAAACGGTTTCCGGCATTTTACTCCTCAAGTCAAGGCCTTTCCAATGACATAATCTTTTTATCAGATTTCACAAAAAATTATAAAAAAAAATCTTCTCCGTGGGGGAGATATGATATTTTCTGGAGCTACACATTTTACACTCAGTCAGCAGTCTGTGTTTTACACTGACCAATTCTCTTCTTAAAGCGATCCTTAAACATGAAGTACTGGTCTTCATGCAGAAATGCCATTTAAATGATCTTAACGATGCAAAACAGCTCAATTGTGTTTTTGCTTTTAATCTGAAATTTAAGAGGGGAGTTAGTTAACCTATAGCTGGTTTTCACATGACGTCACCAAAATTCGAACTACAAAACTATTGATCTTCCTGAGATTTTTTAATGATGTATAAGAGCAGCTGAAAACTAATATTCATACAAATTTTCGTTCCGAATGGGTTCTTGGTTTTGTGATACACTGCGCTTGCATTTCTAAGCTTTTGCGTGACGCAGCATTTACATGACGGGCTAGAGAGCTGTCATAATGGTTAAAAAAGTGACTCATTTCGGGGAACTTGGCTATCTGAACAGTTCATCCGCGGTGTTGCGGTGTTTAGAACCCCCCGATGTCCCTCTCCTATAAATTTGGGTAAAACATTTCTCCGCATATCTCGCGTAAGAAAAATTGCTGTGACCAGAATTTTGGCGAGAGTCTTTACCTTCTTTCATTTCCCAGATTCTGGACTTCATCTATTGACCGGTTTTGATTTTTGTTTGATCTATTTTGAATTGCGCGACACTGAAAACCAGCAATTGACATATATTTTTTTCACTTAACTTATTAATACATGCATGCTTGCTTCAGATTCTAATGATTTAATTTTAACTACCCTTTGTGACAGGCAGATATGTTGGGCAGTCTACCTGGATTCCCGATAAGTACAGTAGTTCACACAGTTAATATCAACTGAGAGACATCTGCCAGAATGACTAAAAAGTTTTAGTACTGCAGGTGAGTAAATGAACACTTTACTTTCTCACTATATGAATGTTGATAGCTAGGAGATGATGCTGATCACACTTCAAAGTTGGCGTTCGACAGCTGGCCTGGTTGATCAGTGCGCTTTCTCCCCAGACTCTCACATAAGTCTGATTTCCATGTTAAAATTGGTTAGAAAAAAGGTCTGGACACTGATTTTGCTATGAGAGACAATCATTGCACAAGCTTAATGTGCAGACATTTTATCGTTGATTTATTATTTTTGCGATAAATTAAAGACTAGAAAACAGCTCTTGAATTATACTTTTGCTTTTATTGCAAAAATAGAGGAGAAAAGGAACTTGTTGAAATTTTAAAATATTGATAGTAAGATATATCTCACTTAACAGAACATTTTTTTAAAACTTTCTTCGTGTACATGTAAGAGAGAAAAAAGAGAATTTGAGACATTTATGCCAACCCGAGATGCTGTTGAGGGTTTGCATAACTCTTGAGAAGTCTCCCAATCTCCCTAAGCATTTGGATGAGGCTATGTATTGAACACGGAAAAAGTTCTCTATTGTTTCTTTAAAATATTTCTCAAGTTTTATATGCGCGAATCTAATACATCACAACAGTGCTAATACACTCTCATCTTAAAGCACCTATCGACCAATGAGAGCACACGTAATATCGCTGTTATTTTATAAATTGCTTTGGTGGAGTTACTGAACCACTCTATACTGGAGAAAGTTCAAATTTCATGTTGATCACTTTATATTGGATTTACATGTAAAGTTTAATTTGGTTTCATTATGTTTTGCTGTAATGTCTTGAATCAAGTTTACAATTTTTACTCCCATGACGAAGTTTAGTTAAGACATTTCTGGATTTGGAAACCAGAGTATAATGATTTCATATGACATAAGGATAAGTTTTGTTGATTCTTTGATAATGTTGTGCTAAATATAGGACACATGATAATTATTATCGTGTATGTGTTGTACACATTTAGAACAAACGATTGAAGACTTCCTTTCAATTTCTCTTAACGTGAAAGACATCGTGTGTCTTGATGGTACAGTGTATACCCATTCTGACGGAGCCTTATTTGAAAATTTAGTAGTATTAGTGTTCCCTTCTTTGATCATTGGACCAAATTGAATTTGCTGTCTTAGTTCAGAAAGCTGATTTCAATGCCATTTATTAATTTAAATCCTTTTTAAAATAAGAAATGTAAACAGTAGATTTTTGTTGTGTAAGATGATATGCCGCCGCGACAGGAGATAAATTAAGCTTCCTCATTTCTGCTTTTTTTACTGATTGCATCCATTTTCTTTGAAATGGTTTTTGAGTTTGACTTCGCCACATAATAACATGCAATAAATTATGTTTAAATCCATTTTGTTTTCAAAAACGATTAATAAGTGTTTTGCACAAACCTGTAGGGCAACACCAACTTTAACAACAGTCAACAGAAAAGTACAACAAATTACAGTGATAGTGACGAAGATTAAGAAAATTAAGAAAATTTTCCCAGTCGTGCAAAGTTATCTTTGATAACTAACAGGACAGTCTTAAAGTTATCGGTGTACAGGAATATACTAAAAAAAGTATATGGTTACAAACATTTTTCCAAGCAATAAATTGTACTTTTAAAACCTTTGTGAACAGCATAATAATAATAATACCACTAATAATTTCAAAATTTAGAACTGCCTAGTAACCAAAACACTACATGTAGATAAACATTGTGCTATAATCAAAGAAATCGAGAATTGAGAGATCTAGAATGAGAGCAAACACTAATTGAATAATTAGTGTTTTTTGTACATTGGCTACATGTATGATGTAGCCTAGACTGTAAATCCTCTAGTAATCCTAACAGAGAGCTTGTTTGTTTCATGTACGTGTACCTTTGGACATAAAGGAGGGGGAGGATATTACAGAGGGGGATTACTAGAGAGGGCGATGTATTTAATTTTTGATCCTTATCAAGAACAAGAACTGGCAATACATGTATTTCAACCAAAGCTTGCAAGTAGTGTGTAAATTCTGGCAAACTGGTACTGACAGTAAATATGCTGTCTGTTGTTTATTGTTCTGGGTGTAAAGGTAAATGGCCCTGGGGAGGGGGGTGGTGGTAAGAGAGCGGCTTTTTTGAGAGAATTAGGTCAGGAGCGTGCTAGAGGATTACAGTATAATGAATATTAATAGTTGTTATATATTATAATGATACCCCTGAGATTGATTTAAAGTTGACTGTAAGGCAGCACTAGCAATACGTATGGTTTATGTATGGATGTTCTCCAAACCTGAGATTTAGATTTTTATTATTATTATCATTATTATCATTATTATCATCATCATTATCATCATCATTATCATCATCATTATCATCACTCTGAGCTAACGGAAAAGGTGGGTTTTTCAGGGTCGAAAACAAGACTTCAATCTCGCGCTGGGAATGAATAATAAGATCTGCTCACGCTAGCTGTAAGCTTACGCGTATGCTTGAGAATATAGCAAGAAAACTCTCTACTCCGGTATCGAGTTAAATTGTGAGTTTCTCAGACAATGTTTAATCATAACCAAAACCTGTTTTGATGGTTTCTTATTGTCTCTGCTTGTTTGGTGAGTTTGCAAAGGTTTTTGAAAGGAAAGTCTGACGCGTACAATTAGCTCATTTGCATAGTGCAGCTCGTGCACTTTCAAGTCCGAGTCGGTGTTTTCAATTGTCAACAAATCTTGACAAAGATTTCTTTCGTTATCTTTTGTGCTGAGATGCTACAACAAATTTCACGAATGCAAAAAAGGCTACTAACATCATGTGTGTTTCTTCAACATAAGCATAGTGAAGTTTTACACTGCGAAAATGAAAATAGACAAGGAGTTTTGACAACTCGATCAACAAAATCGAAATCGTTATTCCAAGTTGATTAAAGAAAGCGTCATCGTAACTTTGCTGATTGTTTCTGCTTTATTCACATATTTTCAGCTTAGCTTTTAATATGTTCTCAAACATTTATCAATCCTAAACATATTTAAAAGTTATAGAGCTATTGTTTGAGTTCGATGTACGCTTTCACACGAAAGTGCGGCGGAAGTACAATTTGTCATGTTTACTGACTGTACAAAACACGCATCGGCGGGCGCTCTCATTCATCGACAACAGAGAATTCACTGGATTTTTACCCGAATAAAACTGAGCAGTATCTACGGACGTAAAGTTATTAAGCCTCGATGAAACATCAAGCCTTGCTTACAATTCAAGCGAAACTCAAACTAGCAATTATTGCGTTTTACTTTTCGGTCGCGATAGACTGACAAATTCCTCGCAAGCGTGTGGCAAGAGGAGCTATGAAACTATGAAGTCCTGAAGCTCTGCTATATCTAAATATATCCAGTTAGTTTTTTGCTGTGTAATGGAAAAGCTTTTAATCTTCAACATATGTGAAACTTAAAGTGGAGTAATGTACAGCTCATGTAAAAGAAGCATCAGTCGGAACACAACTTGGTCAGCGATATATATAAGCTTACAGCGGAACATACCTAAATTCGACACTGTCTTACCTCACTCAAACTGGAGCAGCTTACGACGAAAATACTTAAGCAAAATTCCAACAGACGTAAACGCGTTGAGTTGTGGGGCAAAAACATGAAACATTTCGGGAATTTCGGACGCCATTTCCCCCGCGCGACATCCGCAAAAATCCTCGCAGCATGTACGCGCGTGTACCGCAGGTGATGGCGCAATTTGTTCTAAAAATAAAATTATTGTCCCATATCATGGGGACAACCCCAATACTTGAAATGGCGCGCGCTTACGGTCTCCGTCCCCGATTATGGCTCCTGATATAACAGTTTTCAAAAGGAACTGACTGGGCCAAACATGTGACAACCATAAAGGGTTGGTAAGTGGAACTTGACAAAGAAAATCAGACTCTAGTGTCTTGGATGCATCTTTATTGATCGTCTGCACTCACCTCTTAGTCAAAATGAATGCAAGTTTGTATAGGTAATCATACAGTTTCTGAGTTCAATTTGGAATTAATTTGCACGAGTGAGTTTTTCAAAAAGCTGAAATTGCACGAGCCGCTTCGGCGAGTGCAATTTCAGCTTTTTGAAAACTCACAAGTGCTAATTAATTCCAAATTGGACGAGAAAAACCGTATGATTACTTAGTAATAATATAAACATGAAAAAATTCGCGTGGAAGAAATGCCGGAAGCTCTTTCTTGAAGCCATTTTTTCTCATTCGATGTAAACTTTTTTCGAAGTTTCTGCACTAAATTGTCGTCATCATTTTACGTGATATCATTGCCTTAGAAAATTTCCTATTTTCTTTCAGCCAATCATAATCTAGAATTACGATGTGTAATTTGCACTGGTGGCACCGGTACACTTTTTGCACTGGTGTTACACTTGAACTGCACTGCTCTCAGCCAATCAGAATCCAGTAATTTTTTCATGTATATTATTATAACAGTAAACAAGACAGTTGCAAGGAATATCATCAAGTCTATTCTGCAAACACAGTTTTGCATTTATGTTTTCATTATAAGAAACAGAAGTTTATGTAACATCTTGAGTATTTCACTATTTGTGAGGAGATCTAAAAACCCCTTTGACATTTCAGTTTTTCAGTGATTACGATATATTTTTATTTTCGTACAAAATTAATTTAATTTACCTGCCAGCGGATATTTGTGAAGGGATCTCATAGCTTTTTCACTTAACATTTGAGTTTTTCCAAAATGATCAAAATCGAACTTCTCCGTATTTAAAATTAATTCAGTGTTAAATTGTCCAGGCAATGTTAAAAAAGAAAACCATGTACATGTCTTGATTAAAGTGCACCCAAGCCCTAAAAATGTTTCAGTCTTAAACAAATTTTTGCATTGTCTAGAATACTTATTCGAAAAAAAAAAATAATAATTTGCTCGATTTTCTGTGAATTTTTTAAATTGTCAAAATTTTCGTTCACGTCAGTCTAGAATTCACAGACACACGTACGTGGCTCATAATTCATAATGGTTTTAAGTTAAGTCTATATCTTTCCATAAATTAATGCTAGTTCTTCATTGATTTATTACAATTTAATGGTGATAGTATTACATGAATGTCAGTCCAGAAATTAAGGTTGCAGTAAATCTCTTTAATGTCTTGAAACATACTAATCATCCAAGTGTAGACGCTCAGTAATTGATTATACTTAAATTGTTCACAAATTGAAAGTATTTGCAGCTAAATGTAAGAGTGTGTTTGGCAGCTAATTGCATTGCTGTGGTAACAAAGTATGCCCTGACTTTGGTGACAGTATCTTGAACATGATCTGACTATTGTATCAGTTCATTAACGGATGTAGAGGAAGCACAGGATCTCTTATAATTAAGAGTTCAAAATATCAGGAAGATGTATTACATATGGATCGGTTAGATCAGAAATATCCTCATTTCGAGTTCAGATACTTTTGCAGTGCTGAAAGATCTTAGAAAAGCCGACATGTTTGAAAGAAAAATTCTCCCAGTGAGAACTTAAAGAATGTATAGGAAGAGTTAGAAGAATTTTGATGTTGAGAGTTTTGACCTTGGAGCTAAAAGAGTTTTAATTAACCAAAATAACAACAAGACAATAGAAATTGTTTGTTCATCCCAAATCACACCATCAGCTAAACCTCTCGAAAATAGTTTTAAAGCTCTCTGATTTATCGAAATATCGGATAAAGGAAAGAACTTTAGACTCTCGATTCAGGGACCGCGGAGGGGGAGGGGCTAGTAGGGCTACAGCCGTACCACTTTTATTGCTGGGATTTATTTTCTAGGGCTCCAAATGACGCGCAAATGCAAGATAAATGGCGAAACACTGACCTTAACGTTTGTTTGTATTGGCCAGATTCTTTAGCCCTACCACTTAAAAATGGTCTCTGCGATCCCTGTTATTTATAGTGTTTTCATCGCAATAAAGAGTATCTGATTGAACGTGGTTTACACAGGCTAGCCTTCTTCAACATCCTTGGCTCAACGGATAAATGTGTGCCCTGTTAATTAGACACAAACAGAATAGCGACAAAGTTTCTCGTCTCAAAAATTGGATACATGTACGTTTGACATTAAAAGAAAAACGGTGAGGTGTAGATATTAGAGATTTCATTGACTGATTACACGTTTTATAAGATATGTGCCAATGCCAAAACGCTTACGCTTCATGCACGTGCAGAGTGGCGGGACACCTGTGCATGTTGATGATCTTTTTCCCCAGCCTAATCTGAAACGGGTCTTAAGCTTGAATACTCAGTCAAAGTATCATACTTATATAGAGACAAAAAGGGCTTAATTTCAGTTAAAATGGACTCACTAAAGGCTACATTTTCAGCGGAAACCTTCAAGACTAAAATGTAAACTTTATCTCACGAGAAAAGTCCTCGATTCTTGCATTCGCTGTGGGAATTGTGTTATGATAAATGTTGAAATATTCCTTTTCTTTCTTTGAAGAACGTTGTAGGTAATTTCTTTTAACCCTCATGGTAAAGGTGTTGGGGTTAGCTGAAAACTTGAGACTTCGTAAACGTAAATTAAACTCCCAAGGCCTTGGTTTTCTGAATTTTAACCTTGCCAACTTCAACTAAGTTGATGATTAAGTGTTTACAAGACACATTAGTGTTTATTCACATGAATAATCAAATATTCGTTTCGTCTCCTTTACAGCGGGCTTAGCGGCGAGGAATGTGGAAGAGATCTGAAGGACATAGAAGAAAACCTGGTTGAAATCTGCCGACTGGAATTCAACAAGAGAAAGACCAAAGATGTAAGGGAGTAATAATTATAAGCTCGTGATCTAAGAATCGCTTTTTCTGATCAGAAGTTTAAACTAACCAGCATTTTCACTTCGTTATCTTTAGCGCCTTTTATTTTCTTGCGGTTTTCGATTTTCAAAACATTGTTGACCAAATCTTTGCGGAGAAATTCTCGACGAGCGACGGACATGTGCTCGTTTAATTTCGTAAATATTTAGCAACCGCTAAATGACAGAAAACAGAATCCGCCAGGAAATGAAATGCTTCAAGATTAACGCAAGAAGTTTATAATTCTCAGCAACATTCTGTCATATTCGGCTAACGAATATCGAGCTTATCCTTGCGTCACTGTAACTGTCGTAGCAAAACTGACGCTGTCACTTATATTCTCGCACAAACAGCCGACAAGCTGCGCAGTTTCTAGTTAGAAGTAGTCAAGTGAGCTAACAGTTTGCTAAAATAACGATTACACGGCGAGGAATCTAGTATTGATGCTCTAAACCCTCCAACACGGCGACTTGTCAATTGCACGTGTTCACTACGACAACGATTTTACTACCCATTTTGAGAACTATTTGAAGGAAAATGTTACAAAATAGATGCTTACCATCGGATTAAGTGGTGCAAAGGCCGTTTCCCACCAGTCGTGCAGGATTTCCAGAGGTTGTCCTCCCTTCAGGGTACAGAATCCTTCTTGCCCGGAAGAGACGACAAGCCACGTCCGCACAACTTCACAACTTGCTTAGTTTGACGCGAATACCTCACTTGTCATGAATGTGGATTAAGAACTGCAACCAATGGCTGTAGAACTATGCCACGTGCTTTGGACAGAGAATGACTCATTTGCATACTTTTCTCGTCACGAGAAAATTCTATTCATCTATTTTGTATTCAATTTGGCCTACGTTTGTTCCAACAGGCTCGTCAACTATTCTTCTTTCTCAGTACTCAGTACTGTGTAAGCATTCTTTAGGTCGTAAAAAGTTCGATGGCCTCCTTGTTTTGTTAACTTAGAAAAAATAGTTTTAAAAGGACGCAAAAAATCGAAAGGTCTGCTTTTCTTGCACAAAAGTCTTCTTTAACGTAGGGCTATATATTAATAGACCAATTTCAGTATTATTAAATTCTAAGTTGGCTCCAAAAGTTGGGAGATAAAGCAATAGAAATGACATCGAGGTGGAGGAATGAATGAATAATTTCTAGATAATATATTAACAGATGAAAGAGTGGTTTGATAAGCAGATAGCTGACAAGAAAAAAAAATTAACATAATACATACGAAGGGAAAAAGGAAAAGTAAATGCGACTTGTGGGATTCGAATTCATGTACGCCTGCTGACTATACAGGTGTGTAGACCACTGCAGTATCGGAACAACCACGTTGGGAAAAAGATATTTTTACGTTGTCACTCTGGTACATGCGTGAGACCCCTGAGCAACTCTCAGTCTCTTAATAAAGTTATTTCTATTTCATTACGTTATACCAATGTACCTGAACAAATTAACAGGGCAAGTGTGAATAGAAATGAACGAATTATTAAGAAAGTAAATCTGAAGCTGATCATTGTTCATAATTCTTCTCCACACAAGCAGAATAGAATAAAAAGATGATTATGTCAAACACATGGAGCTGGAACTATATTATTAAAAAAATCTTAACGTGCGGATAACGAATTAATGTCTCTTCGGCAATATTAATAATACTCTTTAATCTTTTGTATACCTCATTAAATGCATAATACACATCTGAGGTCCAAAAAGCTTGAATTGATGTTTTGGTATTCACCATGGTAATCCACGCCACTAAGAAATTACGTATCCGCTTTTGAGCTGAACGTCATTATACAGCTTTTGCAAGCAAGGTTTTTGTACAAAAGGATAAAAAACGCATTTGCCAATGTCAAAAGTTATTATGGGCAAGGCAGTGGTTCCTTGATTGAGGCTCAAGGTGTTTCAGCGTGATAGAGAGAAACTGCACAAACACGTTTTTTCATGGTTTCTCCTTCCTTGTTGCAAAAACACTGTGAACCTCAATCAAGCATCGCCAAACTATTACTACTTATAATACCACTCGGCATTGTCGCGAACGTTAGTTCTTTCTTATTGGAGAACCTTTGTCTAAACCACTGATAAGTTCACACGCGAACAGGCGCGACGACCACACAATATTGTCGGTTTCATGACAGGCTTACATCGCCAGTGATTGCCTATTCATATGTTGTCATGGCAACGTTTACGGTGGCATATAATAATGGCAGACGACGGCTGGCAGTACGTGTTGGAGTGGGGCTGGGGAGGGTCGTGATGGTGTGGGTGAGAGCAAAGTGTTGAACCACTGGGTGGGTAGTTTACGTCGTCGTCATGATCGTAATCAAGAGGGGAGTACCCCCTTAAAATAAAGGTTTTAACTTGACACCACCAAAATTTAAGCGTTATTGGGAATAAGACGCGTCGAAATTTTGCTTTTTATCAGATCTGACAGAAACTAGGGATCCGGTGTTATGCGTACACACAGGTACTTTCTAACCGCCACCAAGTTAAGATACTCCAGCTTTCCTTCTTCACGTTTATTTTTATTTAGCATAAACAAAGCCGTTGAGATCTCTGCACTAAATGATAAACCCGTTATGCTCAAACACTGTTTTTGAATAGGTAAAAACACACATCTCCTTCGAGAATCGAAGAGGATCGGAACAAATACACTACAGTTCACAAGTTGGAGGTGTTGTGATGTAATAGGCGTACATTAGGAAAAATTGTTACCACAGGGAAACCTTTATTAAACTGACCCCATGTTAAGCGGACACACTGTACTAAGCCATAGACAGGAATGATTATGAAGCCCGGCAAACTTCAAAGGAACAGAGCTGAAAGATGCCAAGATTGATATTGTGAGGTACACGACCGGGCACAAACTTTTGTGCTGCTCTCATACACTATGCGTGATTTACGAAACCGTCCCGTTTTTGTTGGTTAGTAGCTCAGGCAGAGTAAACACTTGTTGTGGTATGTGCACGTTCAAGGCCAAAACAGTGAACACAAAACCATCCTCGGAGACCCAGGGGCAGTTAATGGGAACAAAGAAAAGTCGAAATTTCACAGCGGGGGAAGGTCGGCGAAGAAAAGTTGCAAAGAAAGCGGGAGCCCCGGCTCCTCGCTTTGTCACCGACTTTTTCTCACTAGTTTTTTTTTTTTTTTTTTTTGTCTCCCGCTTTGAAAAATCCATACTGCAAATCCATACGCAATTCATATTCCTTTACTGTTAGATCTTATTTTGGAATTATTTGTTGCACCCTCATTGATATAAATATTTTCAATATATTATCAAATTAATTACTCTTCAAAAAAGTGTCATTCTTATCAGTAATAAAGATAATAATTGAACTCCTTAATTTAGCTTAAGAGTAGCTCCTTTTTAATTCTAATTACAATTCCTTTTAGACTAACAGTAATATTCCCCGTTTTATTGCCCATTAAGATAATCCCCAGTCAAGTTTATTAAAATAGTGACTTCCTCACTGAAAATGCTGTGATAGCCATGTAATGACAGGAAAATTGTCCTGTTGATTTTGTTGTCCTTGAGATTCGCGTTTTTCTTTGTGAAACAACTTTTCGAGCAGTGCGAGCGATTTATACCATGTAACGCATTTTTTATGTGCAGTGTATTCTATTTATACAGCAAATTACAAAAAAAGATTGAAAAGTTTGTATTGTTGTTCGGCGACCTTACAATAATACAACAAACGAAAAGACTGATTCTGTCACAATCTACAGTAACAGGAGTAATCTTTGTTTATAACATTTGCCTCATTGGCATAAAGCTATTCACTTTCCTATCGAGCTACTAAAATACCAGTTCTGAATATTGAAAGGGCACAGCATGGTTAGCTGTCTCAAGAAATTTGAGAACGATCTGTTACTGAAATACTTTTTGTGCCACTAAAGTTTAAAAAATTTAGTTTTAAAATTTCACAAAGACTGCACGGGTTCATCCAGTAATTTTGCAGTTTTTGAAATATCCCCTTCAATAGGGCAAACAACGTGCTAAAACTTCACCATGTAGCAAGCTGTACAAGCACTTTAACTGTAAAGTCAATTCGTGATGCCTCCTCAGTGCAAAGTCTTATGCTAATGAGGCAAAATGTAAAAAATAACGTCAACAAACAAGTTCGCCTGAAGCTGCCTGACATTGGTAAAACGATGTCACGTCAACATGGCACCCCAAATTTCGTCACGTTGCTTGGCAACATCCTTAATTAAAAACGATGTGTCAACCCTTCCACACCTCAGGTCTGGTGACAACAGGTTTATCTTTCTCTTGTCCCAGCGTCTTAAGATGTGAGATATGAGCACCAAGCGCCTCAAACATTGTATCCTTGTAATTATATCTCACACCAAACTCCTTGCATGCTTGGACTACGATAGGAGTTATCTGTGGATAGTAAATCTGAGCTACACTAGGGAACAGGTGGTGGGCCGTTTGATGGTTAAGAGCTCCTGGAAAAGATCGAACAAGTTAAGTGGTCAATGTTTTTTGATGAGCCATTACAAAACCATCGTTTACCATCTTGCGTTGATGTTGTCTTCACTTACCTGTGAAAACGTTACAAAACCAACTATCCGTGGCGTAATCTAGGGTCGACTCAATCTGTAGCTCTGCCCTATAACAAAAAGACAATAAGGTTATCTCTGGCATGTTTTACCTCGTAGTCAGAAGGGAGTTTTTGAAGTTGATGGTCAGAAGAAATCTGTTTGGTAATTAGGTGTTATTAAAGAACATTTACCAGTCACGATTGACCTTTCCATCTGCATCTGGTTGTGGCCAGTCGACCTGTATGGCAAACAAAGAAGACGTCTGGCACAGTCATAACAAGATTAAGGAGGCTCAAAACAGTTTCTTAAAGCCACCTCAGAGCCACCTTAATTTTTCGAAAATTTAAGGTGGCTCTGAACCCTAACTACATAATTTTTTTAAACTTTGCCAAAAGTTGCGTCTTATCATGCTTATTAAAAGTTGATAATATAAAAAAAATTCACCGTGCCATTTTTGAATTATAAGCCCCTAAAGCTGTAATGAAGGGTGTCTTTAGGAGGTCATAATGTTGCTATGGCAATCATAGCGTCACGAAAATGATAGCAACATGTTCACCAATGATTGGGCAGCTTTTTTGATACCATGATTGTAGCATCAAGTGATAAAGAGTGGTTATAACGACCCATCATAAGCAAAGTGTTGGAAACTGTTTTGAGCCACCTTGAGATAAACCATATCCATCTTGAACAAAGTTGAATAATTTTCGTCAAATTTAAGGAGACGGTAACTTAGCATGTTATCTACTATCTACCATCTACGAGTATATTACGAGCTCGCAGCGTGACCAGCTCCCAGTTGGCTTGATAGCTCTGCACTCTGCACTGGTATCGCAGAGGTCGTGGGTTCGAATCCCGTTGAAGCCTGAATCTTTTCAGGCTTTAATTTCAGAACTGCTTAAGTTGTGTGTATAACTGGGATGATCAATCATATCTTCATATTTTTCTCTGCAGTTCAAATAAATGATCTTTCATACAATCATTTGTAAGAAAACATCTGTCGTAAGCTGACAAAATTCCTTAAACATAAAATCCCTAAAGGTTCAAAAATAAAAAATAAACACTGTTGTTGTGGTCGATTTTATAACCTTTAACAGGTTATAGGGTTTATAGACTGGTATCTGTTAAATAATACGGCACTACATCTTTTTGACTAGAGACACATCTAAAGCTATACGATAACATTGATTTGCGTCAACGAAGCCTGCAGTAGCTTTTTTTAGTTTGGATTTAAGCATAAAAGAATTGTTGCTGCTGCTGCTTCAGTATTCTAGTACTGTAAGTTGTTCACCAACCTCGCTTACAACGTGGGAGGCCTGAAATATTAGAGCCAGCCAATAACCTGCCGCCACCTCCGCAAAAATTACGAGAACAATCTGATAATAATCAATAATATTAATAAAATATATATTAACAATAATAATGATAATCGAATATTAACGTTAAGAGCCAACTTTTCGGCGTCATCGTGACACCATTCTCAAGGTAAAGTGAATAAATTAATGCGAAGATCAATCTCGTTGCATTAATGTATTAATGTTTGCATTGATTTATTCACTTTGCCTTGAGAATAGTGTCACGATGACACCGAAACGTCGGCTTTTAACCTTGATATTCGCTTGTTTATGTTTTAAATAATAATAATAATAACAATAATAATAATAATAATAATAATAATAATAATAATAAAGACCGCCAGCATCACTTGCTGGGATGCTTAATTTACATAATATTAATAATGACGATGACGATGATGATGATGTTGACGATGACAAAGATGGATATTACTGTCGTCCCAAGAGAAACTGAAGACTACTTATGCAAAATTCTGGGGGGCAAACAAGGTCTATCATGCGGCATATGGAAATGGCGAATAGACACTTTTCATAAATGGCCGCAAATTAAAAATTCTTTAGTACATATTTAACTTAGCCTTACTAACCTCGTTTTTAAGTTGATAATTTAAAATAATTTTTGCTCCAAGAAGAGGTTAGTGTGGCTATTTATAAAGCATGAAGATAATTTTAACTTGGCTGCCAGTTATGAAAAGGTATTGATTAAAAAACACGTAGTATGATAGGCTCGCAATACGTAATAAAGCTTTGTGGCTGAAAATGGCCAAGTGAGCCCAAGTGAAGAGAGCCTTTGAATGGTTCCTAGTATTCTGTGTTTCTGGTTAACCACAAAAATGACTCAGATACTTTTTTTACTGACTAACAGAGTTTGATCTGACCAATCACATGACATAGTCCTATGGCTGACCTCACAATAGATAACTACTGGATCTTACCATTTCCCTGAATGAGAGCAGCATCCACGGAAGAACCACTTTGTGAATTAAGAAGCAAAGTTTGCCGGTAAGGAAAATAACCAAATGAGACGTGGGCAAAGTGTTGAAAGTACTGGTGCCTGGGAAATAAATCATGGCACGATATCATTTAAGGGTCAATAATCTAAGCGGCTGGGTGCAATATCTACTGAGATTGGGCTCTCGTCGTGAACCGTTATTTTGAAACTGTCTACTTTTGTTTTCGACACTGTCAATAGGTAATAAAAACTGCTTAACCGTGATAGATTCCTTCTGCAGTTTGGTGGAACGTTGTTTTCCTTTTGTCTCTGATGGAAATTAGAAGACTGTTCTTTGGACATCAGCTGTCAAAATCTCATTAATTTTGCAAGTTCGAATAAAAATGTCTCTCTTTTCATGATAGGTAAAATGACTATTTTATTTTCTGTGAATTGTGAAAGGACATTTTAAGTTTTATTTAAACGTAATCTAGATCGCTCCCCCCTCCTTTATCACCCACATCTGTGTATAGAGGCTACGACGTTTGTGTTCGTGTATGTCATTGTTATCATTATCATTGTCATTCTCATTCTCATTCTCATTCTCATTGCAATTATCATTATTATTATTAGACGCTTGTTTGATTATGCGCGTTAGCAGTAATTGATCCTAATAAGGCACTGTTTTATATAGAGTTAAAAACGCTACGTTGCACGACTTGTCAGATTTTGGGAAACTGAAGAATCAGAAAAATATCAAGAATCTTTCCCAAGGCCTTGGTTAACCTGCTGTAGCCTTTGCGAAACTATCGACAATATTCTAAGGGCACCTGTTACCCTCAGAAATCCTCAAAATTCCTAGAGCTGTCTTTGGAAATCTTCAAACCTCTACAAGTCTTCGTGTTATTTCGGAATCGACGTATATATAAGAACTTGGGTTATAACAACAGCTTGAATGGATTCTGAACATTATGGCGTTAAAATTGCTTAATAAAGTGCATTGAACTTACTGTTCCTCTTGTTAATTATAAATACAAAGAAATCCTGTATGTGTGTTTTCAAACCCAGCTGCAAGCAGCAAGAAAAGAACGTCAGTAAAGTATATGCACATCATTTTTATTAACATGCATACAATAAGTCAAATTATTCTCGCATTTTGATTTAGTTCCTACTCATGATCAACTGGAGGATAGACGCATAGATGACGTCATTAACATTTCGTTTTGTTTTTTCTTTATTTGATAAAGCCGAGAGATTCCATGTTGTCGTGCGTCTGTTCAGTAATAGATCAAAGAAGACGTCAAAATGTGGTAAGAACATCACTGACACACTCGCCTAATTAAAGACTCGTGTGCCACGTTTTTGTTCTTGCCACATTTTGACGTCACACTGAACAGACTCCGGCGCACGGCAACGTGGAATCTCTTTCCCAAACTTAACATGAAACCAAGTCAGTTAAGTAATAATAGTTTTATGATCACTGAGTATTTTCAATTTACGTCACTTGCAGTCTTACGATGTTGTCACTTGTGATGTAGATGGCGACCACATCGATCGTGAGACATGAACAGTTGCAATCGTTTTTTACGACTTGCAGTCTTGTTAGTAGAGACATTAAGAAGCCCGTCCTTATATCTACACATTTTTTGCTTCATGTCCATAGACTAGGCATGAATTATATAACCACCTTTTGTATTAGTATTTTGCCAGGTTTTGTGCAAGGTCAACCTCCAAAATAGCCAACAAAAACAACAACAAAGAACTTTGCCAGGTTCCATAACCATTCCATCTATTAAGTATAGTAGAGAACAGGTTCAACTGCTCGAAAACAACATAATGTCTGGCAAATAAAAGAAGTTTACACTGATAACGTTTCTGGAAATATTGGTTCATTTTCGCAATTGCCAAGTCCCCTTTACCGTTACCTTAATTCGGAATTGCACTGGATTTCTGAATTGGGAGCAGTTACATTAATTGCCGAAGCACAGCGAAAAACCTCCATACTCCTGACTTTGAAACAACAAAATCCTTTGTTATGAACAGTTCAACTCGAATTGCCTTACTCCCGGGGGGGGGGGGTTGGGGGGGAGGGAGGGGAGGGAGCTGATCAGGGATGCTCGTCGTTTTGTTTAGGTACGAAAATCACGGAATTTGGTCTCACTTACTCGCTTCAGGACGAAAAGCTACTATATTTTAAGCCGTCAAAGAAATAATAAAGATCGCTCCCTGTCCGTTTTAAAGTGGTATCTTTTAGGGGTTAAATAAAGCTCGAGCCATGCCTAGGTTGGTCTCTTATGGGGGTTAAACTCGACCTTCCCGACAAGCATCCCCCACGTTTTCACATGGGAGTCCCACAGGGTGAATTGATACGGATCAAAACGTACCATGCAATACAACAGAGGCATATAGACATGCTGACGAAAATACCGAGGCAGCCATTTTTGCTTCCACTTGATACGTCGTATGTCTGGCTTCTGACGAGAAACAGCAAATATTAAACAGTTAGATTATGAGCTCGAGATTTCTATCGCGCGATAGTTGACAAGGGCGCAGCCCGAGTCGACTTTTACGCGTAGAAATCGAGAGTAAATAACCTAATTGCTTTCATACACTTCGAAAACGCAAAGAAGCGTCCTCCAGTTTATTAACAAGCGAACACTGCCGGGCTATACTCACTATCCACTTAACAATTCGATTATCACCCCATAGAAATTGAGAGCGAATAATCTAAATGCTTTAGTAGAATTTTAACTCAAATTAACGCAGATAACGGTTTCCAATTATTTTTTCTTCGCATTATTAAGCTTTAAAATGCTTTAACAAAATCAAACGGACTGAATTGTCATGGGAAATTCGCAGTTATCTACGCGCGCGCACCCGTTTCTTTTTTTCAATAATTTCAAGTTTTTAAAGTCAAAAAACCGTTTATGTCCTTCCTTTAATCTTCTTAGGAATTTAATTATCCATTTGGATCTGACCTTTCCTCCAAAACTTCGGGAAAACGAAAGACAACGTCGCCATTTCGTAGACGACCGCGGCCACTGCACTTTAATAGCCGATAGTATATTAGTAGGTCAGCCAATCAGATTGCAGCATTTGCATTAGTATACCAGTAGAATTCTACTAATAAGGGTTAGAAAAGGACTAAAGATCTATCTAGCATGAACCTGTTCAGACTAGCTAACTTGTAACTTGTGAAACTCAGTTTAAAAATCAAATGCAGCGAAAATGAAACATTAGTTCATATGCGTGTATTTAAAGCCTTTTTATTGTTCAAGAACTCACATGATTGGCCGTACTGATATCAGGATCAAAGCCATCAATGTTGGTGTACGGGTGATGACCAAAAATATGCTGGAAATATATCAAACAGTGAGATGCAAAATAAGCAAAAAAGAACAACATAAATATTAATAGTGGCCCACGGCCGATTTAATGCCTTTCATGTTAACATACACGTGACATCAGGACATTACAGTTACTCCCGCCTGCTGATTGGTTAATTCAAATTTCCGAAGCACCGGCATGGCAATACCAGGGAGATTTTCTCTCGTTCAATCTCTCATGGTTATTCTATTCGTACTCTCGACAGCATTGGAGTGAGAATAGATACCTGCTGTGTCTCATTAACCAGTGGATCATTCAAAAAACAAATAAACTTCATAGTTTTAGTTCGGAGTCAATTTGTGTTGCATACAAGCCTTTTTTTCAGTTAGTTGACTTAAGTTTGACTTGGTTCGGAATTATTTCACGAGAGGCAGGCTTTGAGATTTTTCTGAGCTTTTACTTTTTTTCTCGTTTAAGGCTCCTAACTCCCCTGTTTTTGGGTATGTTTAATTCATGTAAACTTGAAACTCTGACCTGATGAATCCAAACATGATAGGAACATCCGTTGAGGTAGTCGTGAATATGGCCAACCACTCTCCATACAATGGGATTACTTGTCACAGCAAAATGACTGAAAGAAAATCCATGAAACAAACAATGTGATGAACAAAAAACACACACAATAAACTATTCCCAGTTTCTATCCTTACATGTACGAATAGTTATTTTACATGGCTAGTAGCCTCATAGGTGCCAAGATTGAAATCGATTACATATCATCACTTGCGAAAAATTTCGGACGATTTTAATTTCGGACAAAAAAGTGTCCGAAAATAAAATCGTCCGAAATTTTTAAACGTCCGAAATTTTAATCGTACTCAAGTTAAACGTTTTATACTGAGATGTAATTATTTCGGACTTTAATTTGTTCTTGAGTTCGTAATTTCTTGGGCGATGCCATCACATGTATTAAACATGAATGAGTTAGAACTCGGATTACGCTGTGCCCGATCTTTTTAACACTATAGTCGAACCTCCCGTAAGCGGCCACCCAAAATGTCAAAATGTCAAGCCTAGGGGGTCGCTTACTGGCGATGGTCGCTTACGAGAGCTTAGACCATATTGGGTCAACATTGTGCCACATTAGCATATGGTAATTGCAAAGAATTTCCCCACGTTTAAAATGTTTTATTCATCTGATCATGTGATAAGTCAATTTCGAGAAAAAATCCGGTACTTTCCATTGAGAAATTTCCGTCTCTTTTACTATCTAGAAATGCGATAACGTTACCACACCTAATCATAAATATTACAATTTCCTTAATTGTGATTAGTTTAAAAAAAACTCCTATTTCCCGCTAATTCACTTGCCAAGCTGTTATCGGACAGTTTGTTATCGGACAGTTCAATAAGCCAATCACATTCAAAGTTGTAGTTTAAATCAACCAATCACATTTGAAGTTGTAGTGTAAATCAATCAATCACAATCTTGGTTTCAATCACCATAGAAGTAGTGTGCAGACTCCTAAATTGGGGCTTTCTTCAAAATGGAGAATTTTTCCCCTTGAGCAATGACAATCTAATGACAGTCCTTTAATGCAAATTTTACCTTTCTATCATAACTTGGCTATTCTTCTTTTCCCTTATGATTAATATATTGGCAATAAGACTTCGTGTCGTCCAATCTGGTCTGTAATCATACTCGTAATAAACAAATCGGACTCCCGCTGCGCGGTCGTCCGATTTTGTTATCACTCGTATGATTACAGACCGAATTGGACTAGTCCACGCAGTCCTATTAGCATTACTTATTATCCAATTTACGCTATATTATCCGTCAAGTGGTCGCTTACGGGAGGTTACGAACAAGAGAAAATTTCAAACTTTTAGCTTTAAAATTAAAGTGGTCGCGGTCGCTTACAAGAGGTGGTCGTAAAAGAGGTTCCAAATATAGTGATTTGACTGGCAAACGTTTAGTATTTTGGAAAACTGGTCGCTTCGCAACCAGAGGTTCGATTGTAGAAAGAAAATTTTGTTTATAAAGAAAAAAAAAACCTAATGCAGATAAATTACATTTTCAGTCTTATTCGTGTTTGGTAGGCGTTAATTTAATTTAACTATGTTTTAGCAAAGTGTCCCGGTAATGTCTGTCCGAAATGAGATAAAAAATGTCCCGATCTGAAAATAAAAACGTCCAAATATTTTTGCCAGTAATGTATTATGTATTTATTAGTAGGCATTTCTCCTTTTTATATAAATTACCCTTCACGCACGCTAATATGGAAACATGGGATGTGCGGATGCCACCATGTTTTTAAACTGCTTTTCATCAGGTCACGATCGTCGCGAAATTAGCATTGACTCGTTTGCCTCAAGCATTACAGCAAGTGAAGGTGTCTCCTTCTAAAAGAAGACTTATGTTAATACCTTATCAAATGAAGGCATATTGGACAAGCATTAAGAGTAATTAGATAATTAGTTTGTTTAAATTTATGTAGGTACCTTGCATCGTGAATGTTTATCATACATGACAACGCAGAGAACCAGCCCAATAGAGCTGCCGCGATGCAAGATAGGAAGAGACTGTAGGACGCAAAGAACACCTGAAAAAACAAATTCAGCAAAAGCAATTTAACCAATAGAAAAGTATATACGTTCAATAGCCAAATAAAGAATTATAAACAAGAAGCTACAAAGATAGCTCTAAAACCGATTCAACATTGTTCTTTTCTGGCATTCCACCAAGCTCTTGATTCTCAGACGGTCCAGGTCACTCACGGCCACGCACTCTTTCCCTTCCTGTTCTTCGTCTTTTGCGTGGCTGCGAGCGGCCTGGATCGACTGAGAATCAGGTTACCAAGCACTTTTCAGACAACAGTTCAACCAACCTGTGCAAACCACATCAACACAACCAAGGATGGAATAATTAAGTGCCTTAACCACATCCATCCTGAGCTCTTCGGATCCTGTTAATATAATTTGAAGATTTAAAGTAGAAACTACATGGGAGCGGAGTTTTCAAGGGGGGGGGGGGGGTGGCTGGCACCCTGCGATTGCAGAATCAATAGGGCATTCCCCCAAAATATTGCAATTTGAGAAGTAATGGTAATGTCACAAAGTAGAAATGACAATGAGGTTCCTGTCCAGACTGTTTGCCTTTATTCCAACCGTTTATATGCTCAATCTTTTTTTTTTTTCTCATATTTTTGCTTTTCCAAAAGAGGAGGGGATGACTAGCCATCCAATCCACCACCCTCCCTCCCCCCTCCTAAATCCTCCCCTGCTACAGTAAGGTACTCAAGTACTCACAGGATCGGCACGAAGGCTCCTGGGCCCACTAGGTTTATTTCCTTTAACGGTTTTTTAAAAACGTCTTTTTGACATTTGTTCAGGTTTTTGTTAAACATGATAACGGAGCTGACTACATTTGATTGAAACTTATTATTTCTTCACCCTTCGTTGAAGACAAAGTTACCACTTTACTTGCTAATTTAACATCATAGGATGTTCTTTGAAAAATGTTTCCTAACGTTTGTGCCTTTACACTGAGCTGTTTATATGCATGTGATGATGAATAAATTTGAAAGACAATTTTCCGAAGCAACAACACCAAGGAATGAAATGTTTTGGCCTTAAGAGCCAAGAAAAGAAAGGCAGAACAGGACATTTACCTGCTTCGTGTCCTTGAAATGTTGCCGTACCCTTTTTCTTACTGTGTTATAGAAAGCCCTACCAAAACAAACAACAAAGAGAACGCTTCAATTACCTCGACGTTAACAAAATAAATTATTAAATTTTGAAATATGCGAATGCCTTATTTCCTAATATATCATGATCAAGTACAGCGGTTGAATTTTGTAAGGAAATAACTCTAGCCAGTCACGGAGGACACGGGCAATTCAGTGAACCAATCAAAACTCGAAGTAATTATATGTCGCTGACGCAAAGCGCGGGAAAACGAGTGCAAGCGAGGCGTCACAATTGGTTTGGTTTTACCTCTGATTGGATAAAAAAAAAAAGTGGCGCGAGGGTTTTTTTAAGCCAATCGTGTGGCGCAGTTGATGCAAAACCGATTACTTTCGACACTCAAGCGAAAACCGCTCTATGCAAAGGAATAAATAATTATGATAGTAATTAATGATGCAAGCATGATTAACCTTACCCAGGTTCTGGAAAAGTAGGGACATTACTGGTTACCAGATCACCGACGCAATACTTTTCTAATATTCTGTTGAAAGAATTGATATAAGTTAATTATCCACTCCAACACACTACCTTTTTGAATGCTGGTAACAACTGGAAAGTAGATTAGACAGGACTTAATTTTGCAAGAACATAGGGTAACTCTTCTGATAACCTGTAAGAAGGTTTGTTTTGCCTATCCGAAATATTGCAGCAAAATTAAAGAATTAAAAAGTGACCACTTTCGAATGTTTCACAAGTCTTGCATCTTGACAAACGTTTTTATCAGGCATAGATTTAGTGCTTTGAACGAAGCCATCAGAAAGTGGTATAAAACTAATCTAAACCTTTGTCAAGTAACAAGGGTTTGGCGATTTTCACCCATATTTCGCCTCACTCGGTCCGTCTTCGACTAACGTGACCTAGGGCCCGTTACTCGAACGTCCCGAAAAGTTTTCGCACCCGGAAGGCCGTAGCAAAATCTCAAACCTTATGATTACAGAGCTGCTTCATTCACATATTCTTAATATAAACAGAGGTTCCATTCCGTACAATACGTTTTAGCCGTTCACACCTCTCTGTCTTTAAATACCAATTAACTAAAAATGGTTTTTCGGGCCCGAATAGTTTCCGGGGCTTTCGAGAAACAGGTCCCTGGGGCCCGTTTCTCGAAAGCCCCGGAAACTCGTAAAGCCATAGCAAAATCTGGAACCTAACGATTACAGAGCTGTTTCATTAACATATTCTTAATATGAAGAGAGGCTCCCTTGATACAAGAAATTTCAGGCGTATACACCTCTCCGTTTTAAGATACAGATGAACTAAAAATGGCTTTACGGGTCCGAAAAGTTTCCGGGGCTTTCGAGAAACGGGGACCTGGTCCGAGGGCTTCCGAGGCGATCTCGGATACGTCACCGAAGTCAATTGACCGTGAAGGCCTGGAGAAAGCCGTACAGGAACTACGTAAACTTGGTGTCTGATCTATTGTATTAGCTAGTTACGCCAAACCTTTTTCATTTTACTACTTCAATATTACAATAGGGCTCTAGATCTGTACGACGTTGACGACATAAGAACCTGGAGAACAATCTGTTCCAGGTGCAACATAGCGAGGACTCTTCTGTGCCCGCCGTCGTGCTATTTTGTTTCCTTTTGATTTTTCTTGTTTATATAAGAGTAGCTTAAGTTTAATTCTTATCAGTACCCTGGGATCCACTGTAATTGGCCACGCTGTAGTGGTCTCCCTGCCTGATGCATTTTGTTGTATATAAGTTAGTATTTTAGCTAGGCGAAGTTAAATAACTAAATTTTCAGGAGCGTAGCGTGAATTTTTCATGAGGTACGCAACAAAGAGAAAAATATCAAACGACGAATCGAAGGCGCGAGTCGCCAGGACTTCCTTTTATTTTATTTTGGGGAGCAATAACATTGGTGGTCTCATGCATCACTCAATAGCTTACTTGGGTGCATGGTCGCTGAAAGCGTGATAAGACTGAAACACAAGTGTCACATCCCTCCCTGCCGCCATACGTAAGACATCTTTACCACCGGGATGAACAGCGAGAAACTTACTGACGTCATAAACCTACAAAGGTATTATAGATTATATTGAACTCTATTGGTTTGTGATAATGTAATTTATTTTATTATTTATCCATAGTTCATATAGGGGAATGGTTATGAAACCCGACAAAGTTCTTTGTTGTATGTTTTGCTCGCTTTTTTGGCCTTGACCGTGCACAAAACACAATAGTTGTTTACTCCGTACTGTGGAACTAACCAAAAGAGAAACGTGTTGGTTACGTAATCATGCATAGTGTATGAGCGCAAGACAAAAGACTGCGCACGGTCGTGGACCTTCCAACATAACTCTTGGCATCTTTGTTTGCTCCTTTGATGTTTGCGGGGCTTCATAACCATTCCCTTCTATTAACTATGATTTATCTATTTAGTGTTTTGACTTTTGAAGACCCGTTCGTATTTTGATCGAGTTTACTTTTTGCTCTTAGGTGCAACGTGTTGAATTTAAGTGTTGTTGTTGATTGATTGAAGAATTGAAGAAAGATTCAACAGCCCAGCTCAACCAGCTGAAAAATGTACCGTGTTTGTACAGTTGAGAATAACAATAACAACAATAACATTTATTATTTGTATTGCGCCTTTTCTATAAAATATTCAAAAGCGCATCACAACAGTAATTAATAACTAAAATTTTACAAATCTTTCTGAATGACACTAAACAATAATCAAAATAAACAAATAAATAAAATTAAAAAAAAAAAAAAAAGATGGCCGTAAGTTAACCACAATCTTGATCAATTTAAATAAAAAATTAATTATATAAGACCACCCCTGACATTTCAATAATGGGAAAAAATGGCGGGTTTCGCTTTAACAGACAGTTCATCATTGATTCGAGGGGAGGGGTGGTTTTACTTCTTATTTATTTCGACCAAGATTGTAGGGTCACCGGAGGGTGAGTAATTTAAATCAACAAATCGGAATGTTTTTTTTTTCCTCGTCAGTCCTGTTATCCTATTATAACACAGGGCATAATAAGTAAGATAACAAAACAAGCACAATGCTTCATTGCCCGGTCCACTGATAATCTCGTATTGGACTGAGCATAGCATAACAAAACATAAGTCTTCTTCATCGCATGTTCAAAGGTGAACTGATAAGGACAGCTAAGAACAGTTAAGCCTGTCAATGATCGTTGCACGCAAGGCATAAAAATGATAAAAGCGGTGAACAGGCCAACAGTTTTGCAGAACACGATCATACATAGGGGTTACTAAAGTTTTTTTCTGTTAAGGGAATCGTAAAATGAACTTATTGCGTTGTACGCCAGGGTCAATCTGATAAAAACAATCAAGAGCGAATTTCACTGTCTTATACGGCCTTAGTTTCCCCAGTATTTTCCTTAGCCTCTCTTAGAATTCGAATTCTCGAAGAATAACTAACTCAGAAATACCAAACAAAAATCAAGTAATACATCTAACATGAGTTATATCTATGCTGCGTGACTACCATATGCATAAACATCAATATCGCGAACCCAAGACGAGAGCAACCAAGCATAAAGGTTGGATACAGCAGAGTCTCGGCCGTTTACTTGAACAATGGATTTTTCGAATCCCTCGTTCGAACTCGAACCAAAAGTCATTTCACGTCCTCCGCTAAGTCTAACACTGCAATTCTACCTCTGATATATCGGACTACCCGACTTTTCAAACCTATTCTGTTTCCCTTGGCGCTTTCCACTGTATTATAATATTCTGTAACTTGAATGGTGACCTCAAGCAATTCGAATACCGAATTTACATGTAAAGTTCTTATCACCGACTGCTGACTCGAATTTTCGATCTCCACGTGGGTGTCGAAAAGCGTGTTTGAATTTTGGCGAAAATACTAGCAAATAAAGTGACGCGAACGATTAATTCTGCGTTACCAAGAGCACGTGATCGTTATTGAGAATCTGTGCTAACTCAACGCTCCAGTTGCCTGGATTTCTTACCTTTCCTCGCACAGCGAGGTGTGCATTGTGTTCTTTGTTCAAGGAGGCAAGCTCTTGCCAAGTAAATTGTCTTTTTGTTGTCATGTCTTAGCGAGAACGCTTCGCGAATTCGACATTCAGCTGTGACTCCTCAGACTATCTGGTTCGGAAACAGAAGAGCCGATTAAATGCTAGTGTCGTCTAATCTTTGACTCCTTTTATTATTTTTTTTTTTCATTTGACCAATCAAAAGTTAGTGTTGTGATGTCGTGTGTGCGTGGGGGGGAGGGCGGTGTAGACGTCGACATGCCGGCCATTTTCGACGTCAACTCTACCCTCGGAAGTCTTATAGACTTCTCAGTCAAAACAAATGGAAACTCCTTGTAAATGAGCCAACAATGTTGAAAATTAATTCCATATTTTGTCGGCGAGTGGCTACATTACCTTGAGGGCATCAAACTACTTATTGGACTTCATACTGCAAAATATGCTCATTCGAGATGTCACATAACGTAAACCTTTCTTTCGGACGTTGAATACGATTAATACGTGACATTATGCTGTTGGCGATTGCGTTACAATTTTAGCATTCTCATACATTGTCTTATAAACGGCTAAAACTGTAACGCAATCGCCAACAGCATAATGTCACGTATTAATCGTATTCAATGTCTGGGCCGCCTGTGATTTAAGCTCCCTCAGCGCCCGGTCTCATCCTTCCTAATATGAAAAAGCCAGGAAAAACAAACAACTGAAATCAAACACTGTAAGCTGAAATCAAACACTGCCAGTGAAAACGCAAACGTTGTAGAGTGGCTATTTCGAGGAACACAAACCACAAAGGTTTGGCCGGATTTACAAAACGGAACAGGGCAAGGCTGTGAAATATTTACACAAGGCGTGGCAAAGTTTTGGGATTAACTAAAACCGTGGCCCACATTAGAGCTTACTAACAAAGGTTAGCTGTAATGTTACAGTTTTCATGTAATAGACGGTACAATCTAGCTAATCTGGCATAGTCTGGTAGATTACATTCTTGATATGTGCGTAACTCAGTTCAGTTGGAGGAAGTTTTGAAGACAACGGTCCTAGACTAGATATATTCTTAGGCTTCTGAAAAATTCGCTTCTTTCCACCATGTTACAAATAAAACAGCGGAAGCAGAAAGCTACATGGATACCCCTTCGACTCATCGCCTCTTCAAGAACTTATCCCGCCTATTGTCAGAGAGGACTCGTACTGGGACGAACCGGCTTTTTCCAGCATACCTCATTTAAATACTCCTTTGAGAAACGCTTTCTTATTGCTGGAAGGGTGAAACGTCAGTCGAAGGGTGTATACAGATATTTGTTAAGGGGCTTTCCAAAGGTGGAAAATTGCAGTACAATCGAAAAAGCATCAATAAACCCCCACCCCCCCCCCCAAAAAAAATCGCTGCTATCACTAATACAAAAAGTTAGCTTAATGCGACCGATTTTGTTGTTAAGGGCGTCTAGAAATTCTACAAGGGTATCTTCAGGCCCACACTAGATAGCAAAATTATCATCAATAAATTAATTAAAACGCAAGTATAGTGCGAGAGATGAGGAGTAATGCTCCAGAGTATATTTCTCGTGATGTTATAATTCCGGAAATAAGTCATTGTTTTCAAAGACAAGTTTGGCGAGCCGAATCAACATTGGAGTCTCTTGAACCCTTGCCTCCTGAAGAAGTAATTCGAGAGCTACTTATGCTCTCTTGGTGTCCACGTTTCCACTCCGACAAGCGCGTGAAAAAGGTTTGGGTGCCACGGTTTTAAGCCAAAATCATCCTTTTAACGATTGTTAAAATGTGAACTGATGTAGAAACAAGCCGCGAAAATGATAGTAGAACCTGGCAAAACAAATGACTGTCATTTGTTATCTGGTGTCATCTACCACCAGACAACGAATGGATTGTTTACGAATTAACAGTTAGTTCATGCTTAAATGTAATCAGTTTTCAAATGAAATAAAACTGTTCCTAAGAACACATTCAATAACCTTCAAATCAAATCTGTAACATAGATTGAAATATTTTATACACACCGTTTCAAGAATGACAATACAGTGAAACCTGTATTAAGCGGACATCCTTAGGGCACTCACTAGTGTCCGCTTAGTACAGGGTGTCCGCTCTAAACAGGTTCTAATAAATTGTGCAATATTAGTTAATTATTAACCCTTTTGTAAGCTTTTACAAGTAAAAAGCCCTTGAGGTGTCCGCTTATTGCAGGTTTTGTAAAACGAAACGGCATCAGTAATATTGGTGTCCGCGTCTGCTTAACAGAGGTGTCCGCTGAATGCAGGTTTATTTTACAGTAAATGTGGGAAGAAAATTTAGGGACTCAACCTGGTGTCCACTAAATAGAGAGTGTCCGCTTAATGTGGGGTCCGTTTAATACAGGTTTCGCTGTGCTGCAATCCTGATACTTAGATAACTTAGAATTTTAAAACATTTATCCCTTTACCCCTTAGCAAAATACACCATTTATTAACTACTGAATTTCATTCAGCGATCAGCAATATCTCACAACTTTTCGTCCGGTGCGGTACAGGAACGTTATACATTCTACACCACAAGGTTTAAGACAAAGAAGCGTTTGAACTGGGCAAATACATTACAACTAATAAAACTACAGTGAACTGTGTCTGAGAACTTTATCTTTCTTTTACTTTCTCGGACACATTCAGGACAAGCGACACAGCTATGTAAAACCTAGGAGATGTCCGCTTTTAGAGGGCTCTAGTGCAATCTGTCGTAGACGGGACACTGCATGATGTGATAGTTAACAAATTGACGTCAGTTTTTCATGCGTCTGTCCTCTTACTGACAATGAATTTCGCCATAACATTGTCAAAGTAGCTGTGGATCCACGAGGCCATAGCCGAGTGGATCCGCAGACTACTTTGACAATGTTTTGACGAAATTCATTGTCAATAACAGAACACACGCATGAAAAACTGACATCAATAGCTGTTATTGCAGTTATCAGCGGCTTGACACACAAACGAGGCGAAAGGATCAATTCTGCACTGTATTGACCCTTTCACCTTGTTTGCATACCTATTAAAACAAAAGAATATTGGACCGCAGACTCAACTCCAACTTGTTTTTTACGATAACAAATTGTCAAATTGCCCGCTCTCGCTCGTTGACGCATCGCATAAATTATAAATTCATGTCTGTCCGCTTATTGACAATAAAAATTAGCCAATGAGCGCGCGAGAATTTCTGCAGTTATCGTAAAAAAAATGTTGGTGGATACATATATACATCTCTGGCTCTAAGAAAGAGATGACATGGCCAAATACCCACTAGCTAACTACCCACTAAAAACTACTTCTGCATAGATTCTTATTACAGTCCACAGATAGGTTTAAATCAAATTTTGCTGTCGCAGGCATAATTTCTTCCCTTTAAAAGAACTATGTTATGGTAAAATTGAGTAATGTTTAGTACAAACTTAACTTCAAATATATGAAAGTTAAAAATAATAATTTGGTAAGGTAAAAAAAAAAAACACTCTCAAACTGAGAGAATGGCGAAGAGGTCTGGGCATAATTACGCTGTACTAAGATTGAAAAGCTTGAAAAATTTAGAGTAAGTCTTTCAAGACCCATTGAACGTAACATACTGTACATATCTAATCCAACCACTACAGGCTAAAGGCGACGAAATACGAGATACAAAACCCTCAACTTGCCGCGCAACATGAGCAAATTTGTTGCGTGACAAGTTGTGAGTTTGATGAAAAACGAGCAACAAAGCCAAAATTTGTTGCTCAAAGTAGACCCGTGCTCTACTTTTCGCAACAACTTTCTTCAACCCGCAACACATGTTTTTGTTGCGCGACAAGTTGATCACGCAAGGTGAAAAACGCGAAACATCGTCCCAATACTTGCAACGAAACAACGTTGCGCGACAAGCTGAGGTTTTTTGTATCTCGTATTTCGCCGCCTTAATACACAAGAGGCACTGTAATACATTTGGTGCTTTACAGAATCCGCTATATTCAGTTGGTCACAACCTATTGAGGAAACACTGAACACAATAAAAGAAATGTTCTTTCATAAATTCACTTGCAGAATTAAAAAAAAAAAACTGTCTCTGCCAAGCTCAATTATCATAAACAAGGCCCAGGAAACACTACATGTCATTATGGCGCCATGGCCATGTGACAGTTCTAGTAAGAACTATTCTTGACTAGTTATGAATTGGAGCAAGTTACAAGTATTTTGAACATTATTGTTTCCGAGGAGATTTCCAACATTTCTAGCGCTCCTCCAAATGTTAAAAAAGCCTCAGTCATTCCTGGAGCTAGTAAATTTATGTTGTTGTGTTTGCTGTCCCAGTCTCTTGAGATGTCCAATGTGAGAACCAAGTGCCTGAAAGAATGTATCCTTGTAGTTGTACCTCACACCAAACTCCTTGCACGTTTCACGTACAATGGGAGTTATTTCTGGATAGTAAATCTGACTCACGCCTGGGAACAAGTGGTGAGTAGTTTGATGGTTCAAAGCACCTGGGAAATGGGAAAAAATCACTATCAACAACTTAACAGTCACCATCAAGATTTTAATCAATACCTCCTATTATCTAATAAAACTCGTTGATCATCTACATGTACGTCTGCAATCTTCTGTTCTCGGTTTTTCGTTATGTTGTAAGACACGATCTCTTGTGTTTGATATAATACGTAACCACACCTTCTTTAGGTAGTTGAAAGGGTCCTGATCTCTGGTACAAGTTTCTTTTGCATTTTGCATTGCATACAGAACTGCATGCATGATTTTGAGAATAAAGAACTGGAAGGACATAAGCATCCTATGTACTGTAAACTCTCGGGCACTTTTTTTAAAAACGAATCGAAGGCTACAAGAAAAATAGCAAATCCGAGAAAAAGACACCTCTACAGACAGCATAATGTGGTTATATCCGGAGCACGTAAACTACTAAAATGTTGCGAGTTTTTCATCAACACTATTGTATTTATCATTATCAGTAGTGCAGTTCACCAAAAACGCATCCATCACTGGAAGGTGATTCCTTTGAACTGTTAAATGTATGGTCTTGCTGTGATATACTTATTGAACAAAGTTCAAGCTGAGTGTTTCATCACACGATGTATTCTCATGTGAAGCTTTTTTCACTGTCAGTCTCGAAATATCTTCCTAACCTGTGAAAACATTGAAAAACCAGCTGTCTGTGGCATAATCCTGAGTTGTTTGTATCTGGAGCTCTGCCCTGCAAGAAGATTTCAAGAATAATCATTATCACAAAATAAAATATGAAAAGAGCGCAAGTTGCACGACAATATTGGCATGGATTGCATGCATTGCACATGAGTCACAACGCACTTCATAAGAGCACGTTTAACTGGCTGTTGCTCTCATTTGTGCATTGGTATAAAGTCTCACAGGCACACAATTCATGTAAATGCTACGTAAAAAGGTACATGTACATGGAAAAGGTAAAGTCTGCATACGAGCCAAGTGACCCATCAGGCCGGAGTTTATCCCCTGATGAGATGCTAGTCCATTGCAGGTTACCGCAACATTAAATTTGCTGGTACCCATTTACACACCTGGGTGGAGGTAGGCACTGTGAGAGTAAAGCGTGCCTTGCCCAAGAGCACAACACAATGTCCCCGACCAGGGCTCGAACCCGGACCGCTTGACTCTGAAGTGAGCGCACTAACTGCAAGGCGACTGCTCTTCCACTATCTAAGGCTAGGCTGCATAATGTACCTAATACTATGTAACTACAATATTCACTCTTCCCCCTCTCCATCTTTTTTGTTACAGTGTATTTAATTCCCGCCCTCCTTTTTTGCAATGGTACCAAAAAGCGATATTGCAATGCTCAGTTATGTGCAACCAAGCTGATTTAAATTAAAAATTAAAAAAATTGCATTAAACATTGCACTTAATTACCAATCTTGTGTCATCTTTCCATCTTTCTCAGGATCCACCCAATCTACCTGCAAGATTTAAAGTAAAAAAAGGTAACCAAAGGTTACAAAAGGTTGTGTGAACTCTAAATATTACTTACATCAAGTTTAGTTAGGCTTTTGATCACTTCAAGGACTGGATGTTTGACATAGTATCTAGAATAAATCTGTTTTAAAAAATTCATTACACTAACCTCACTCACAACATGAGATGCCTGGAAGGTCAAAGCCAGCCAGTAACTGGCAACAATGTCTGCAATAATAAAGAGCACAACCTAAAGGAATAAAAAAAAAATCTTGTTTAATTTAATGTTTCAGTGCTTTTAGTGAGACTCTACACTCCTCCAAGCTATGGCAGGTAGTCTGCCGTAACTCAATCACCAGCTATAATATTAGCAGTACTGTTGTAATGCAGGCCCCCTTATGGTTTTCTGATGGGTGCTATGCCAGGGCAGGACTTCACCTACATGAAATCCTATTGTAAGTGCTGTATTTTGAAATCAGCGCTCATGTGATATACAAAGGCAAAACTTACGGGTCAAATTCATTCATTTGTGAACTTCTTTGAAGCTACCATAAGTGCACATGTAAGTGGCTAAATGCTAAATAAATTAAATAGTGCATTAGTCGGCATGAACATTTAACTCACCATTTTCCATACTGAGAGCAAAAGACATGGGAGAACTACTCTGTAAAATAAGAAGAACAGCTTGCCACCAAGAAACACAGTCAACTGTGACCTGGAAGGAGGATTTACACGAATAACACCTGAAAGACAAAGACTGTGTTTTACTACTCGTAACATCTCCTGTTTCAAACTGAGATGCTGACGAAATATTTATTTGACCTACATGTACAAAACATTGTGCAAAATGATCTTAGAAATGGCTGGAAAATAAAGCGAGAGGGGAATATGCTTAGTTTTCAGTGATAAGTCGTTGCCTGGCTCGTGTTAGTTTTGATTTAATTGAAGAGATGGAAAAATCAGGGTACTTAAAGTATCTCTCATTTTGTCAAAGCAACATTTTACGCCTTTTGGCCCAAGAACACATGCAATCCCGGTGGATGCACAAATTTCCACAACACTTACTGTAAAGGTAAGACTTGTGCTCCTTGCTGTTGACTTAATATTGCATTTAAATAAATAATTGATATAAATAAAACATGATCAGGTTACTTGGAAACATGTACCGTTTAGTTACAACAGGTAGATACATATACAGTGAAACATCCAGGATGGTGTGTACACAGAACTAGCAGTTTATAATTATGTTCAGTAATAACTGAATGAAGTCAACTCACCATTTTTCTTTATAAGGAACATTATTGTTACATCCTGAATTCTAGTCTTTAGTCCAAGCTTTAGAAAATGAGAAACAAATGGAAACTATCAGAAAGAGGGAAGAAATAATTGCTTAAACAAGTAATTCAATGTTAGCATTGACATGTACATGTAATTCTTGAAAACCATTGAAGACCATCAGGTTTATCAATTTGGCCAATAATTACAAAGTCATTATTTGGTAATAATTATTAGGCAACTTGTCATACATGTAAATCACGGCCAACAGACATAGTTAATTTTGGGAATTACCCATTACGTCTTAAAGCACTTTTAATTTCTAGAGGTCAAAGGGACTGCATTAATTCCCGTAACTTACCAAACAGTAAACAAGGGGCACATAGACATGTTGATATAGATATCGAGGCACCCACTGTTGATTCCACTTTATCCGTCTTATATCCGGATGCTGACAAACAATTGATACAGAAAGGAATGCCAATAAATTATTGTTTAGCTAATGAAACAGCCACAAGAAAACTCTGGATATAAAACTGATACAAGCAAATAACTGCAAAATTTAAGCATATCGAATAAAAATTATACATGTCTATAAAGTTCTTTTTTTTTAATTTCAGTTAATTTTTATTATTTTCAAACAATATGTATGTAATTATTACAACTGTTTGTAGGAAGAATATCACAAGTTGAAAGCAGCATTGATGAGTATAGTTTTAGCTTGTTTGTTTGTAAATAGGAAACAGTTTTACTAATTTATTTTCTTTATACTTACATCCTCAGTTGTGACAATATCAGGATCCAAGCCGTCAATGTTGGTGTACGGATGATGACCAAATGCATGCTAATGATACCAACATAATTAATGTTATGATTTAATTAACAAATAAAGAAGCCTAAGCCGTGTATTACACTGTGTTAAAACACAATGGGCATTTGAGAACACCAAGGAAATGTAGAAAACACGAGCCAATAAAGTGATAAATCAATACAGATTTTACATGTCCTCCAATAGCTTGACAAAACGCGACTTCTCAACTGTTTTTCTAAGTTCTTCTTCTTTATTTAAGTTAACCTTGTCTTCCAAACTTTCTGTTGCTTCGTTGAGAACACCATCACAAATTTCTTGTTTTCCACCACCTCTACAAAAATGTTGACTAGAGGTAATGTCGTGAAAAACAATAAAACACACTTTTTCTATGCTTTAAATTCTGATAAAACATGGGTTTTTTGACCAATCAGAGCACGTGCAAGGTCCTATACATGTTATAAACTGTTTTAAAAAATTGCATCAACATGGTTACGTGATCCTAGGGTCAGTTACAACTCCACTAAAACCTGAGTGTTGAAAACCAGAGGTAATGCATGTGCCTGCAGAATTTGTTTAAAAATAATGGCCAAGTAACACTGATTTGGTTTTTATTGACCAGAAAAATTCTGAGATCTTGATGAAATTTTCCACTTCAGTGTATAAACCAACAAAATGTCCACTCTAAATAACACACTAATCGCACCCCTTGTGATAGATAATCTGAGTTAAAAAAATAAGGTAACACTAAAACAGCCTGGAAGAACATGTGACATTAGGAGGATATTAATACTAACATGCATTTTACAAAAATTCTCCTTTCTTGTATGCAAATTGCCCCTTTAACCATTTCAAACAATATTCGTACTAATAACATATTACTTTATAATTATGGACAGAGACAATCTATATGCTACCCATTATCTTAGAAGTCATTCTGATAATGAGTCTGGATAATACAATGAAGAAGTTAGACTGTCACATAAAGCTGATTGAAAATGGAAACCTTCTATTGATGTACAGTGTATGCAGCCATATGCAGTGTATGGGAACTCTTAAATGAACCAAACTAAAAACAAATTGAGCCTTAGTGGCAAATTAACACTAACCTGATAAATCCAGATATAGAATGATGCACCATTTAAGAAGTCATGTATATGACCAACTACTCTCCACAATATAGGATGACTGGTCACAGCACAGTGGCTTAAAGTTCAAAACAACAGAAAATATTACTACAATCATATAAACTGAACAGGCCTTTGTCCACCAAAAGAGGTTAGAAGTGTCTTATGTAATTTGAAGGGTGGTGAATGGTTAATCCATGACTTGTGAAGGCAGTGCCTCACCAAGCTAGATTGAGACTTCCTCAGCTTTGCAAAAAAAATAATTGAGACTCAAAGATAGCAATCCAAAAGTCTCAGCTAGCCAGGCATTGAAATTTGACAACAATTCTGTGAGATGCATATGCTAAAGGACCATTTGCCACTGCTGCATGTGTAATTTGCTCTCTCAAGCCAGTGCTTGCCTTTTTTCTTCAAATGCATAATTTCATTACCTTTTCTGTAGCTAGTCTGGTGCAATGCAAATTTTTTTTGGTAAGTTCATATAAGTTATTTGAAACTTGCTGCACTCCTAATCTAAATAGTTACATCACAAAATTAATGGGTTTACAACAACTTAAACTTCCTATCACTATATTAATAAAGTTTAGAATTCACGCGTCAGGAAAAATGTCGTGAGATTTATCAGCCGAGGTCTTTCTGGTAGGTACACCCAAGGGGGAGACTTAAATTACCATGACGACATAATCCTTACCTGGAATCATGATTGTTTACCAGTCCAATCATAGCACACATCCATCCCATAAAAGCCGCAGCAATGCAAGACAAAAAGAAATTATCGGCCAACCAGAACATCTGCAGAGAACAATTCAGAGAACAACATCAAATACTAAACTGTACTTCAGTATAGTGTTAAGCATTGATAGCAATGGTTATGTCAGAATTACAAAATTACAAATGATTAGTTCAACAAACAACCCTTTGTGTGTATTGCAGGCCTATCGTATTACAGTGGAACCCCTCCTTACAGTCACCTCTTTGATACTGTCACCTCATTATTATGCAGGGTAGTCATTAAGGGCTGTAACCTGTAACACCTCTTATGGCTGGGTATGCTTGATTTTCCCTTGACGCTACAGGTGAAACTGCCCATTACTGAAAGAATTTACCCACAAAGTAACAAATTTGCTATGGGTGTGGAGAACAAGGGTTAATGACAGCCCTGTTATGGCCACTTTTTTTTGTCCTGCTGAAATGCCCATGGATACATTTTCTTATAAGAAAACCCTTTTAATGCAGCCACCCCATTAATACAGTCAATGGCCACATTCTGAAATCTCAAACCTGTATAATCCTCTATAATTACACCCCATTTATATGGCCACTCAAACCAGTTATGTTCATCTGTTAATATTGTATGAAGTAATTGAAGTTTCAATTTTTAAAAATTATCTGCATTCCAGACACTTATTAAAGAACAATTGTTTAGAAGTGCAATTGTGATATCTCTGTTAGCTTCTGTTAAGATGTTACTCGATTTGGACCAGTCTCGAAATATGAACGTACCCTGTTAATACGGCCACCCCGTTAACATGGCCAAATATTATTGGCCCATTGGTGACCATACTTGTGAGGTTCCACTCTATATTAACAGTAATTTATATGGTTCAAAACACATTGCAGGCTTATGATAAACGCAATGCAATACTTTTTTGAGGATTCCAACTTCACCAAAAGTGACTCACAATAGCCCTTTTCACAGTTAATTTTTCTCATTTGCATTACAATGTAATCCAACGCAGATGTGAGGCAATTTCGGGCTAAAACTACAAAATAGCCCGAAATTGCCTCACACACATGCTAGATTTTATTGTAATGCAAATGAGCAAAGGTAACCATGAAAAGGGCTATTGCATGCCTATAAAGTTTCCTTGGGGGTTCACTGATCATTGCAATCACTGCATTACACTAACCTGAGCACTCCAAAGAAGAAGTAACACTGTTGGAATTCCGATGTAGCGTAACCACATCCATGCTGAAAACTTGGGATCCTAATAACAAAACCATAATTTAGCTATTGTACAATTCCTCTCGTACATAACCAGGGGGATACTCAAGGAAAAATAGTGGGAAGGCCAGGGCAAAGGATTATTCTGAGTGAGCAAATGGTAAGATTGTCATCTTGGTTCTTTAGGGGAGGGGGTGAAAGTGGCGAGAAGAAGTGATATCATAAAAGTTATTTAAGAGTGCCTGCCTGTAAAAATCAGACAAATTCTTAATTTCGCGGCAAGGGTCGAAAATTCGATTTCGCTCATATTCTTGTGGTAGATAGGCTAGGGCATGACAAAAACTACTGGATAGTTTTTTTTGGCAAAATATCCTTGTATTTCAAAGAAATATGCAAATTACCAACTTCCGTTAAAATCGTCATTTGACGCACCATTTTCTTAAGCAAGTTTGAGAGCCTCGCATGCAAAACCACATCATTCCTCCGTCTTTAAAACACTCAAATATTTTTGTCCAATGTTTAAATGTGTACTGGGTTGGTTTTAGGGGATGTTGAGTTGTCTTTTTGGGTGCAAAACAATTAAATTTCGAAGAGAGGTATTTCATTCACTTAAAAGTACTTCGTGAATATAATTGATTTTCACCATGTGCAAAACCTTCAAATGGATTAAGCTTCTGGTGGTTGAATCGCAGAAGGATGATCTACAGATTCCTGTAAAAATTTCTGTGGGCAAATGATTGTGAGCGACGCGAGAGCTTTTCAAAGTACGTCAAAAATGCAAATATTTGACCATCCGTCGTCAAATTTCAATTTACGGGTTAGACGTATATTTTAGCATGGGCCACATGACTTGACCTATAATAAGTTGAAATAGACACAGAGCTGATAATTTTGAAATGTTCTAACCTTATTTGTTGCAAAAGGCAGGTCCAAAGCCGATTTGACGTGTTTCTAGTCGATCTCTCACCATTCGTCGTACATAGAGCAGAAGTTTGCTTTTGTTTACACAAGGTTAACGTCCGATGTACATCGCCAACTGTCAACCTATTATTCGTCGAATACCATGGATCTGTGACCATCTTTCTGCGCATATGAACATCACTGCATCTAAAATGGCTGAGTCATTTGTAGATAGTTGCTTGCTTTGCACTGCGCCAAAATAATGCGTTTGATTGATTGCTGACCATTGCTGATAAGCGTGTCGGCGCAGCGCAATCTTACAGCCGTTATTTGTTCGTCACGCAATGCTGTCACGGCATATGCTGCATATTTTGATCCATTTTGTATAGAGCACTCTCAGGATAAATGAAACAATTTAATCATTGTTCATCTGTTTGTTCATATATATAATAATATGTGTATATCTATATAATCGTATTCTATAGTGTACGTGGCCTCGGTCCAAATCACGTTTGTTGTATGTTTTGATGTTTCAGACAACAGCTGATAAAGCTAGTGCCAGTACTCACTAGAATTTTAAAAAAATCGCCATGAAACAAATTATAGATCAATGAAGCAAGAACTAGCTGAAATGAAAATAGGAAATCACAACGTGTCTAATTCATGTGAAAAACAGACTAAATTTAATTAGTAATTACACGAGTAAATAGCCCTGGCCATGCCATTTTATTTGGCGTATTTTGTTTGCCCAGTGGCGAGGCATCGGTATGTTTGTAACAGAAAATAGAGGACTGTTGTCAATACAGTCCAAAATTATTGTCAGTAAAATATTGTAAATAAAACACCTATTGACCAGTTACCTCCGCGGCCACCATTTAGTCGTTCCGATAAGGGTTTCACTATTGTCTTTACCCCTATCATAGGGGTAAAGACAATTCAGCGGCCACCCAAAATTTAAACACTTTGTTTTGGAAAGGGCGATGGTAGATAAGGGTCCGAAATTGAAGGTGCATGACGAGTGATAATTCAAATACACGTCTATCGTGATTGTCTTGAATTGACTCCACGTTCACCAAGAAATTTATAACCCGATAGTGAAAAATTAAATATTCAGGGTACACCTCTATTTAAGCGGCTAGCCCCATAGTAAGCGGTCACCACCCATTTCCCCGGGGGTAGCCCACTGTATTACATGTAAATCAAAAATAATTGCACAGCCAGCGCGAAAAGACCTAGGTATGAGTTTAGCGTTACAGTATTACGCAGGCCATGTAGGTAGCGGTGGTCGAGTAAAAGATATCAACAGGGGCAATGGTAAACTATTCATTCTTCTCATTTCTTAATTTAATCTCTTCCTACTCAACACAATTGTGTGTTCCCAGTGGTTCCCAGCTTTACGGAGCCTTATATATTAGGATAGAAATTGTCCTACCCCCACCCCCTAAAATGGGATGACAGTATTGCATGACGAAAAAGGAACCGCTGCAAGCAAGGATTCAAGCCATCAAACCATGATGATCAAACGTAATATTTTGGTGTAGTGCAAAGCAAGCAACTATCTACAAATGACTCACCCGTTTTAGACTTAGATGCAGTGGTAATCATATGTGTCGAAAGAGGGTCACAGATTCATGGTATTCGACCATTAAATAAGTTGACAGTTGGCGATGTAAATCGGACGTTATGTAAACAAAAGCAAACTTCTGCTTTAGGTGCGACGAATGGTGAGAGAAACATGTCAAATCGGCTTTGGACCTGCCTTTTACAGCAAATGAGGTTAGAACATCTCGAAATTATCAGCTCTGTGTCTATTTCAACTTAACATTGGTCAAGTCATGTGGCCCATGCTAAAATATACATCTAACCCGTAAATTTTCTGGTTACCATGAAAATATGAGCGAAATCGAATTTTCGACCCTTGCCGAGTTATTTTCCATTTTTATGGACAGGGACTCTTAATATGTTTGGCATACATGCATTTCTATTTAAGGTGGCTCAAAACAGTTTCTAGCACTTAGATTGTGATGCGTCGTTTATAACTACTCTTTATCACTAAATGCTACAATCATGGTATCAAAAAACTGCCCAATCATTGGTGAAAGTGTGTTTATCATTTTTGTGACACAATAAGTTACCATGGCAACAGTATGACATGCTGAAAACACCCCTAATTACAGCTTTAGTAAAGCTTTAAAGTCAATTGTTAAAGCACAGTTAATGGAGCGTGACACTATTTACGCACAATCACTAGCTTACTATTGTTAAACGTAACGCAATAGAACTGTTATGTGTTAGAACATTATAGAAGTCTTTCTTGTCTAGTTTAAACAATATTCACAATAGCCTTTCACGCATGCATGTTGCAACAACGTCTGGTTTAACTATATCGTGCATTTTGTATGGCTAGTATTTTAAATAGCCCCATTCTTGTTTTGTTCAAGGCCACATGGGCTCTGTACTTTTCATGGCACACGATTTTATACTGGTTTAAACCCAGACCATTGCTATGGTAACCTATTGTGTCACGAATATGATAACAACATGTTCACCAATGATTGGGCAATTTTTTGATACCATGATTGTAGCATTCAGTGATAAAGAGAGGTTATAATGACCCATCCAAATTTAACTGCTGGAAACTGTTTTGAGCCACCTTAACCTATAATTTTACATCATACACAAAACTGAACACAATATTGTTACGGAAGTTGCAGGTTTTAATAACATACAATTTTCAAACAGGATTAATGAAACTACAAAATTATTTGTAAATGACAAGACTTTGCAAAGTTTCTTGTTTATTGCATGCTTATCACTCTCATTTGTACCTGATCAGTTTCCTTGAAATATTTTTTGACCCTGTCTCTTACTGTTTGATAAAAGAGGCTGCAGGTAAAGAAAATTAGCAATTTGTTAGTAATCTGACAAATTTAATCTAATTTTTTATATTAATATACAAGGCTAAAAACTAAGTTTTTAACTTATTGTTATCATCAACCCTCATGATGACAATAAGTTGAAAATGTTTGGTTTTATAGTCTGCAATTTTTCTGGTTATTGGCCTTGTACAAACAAAATGTACATGTACAAACTTTTACCTCTTTTAGTACATTATGTAGAACAAATTTTACTGTTCTTTCTGTATTACAACTGTTACTCACAATGATGTCTCTGTAAGCAAATTATCAAATAAATTCAGTTTCTAAGAAGAATAAATGTGATAATCAATTTATAAACCCTCTCGAACACATGTATGTGCACACATACCACTTTTTCCCACCCAACCTCCTCAATCTACCTCCTCCCTGTTCTGCACTCACTAGATGCCAGTTTCTAGTGAATGGAAAGCCTCCAGCCAGCTAAGCGAGATACTTGTAGATTCATGATTTTTCTATCCAAAAGCTTTTCTTTTTTGGTCACACTGGGTAACATCAAAAGGTGCACTCACAGCCAAAGGCTGAGCCATTTGCTAACCAATATACCTGCCAATCTGACAGTATTGTGTTACTGAGTCTTGAATTCCTTTAGTGATTAATTTGTTAATTGAAAAACTGTTATACCATACCTATTAAGTAGCTGCCTAACCTTAATTGATGACCTCATAGAGAAAGAGATTATTGACAGTAAGATGGAAATTAAACATAGTGCCATTAACTTACCCACGTTCCGGAAATGTAGGTAACTCATCTGAGATCAGCTCTCCAACATAATACTTTTCCAAGACCCTAATCGAGACAAAAGGTACAGTTGTGTGTTAAAGGTTTATAGCTACCATCCTTCGTGAGCATAGAAGACTTATATGAACTTGTTCTTCCTGCAGAACATTAGATCAACGATGGGGTTAATTGGTTGGCACAGTGACAGAATGTGGTGTCCACTAGCTACATGTACATTACACAGTTCATTTTTCTGGCTAGAGAGAGAGGCATAAATAGAAGGCAGGGCTGTTGTCAAGCTCTTGTCATGACCCCTTGAACATAAGGGTACCACAACTCATACATTTAAAAGTGAAAGGGGAAGCACAGCAGAGGAGAGCTGGAGTGGCAGGAGGAAGAATGAAATGGGAAAAGGGGGAAGAGCAGTAGAAGGCTGGATGGAAAGGAGGCTGTTGGGTGAGGGAGGGGTGGAAAGATGACGACAGATGAGGGAGAGGGGGTAGGTAACAGAGAGCAGATAGAAAGAGAGAGGGGGAAGGTGGGGTGATAGAGAGAAGAAAGAAGGGAAAGACCAGGAAAGGTGGAAAAGGAGGGAGCAGGAGAGGGAGAAAAAAGATTGGGGTGGGGAGGGCTGAGAGTGACACAAACGAGAGGAAAGGGGAATGAGAAAGAGAAGAGGGACTTTATACAGAGGCTGGGCTAACAAAATTATTATTCCTACATTTCTTATGGATCACAAGTTAGAAATTCATATAAGCCTGTAGTCCTTCTGCTTTCCTGACCCTTTCATTCTCACCTAACCTAAAAGCATCTCACCTCAATGTAGAGAGCAATTTAACAATAGTCTTGATTTCATTGGCTGGAGTGGACAATTATATTTTCATTGCACCAGCATGAGCTTGTTTCATAGGCCAGCTCAATAATGTTGCTGCTATTTTCTGAATAACTGAGACCCTAGCTAAGCAATGACTATCTGAAACACAGATAAGCAATGACTATCTGTCTGTCTGTCTGTCTGTCTGTCTGTCTGTCTGTCTCTCACTTCTGAAGTTAACTTTCTGACTAGCAGATTCAATGTCAGCCTGCAAGCAAGATAATTCTTGTGAGTGGCAAAGTTGCTTGGACAAGTCAGCGAGCAAAGGCAGCATTCTAGCACTATGAGTATCTGAGGAAATGTGTGCCTGCTCGCAGGTAATTACCTGGGAGGCCAGCTGACTGCCTACCATGATTGACTGACTGACTGACTGACGGCATGCATGCATGTGCAAGAGTGTGTGGTCACATGGGATAAATGTGAATGATAGAATAATGAACCATGGAAACTAATGCAGAATGAAAAGATGACTCAAAGATCATTAGTTTTGACTAATCTTTTGATTTCAATTTTGTAGTTTAAATTTTCGCCAAGCTATTTAGACTTATCCACACAACTTTACTTGCTTATAAAATAGATTTAAGTATTAAACGTACATTCCTGCAAAAATACCCTGAGAACTGCAGTATCTTGTTCATACACGTAACTCAGACGATGTCATTATGTAACCCTCTTTTCAGCCTTTCTTTATTACTTGCTATAATTGTATTTTTGGGCTCTGATGGCCTTTTAGAATCCCACGTTTTAGCTCTCAAACAGATAAATAATTGCATAACTATGATTAAACTATTTGTAAAAATGCTTCACATACGGACAGGTAAGCTGATCACCGTCAGGGAGGTCAAAATACAAAATTTACTCTTCGACGAGTTCAAGTCTTTAGACTTGAAACTAAGCTTACTTTTGTACTGAATCACTAAAAGCGTGGTACGTCTCGAACACAATCGTCACGTCTCTCCCTGCACCCATCAGCAGCATATCTTTACCACCTGGATGACGGTTGAGGAATTTACTAACATCGTACACCTAAAAACGAAAAATAAATAAGGTCAACAACATGGATCATGATCGCTGCCGATCAAAACTGGCGCGTAAATTCTAAACTCAAGCCTTACCTTTCCTCGAACCGCCACGTGAGCATTGTCTTCCTTGTTCAGAAGACTAAGTTCTTCCCAAGTAAATTGCCTTTTCTTTTCCATGCTAGAATTTGGGACCGCAAAAGCCAAGACTTAGTGAGTTTCTCTTCTGTATGTAACTTTGTTACCAGCCCATAGTCTTTACCCGGTCAGATGCCGGCTTCCTGCTGATTGGTAGTCTCGCTCTCCTGAACACGTGTTGAAGCTGTGCTGGAGGTCATTCAAGGAGACTGAGAAAAGCTGCACACGAGATGAAATTTTCCGTTTACTTTCTTTATCACCTCTTTTAAACAGCTACGTGCGAGTTAAAAATCAATTCATACTTCTATTTTATTCTCAAAGTCTTCATAAATGGCAGCATTTGCACACCCAAAATTAAATTCCGATCGCGGACTTTTCGGCGTTTAATCCTTGAAGAATGCAAAAGCAAAACCCGACGCGTACGTAGGATGATTTTTTGAAGGTGTACTATGTTTCGGCTGGCCAAACCAGCCTTCTCCAGGTACAATGAAAATTTTACATTGGGACGTGTTTTTATGTAGCCGATATTTACGTAATACCGGAAATACGTAAAAGTAATTGACAGTGTAAATTAAAGATAAGCCTACGGTAAAATAAAATAACATGATGAAAGAACATAATAAAACAATTGTATGTTATTAAATGGAAACGATTAATATATTTCTTCGCGGATGTTCAGAGCATCAGGATCAATTGTTCTGCCTTTTTGAATTAAAAAAAGTTTCCCTGGCCTTACGGATAGAGTCTCGGTTCGAAAAGATTTTTTCGATGGGGATTAATTGCATGTCGTTAGCATTGTGGTTAGGAGAGGACAGGAAATGTTCGGCCGCTGTAGTAGGTTTAGATTTGTTGTTAGGATTATCTATGGTATAGACTACGAGTAGTCCCTCTTTCGCTTAGTCCGTCGTTGCGTGACGCGAAAGAAAACCGCGAGACAAAAATGGCCGCGCGAAACCCTGGAGGCGAGGAGCGCGCGACACGCGCACTCCTCGCCCCCAGGATTTCGCGCGGTCATTTTTCTCTCGCGGTTTTCTTTCGCGTTACGCACGACGGACTAAGCGAAAGAGGGACTACTCGTAGTCTATCTATGGTACGGCGGTGTTCATTGAATCGGTCTTTTAATCGTCGTTTCGTCTCTCCTATGTATTGTAAATTACAGCGGTTACATTGAATCGCGTGGATGAGGTTTTTAGTGTCACAGGTCAGGTTAGATTTTATGGGGCGCGTTTCCCCGGTAGAAAAGAAGGTATATGTAGTAAGTCCGTCAGAAATGTAGGGACAAGTAGCACAGTTTTTGCCACAACGGAAAGAACCAGAAGGGAGTTGGGGATTAGAAGAATTAGAAGAGAGTTTAGCTGTAACTAGTAAGTCACGAAGGTTAAGTGAGCGTCTGAAGGCTACAACAGGCAAATGCTGAAAAACGTTTTTGCAGCGGTTAGAAGAGAGCAACAAATTGTAATGTTTTTTGATGATGTTAGGGATGTGAGGAAGTGATGGATTGAAGGTAGTTATAAATGGTATACGTTTAGGTTTGTTGACGTCTTTGGTTTGTAAAGAGAGTCTGCGGGGCATGTCGGCGGCTCGTCGTATTTGTTTGGTGACGAAATTACGGTAATAACCTCGTTTAGGAGGTAAGTGGTAAGTTGAGCCGCGCGAGTATTAAACGTGGCGTGGGTAGAACAGATACGTCGCAAGCGCAGTGCTAGACTGAAAGGAATGGCTTTTTTAGTAAGTAAGGGATGACAAGATGAATAGAGTAGATGTTGGTGTTTGTCTGTAGGTTTAGTGTAGAGGTCAGTAGATATACTACCGTCGTTAGTCAAAGAGACACTAACGTCACTAGAAAAGGTACGTTAGTAGAAGAGTGTGAACTGGTGAATTTAATGGTGGAGTGAATGTTGTTAAGATAATCGATGAAAATTTTTAGTTTGTCTGGACCTTCCGTCCAGATCATAAAAATATCATCGATATATCGCAGCCAAGTGTGGGGTTGAAATGGGGCATTTTCCAAAGCGTTGGCTTCGAAATAACCTAGAAAAAGGTTAGCATTAGAGGTGGCCACTTTAGTACCCATGGCGGTTCCATGGATTTGAAGATAGTGGTTATCATTAAAAGAGAAATTATTCATGGTGAGAATCATGCAAATGAGGTCACAGAGTGTGCCAGTAAGAATGGTATTATGACAGGAAGTACGTAAAAAATGCTCACAAGCATTAATACCTTCATTATGTGGGATATTAGTATATAATGATGAAACATCAAGTGTAACTAGTAAGGAATTAGCGGGTAAATTACCGATGTTAAGGAGTTTGTTAAGGAAGTCGTTAGTGTCTTTAACAAAGGACGGCAGTTTATGAACTAAAGGTTGAAGGTGGTAGTCAACGAAGTGGGATATGCGTTCAGTGAGATGGCTTGGCTTAATCCTTGTCACACAAGAAGTCACGCAAGGGAGGGGCTGTAGGGGGGCGTGAGCTATGACAGTCACGATATTATAAGATTATTGAGAAGCTTAGGTACTGGGTGAGAAACGAAAATATACGATTTCAGGAACGGGATTTAATACGCCAAATTAGGCTATATAGATGGTTTTCAATGTCACGCAACGAAAAAATAAATCGAAAACTATTCAGTGGGTAAAGTCAAGAAAATCTGATGTTACAGGAGATAGGTAAAGATCAGAAGACACTTCTCTAAGTTTTGGGTCTCTGCGCAACCCTCAGATATTCGTCGAAATGTTTTGCGCAAATTTACAGAGCCCAGTATGGAGTCGCCATGATGGTGAAGCTCCGTGTTCCACCAACATGGCGGCCGGAAAATAGCGTGAACATCTGGAACTTACTTTGGCTATCTAAGCGACTAATTATCTGAATTGAACCAACAAACATTTACACAAGCACTTTTCTTAACACCTCCTAAAAAGGCTAAAAAATCACTAACGTGATCGGAGGGGTATGTCACGCACCGCCATAACTCTGAACTTAAAACTGCGTTGGTTCAATCTCGTTCCCAGAGCCCGTGTGTCTTTTGGTCAGCGCTCCATGTCTTGACGCTGACCAAAAGACACGTGGGCTCTGGGAACGAGATTGGCGCTGGTTTAGAAAAAATGGCCGCGTGAAATCCTGGGGGCGAGACGCGCGCGAAGGTAAGGCAAGACGAAACTGACCAAGAAATCAATCACACAGCTTCGACTCAAAGGGGTCTTTTTGTAACGAACATTTCGGTCCTCTGCGGAGGAGAGAGATTCTCTGCATGGGTGCAAAACTTTATGCTTGATTACCAGAGGCTGTTCGCTGTGCTTTAGACCGGACTTGAGTGAGCGGCGGAATTAAGGGGGTATGGTACCCTAAAATATGGCGATGTTCATGAAAGATTCAATTTCTTGGAAATACCAGACTTAAGACCCTTGAGGACTTGTCAAAAACATTCTGAAATGATCTTTCCGAATTTTTTTCTAGATGAGTGTGAAATTTAAGGAAAGTACACAGTGGTATAAGTTTATTCACGTAGCAACGGCCATAGCAACGACTGTTTACTATAAGAAAGTGGCCAAAAATATAGTTAAGTTTTAACATATATGAACGAAACTATTTAGAAATACTTTAAAGACATGCACAACTCGATTGGTATAATTAGTTGTGAAAAGCTTTGCCTCGAATTGCCATCACAGGCTCATTCATTTCCCTTATGAAACGGAATATTTCCCACAACTGCGATAACTTTTTACAAAATAGAACAACCATTGCACCCCCTCCCCCGAGATCCAATCTGCCCCCCCCCCCCGCTATTTGTGGTTGTTAAATGCTTAATACTTCGCGTAAGAAACTTAAAGTGCATTTTTCTCAAATGTTTACTTTTGTACCGACTGACTTCGCGCCAACATTTCTACTTTGCAAGGTTTTTAAGTAGAATTTCTGAAACTTGGGCTCATCAAAGACCAATAGTGTCGTGATGATATAAACCAAAAAAATCGTAACATTTTAACGTCTGTCACGTGACATGGGATGATTTGTCCACTGGGTGTGGTATAGAATAAGTTTATTTCCAAATAAAGCCTGTAAAAAGCACTGAAAATAAGAGACTGTCAAAACCTACGCTCATTGCACAGATACGCTTACACGATATGCTTCTTTGACAGTCAAATCTTGTTTTGTAAAAGAGCGGGAAGTGTTGGCGTCAATACTGTAAAACACTACCTCAAAAGGCTGTGGCTGGTTTCCATAGCAACCATTTTGAGTTAAACTGTCAAAAATTTAATTTCTCTTCTTGAGTGCAATAGCGCACAATTGATCTTTCTTCACCATATTTAAACAAACTTTTTGGTCCATTTTAGGGTACCATACCACCTTAAGCCTACGCAAACTTCTACTATGAAACAAAGCACATAGTAAAAGTGGGTCAAAAGTCTGCACGCAGGCTAAACGTATTTCAAATTTTAAAAAGTGCAAAACTCAAAGTGAAACCAAAGCCAATCATGGCTCGTTCGCACACGCCGTTTTCCCGCGTTTTGCATCGTTGACCTGTATTTGCTTAGAGCAAGAGATTATTCTCTTGCTTAGAGCCGATGGTATACTGGATCTCGTCTGCATCCTTTGTGATTGGTCAGAATGATTACTTAAGCTAACTTTACGAAAATCAAATTCAAACCACTCTAGGAAAGTCACTTTTCGTTTGACTTTGCTCCTGACTCGATGAAAATTTCCACATTTCCACAATTTTCTTTGACCTGATTGGTTAGAGCTGAATTTGTGCACGGTTTTTTTTAACCAATTAGAAAGCTCGGTACTTAGAAAAGCGCCAATGCAAACCTTTACAGCGAAGCGTGAGGTTTTAAAGTTACTGATCCTTTAGTCTTACTTGAAATTAATATTTTTAGTATTATATTTTAAATATTCGCACGAAACTTCGGAGAAACGAGAAACTTCGCCATTTTGTAGAAGACCTTTAGCCACCGCACACTAGTGGAAATTGCATCATAATTCCAATAATTAAATGGCAGCATTTGCATTATAAGTATAAATAGATGAACTAATAGAATTCTACTAATCGATATTAGTATCACCCAACTAGTGGAATAATGCAAATCCTGCATTTTGATTGGCTACGCTACTAGAGGACTATTAGTAATAGTCCTCGAGTAGCGAAATTGGCGCAATCGAGCGTGACGCTTTCTTTCGTTTTATTCCCAAATAAACATTTCTTTAACTTGCATTTGCTAACTTTATTATTGCCTTTTCTGTCCGACTAGTTGAGTGATACTAAAACAATTAGACCCTTCGCCCTCAAGGGCCACGGGTCAATAGCTATTGACCCGTAGCCCTTGCGGGCTACGGGTCTAATTGTTAACTAGACTTAATGATAATGCATATATATATATCGTGTTATTTCCACTATCGACTGCTGACCGTAAACAGGATTTTTTCAGGCGAAGATATGCACCCCGGTTAGCCTGAATGTCACTTAGGTTAGCGTTAATAACATTTCGGTTAGTGAATATCACTCAGTTTAGCCTAAATAACACTCCGGTTAACCTGAATATCACTCAGGTTACCCTAATAACACTCTGGTTAGCCTGAATATCACTCAGGTTACCCTAATAACACTCCGGTTAGCCTGAATATTACTCAGGTTAACCTAATAACACTCTGTTTAGCCTGAATATCACTTAGATTAGCCTGAATAACACTCCGGTCGGTTAGCCTGATTATCACTCAGGTAAGCTTAAATAACACTCCGGTTAACCTGTTTACGGTTGACTCTCCGGCAATGATGGAGATGGTAACACGATTCAGTTCAAAAGTCTGCAGTTTGTACTCTACATTTTATCCCTGGTCTGCAGTCTGAATTTTACCCATCGTATGCACGTCTGGGTTTACACTGACCGCCTCCTCATCTTATTTAACTACCAGGAGTATGGTAGAATTTAAACTCTGACACCCATTTAGTTTTGTCAGGAAAATTTACTTCTAAAGAAAACTGCGCCAACTAAAAATGTTCTTAAAGTTTCGAAAAGTTCGTCTTCTTTTTAGCACTTGAGCGAAAGTTGATGGCTTCGTCGCTCGCTTTTGCGAGTTGCTCGCTCTTGAGAAGCTAAATTAATTTGTGCTACTTAATTTTTAGTTTTAGTTCATCAAGTGTCGATCTTGTTATAGTTTGCGACTCAAGGTTAGCCCACCCGTATCTTGTCAAGGTCCTTAGTTTCCTTACTCGTTTTGTCTCGGAGGTTTAGTTTTTTAACAATAATAGCTGCCATCGGTGGTCATGTTTTGGTTTGTCCACTGACCTTGTTTAGGCCCCCCACTGAACTTCCTGTTTCGGCGTAAGTTCTTAAAGGCTGAATGTTCTACTCGATGTATCAAGTGCTTTGCTAGTCATTTGCTGGAGTCGCATGAGAGCGTTTAGGTTAGTGCTAGATAAAGATGTTTAATCCTCCAAAGCCAGTGCAGTGGTCCTGTCTTCCGACACATGCCTAACGATAAGGTTTTAAAGTTCGTTTACATTTGTTAAAAGAGTAGCTAGGAAGGAGTTTGCCGCGCAAGTCACAAATTGGAATCAGCCAATAAACTCAGTTAGATTCTCGTCACCTCTCGCAACTTGTTGCCGAGCGTCCTCAGTAATATAGGTGGATCCCACTTGTAGCAAGTCTCAGCTATCGTGAGCTGTGTTTACACCGTGCAGTTGTCCAACCTTGTCTTCAGGCGTACGTTCCTGATGGCGCGGTTTTGTGAGTGTGGAGTTGTTTCGATTCCTTATCATCCAGTCCCGCAATCCACGTTTTCCCGCCCTTTTCCGACGAAATACACCCGCGCCTGCATGGCAGCGAGGCAGCGAGTTAACAGTTTTAAGTATAAATCAACTAGCGCTCCATCACGAATGCCGTTTTCTTATTGGCTGACGCTACTCACAGTCTGTTCTGGTGTACGTGTACGTGTTGTACCATGTAGATAGTGAATATTCTGGCAGTGTGCGGCTGATAACAAAACGGACCGGAGGCCGCTTCTTTGCGCTTTTAAAGTGTCTGTACAGAGGATTTAGTAAAAGGTTCGAATGACAAGTAGATTTGTACTGAAACAATTAGATTATTCGCTCTCGATTCAGTCTGTGTGTGATAGTTGACCCTCTTGAACTATCACGCGATAGAAATCTCAACTGAGCTCGCAATCTGATTCACACAGTTATATAGAGGTCTATAGAAAGCTGTGTTTGTCATGAAAAAAACACCAGTGTCAGCTATCCACCCTTGAATTCAAACATACAACCCGTGGGAAATCAATGATTGCTGGGGAAGATAAAGACAGAAAAGACTGACGGCATGGGAACAAAGCTGGGGGCCCACAAAGCCACGAAGTACTTCACAAACCGCGGCGAAACTGAATTCCTGCCAGCTGCATCCCACAAATCTCTTCTGAAATGTAGGGTTTCCCACCGAGTGAGATACACAATGGATTTCAGTAAGACCTCCTTCATGAGTTGTTTTATTGTTCTAATTAAATATTCTTTTTGGCAAAGAGTGTCTGTTCAATCAAAAACTCAAGCGGCCACGCTCTGGTAGACCATCATGACACTCAGCGATAAGAATCCCCCCCCCCCCCCCCTCCAAATATGAAAAAAATGTGACCCAACATTAAAAGGACAAATCAATGCGTGCCTAGCAGATGGCCGCCCATCGACTCAACGATCGACATCTACGATCTCACGGGAAAATAGGGACTGTGAACAGTCTAAGCAGATGATTTGGTCTGCTCTCTTAACATGATTGCCTAATCAAATTAAATCCACTTGTCAGATCGATTTTCACAGTTTTCGACATTTCGTTGAATTCGAAGGTCGCTCATGTGTAGCCCAAACTTCTTCCAAGGCATAGGAAGTCTTCCCATACATTTGCAAGAAAATTTCTGAGCGAAGAAATCAATTCAGATCGCTCCTTGTTGGGAGTAAATAAAAGATACTATGTCAGTACGCCAAAGTTACATGCAAATGGCTTTGAAAACAATTTAGGATCTCAGTCGGTTGAGATTATACGGTAGAACAGAATGAAGGACACGCAAATGTAAAGGAAAAATGAGAGATTGGACTAAGTTAATATGGTTTGTTTTGGGTGCTTATTCAGTAGCCAAATCCTTGACAAGTATGAGGGCCTGAAACACAGCTAGTAAAGCAACTGATTTTAAACGTCACCATCGCACCTGTTCAAAGAAATAAGATCTCTGCCGTCTTCGAGCCGCCCTATTCGACCCCCAAAAATGATCAAAATGAAATTAAGTCCATAAAACGAGTCCCGGCTGTGACCTTGTTGGAAACATTTGCACATCACATGTCAATATGTAAAAGAACCAGTAATAATTTGCCTTTATTGCTAAACCATTAGCGACATTTGTCGTCCCAAGGCAAACTTATTGCGAACGCATTTTGAAATAAAATTGATTTTTGACACTTAGGTGTCTAACTTTTCACACAGCACTCAACGAAGAAGAAACTGCAGTGATTTTTTTCTTTTTTCCATTTGCACTTCCTGTTGCGACACTATTGATAATTTTTTCTTTGCATTAGCCTTAAGTGCACAGAAAAGGCCTCTTTTGGCCGACAAAAAATACAGCGAAAACTAAATTCAGCGGCTCAAGCTGATGCTTAACTACTTGCAATAAAGCGAGATATTTGTCTTTTCCATTCTAATATAAACGGCGCAGTTATTGACGCTACTCTATCACTTCTGCCAAACCATTTGCCGTTTTCACACTATCTAGAAAAAAATACAGAAAATCGAGATTTTATTGTAACACGTATGAGGGAGTTAGTGTCTTTTTTTTTCATAAAGAAAAATTACGGTATGCATAAAAATAGCGTATTCTGATATGCATAATAAAACCAATCGCGGAGTTTTAATAATGGAGCAAACATTACAAAAGAGAAAAGCTTTCCATCAACCTGTTGGCAATTTGCATGTTGGTTTTGAGAGAATATAAACTTATAGGCGGCAAGTGGGTAATTGCTGTGTTTTGGGCAAGCGGTCGTAAGCTCATTTACACTCTCTAAGTTTCAATTGATCTCGTTTCTATTGAGAAGAACAAAGGGGAAAAAGAATGCAGTTGTTTATGGTTTAGTAAAATGTAAATTTAACGCACCGATGGATGTTACGGTCGTTTGAACTGGAATCGAACTCATTGCCCTGAGGGGTCGTACGAACTGTCAAACACTTCTTCCCTTAGAATCAGGGCCGGAATTTCAAGGACTACAACTTCAATCCATATTGCACCATTTCCTTTCATCAATGAATTCAAATTGGACGTATGATCTACAGACTTGATGTTGCTTAATTGATGTTTGCCAATGTTAGATTGGTTTCGTTAAGGTACAGCAGGGAGCCTACTTGGCACGATTTCAACCAAATCCGCACTGCAGCGTGATGAAAATGTTGTGTCGTCTACCAACGTTATTCATGTGTTTCTTTATCACTACTTGGTTCCAAATCAGACTCGTTTCAACCGGAAAATGCCTTACCAACTTGCCAGGTAAGTGACGATTTGTGTATTTTAAGTAATAACATTTCACTTCGCATAAAGGAAAACTTTACTGTGTAACGTTTATGGATCCTTACGAATTGTAAATGATTACAGCATGTAATAACGCAATTTGGTTCAGTGGAGTTAGGTGGCTTCCACGCACGAGGACTATTCAGTCAAAATTTGGATTGCAAATTGAGATCCAGAGATCAGTTTTGCGTTATCTAATAAATTTTGTATCGTAGCGAATTAACGCCGGCATCCTTCACTAAATATAACAATAAATTATGAAACTCTCTCGTTTACGGCGTTTGCATTGTAAATGAAATCACGCGAATTCTTAGAACTCTTCAAGATAAATGTATTCTATCACTAACGCGCGCCGTACCTTTTCCCTATTGCATCGTATGCAGGTCTGCGCTTTACAATTATTCAACGTTGTTCTGTAATATACTCGAAGGCGGCGTTTCTGATCAGCTGAATATATATACTGACAAATTGTTTCGACTCCGCGGTCCGACCTTTGAAAGAAAAAGATGATATTGCGTAGATGTACGAGCGAGGGGTTTATATAATCTTTAGTGGATATTGGGAATCGTTCCGAAACATGATTACAGTATTACTGATAACGTAGAAATCACTAACTAAAATAGAATACAGGAAACCGTGGTTATAGGAGTAATATCAACATAAACAGCAGCTGGGGATCTCAATGCCCAGTGATGTTTCGCGAAGTTTCACGCAGAGCGCGTCAACGGTGTAAATTATTATGGTTTTACGTGCGTAAAATAAAATAGAGCAAATGTACGGAGGGCTTATCTACGGACTCATTGAAGCACAATTAACTTTTTTCCCAAACATAAGTCCTCCATAAATTCGCTCTACTTTATTTTACGCGCGTGAGATTACTTAAATTCACACCTGCTCTGAGGTCCGCTGGCGTGCAGGAAATAACGCGACAGTCAGTGAATTCGCGCGAGTCTCCGCTGCCGTAACCCACAATTCTGATGCGATCAGGCGTTCTTCTTCTTTTTTTTAAGTGATCGTGGGTTACTGCCTAAACAAAAGCACTCACGCTGCAAATACTGCCGAGTGTTGTGCCACAGGATAAACAAGAAACCACTTCTGTGCTTGTGCAGGTGGAGTACTGAGTATACGTTGTGTGTACCCATTTTTGGTCATTGTCGTATTGCTCCACGAATGCTCAAAGCACTCGATAAAACCAGGGTTCGCCTGGCAAATCTCATCGCCAATCAACACTCAAAACGGAAGCATTATAAGGGGATTAAGTTTTTTTTTGAAAATCTTTTAATGACTCTATATCAAAAGTCCTAAGAACGCGGAAACTTAGAGCTAAGCTGTGCCATGTTCGGCCCCTCTACTACGCGCAAAATGATTCCTGAACCTCTTAACAATTTCCAAGCTGGACCTTAAACATTGAAAAGATCGATTGTCTTTTGTCGACCCGTAGCTGCACTTTTTACAGCAGACAAGTCCAGAATGGGCTATTTTTTAACCCTAGGGTTTGACTTTCCTGCGAACTGTATGTCATTCAATACGCCAAGTGTGAGTGACTTTGATGAAAACCGATTTTTTTTATATGCGAGTATTGAGACGTAGAAGTATTTGTGATTTGTTGCAATTTATTTTTACTTGGGCCATACATGAAGCTTTCTTATTTATTTATTTATTCATTTATTTATTCATTTGTTTATTTATTTATTTATTTATTTATTTATTTATTTATTTTATCAGATCCACTTCATCGAAAGGAATTCACCTTTCAAGGAGAGGAGATCCCGCTGACCATCTCTTATGGTCACCGCGTTTCCCATCATGCCTCTGCGGAGCTTACCAGGATATTGATAGAGGAGGGCCTGGGTTACGATAATGTGAGGCTGGTGCCGTGCTCCCATGATCCATTGAGCAGCTATGGTGACGTCACTATGGGTTGTGGGAACGACAGGTAATAAGTTGCCCAGTTTGAGTCTGTTCTGTTCTTTTGCAAAGGAACTGGAGGATATTCCGCTGTAGTGTTAGACTATGGTTTACCCGATCTTTGCAGCAAATCAGAAGCGAATTAGAATTACGAATGCAGTGCATCTTTCGCCAATTACGGGTAGATCGAAGAACGTACAGCACTTCAACAGCCAATCACAACACAGACCTTCATGAGCCATGCCAATTATTGCATGGTCGATTCAGATATCCGTTTTCATTATCGTATAGCGAAGACATATTTCCTGACGATTACGCTACTACGACTGTTTCGTGGCCAGAATAGTTAAGGGAAATTTGAACTCAGTGAACAGGACGGACCACAATATATTTCGCTAAAGCTTTGTTTAACACACCTGTCTTATACTATGAACAGAACTCCTGGTGTTCCTCAAGTCATGATTGACACAGAGGTCTGGGTACCATTTGACCGTGAAGAGCCTGTGAAGAGTCAAAAGATGGTTGACGTCGGATCATTAGGAATCACGGGAAGGTGGGTTTGAGACAAGCACTTGATGAATTCAGCCTTCCGTTTTAACGCGTAGAAGACCTAAAGTAAATAAAAAGATTTCACATCAACCTCTTGTATCATGTTTGTTTGAGCTACTAAAATTCGTTAGTATCACTGAGAATTTTGAAATTCAATCTTTCTTTGGGATCATAGGTTTTGTTTCCAAGGACATATTTAATGTTCAAGGGAGAAGAGATCAGGGTTTTGAAATCAGCCAGCATCTATGTGAAAAGAAACTGGCACTTGTGCATGAGACTTAGCGCGCCCTTTCTGATAAGAGCCGCGGTTTTAAGCGCCCCCTTCCAATAAATTACCCCATATGGAAAAGTAATATTCAAGACGTCAAACAGACTGATTAGACGAACGAATTATCAAGTCTTCCTTCTCAACTGAGTATAGTACAGTTATCAGAGCCTCTACTGGTACAGTTTCCTGAGTTTAAGTCTCTGTTGTTTTTCATTAAAGTATTGTCACTGGCATTGCAGGATACCATGTTCAGATGTACATGTTCAAAAACTATTGAGCGCCCCGCCCCTAATAAGCGCCCTCCCTTGCCCTACGGGAGCTAAGCTACATTATGTCTATTTACTTTGGGGAAGTGAAACAAGGCAGAGGAACTTCGAATTCATCTCTTGAAAGGGTTTAAACCAAATTACAAATCAGTCAAATTATCGGCCTACTTCTAAGTAATCTATTTTAGACCAACTCACGTACGCAGTTTTTTTTCTCAGACAAGGTTGGTATACAACCGCTGATTTTGCAGACCGTGTGTGGACTGTTCATCATCAGCCCGCTGACCACTGGAGAGCCCTACAGTTGCCTGTAGTACTGGAGCAACTGTCCCTTGCCTCGACATTGGTCACGTGTCAAGCCTGCATAGAACACGAGTTTAACCCTCCGCAGTGTTCTCAACAAAACCATACCGGAGCGAGATGTGTTGCTTTGCTGGCTGGACATAAAGGTATTTATTCAGAGAGTATTCTTCCGTTTCTTATGTTTGTTTTCCTAGCTTTTCTCTTCATCGGGCCCTGTTTCTCTCGACCTTTCTGCTCTGAGTTCTGATTAGGGGGGACTGAACTAGAATATTGATGGGGAGATCTCATGATATTCAGTTATACAACTATCAACATTCAAAGAAACCCTGCCAAAGGTAAAGAACTTTGTTTCGTAAGACAAAGTGTTTTGGAGATTAACGAGAGTTCCAATTAGCGTACACAGTTTCTCAACTCTCTTAGAACCCCGGCTTTTTCGCGCTGTTTTTTTTTTATGTTTTTGAGTGAAAAAGTTAATTCAAAATGAAGAATTCTGAAAGGAATGCAGAAGTGAAAACTAATGATATTTGTAAAAAAAATACCACAAAATAACTTTTTTTTTAGACATTAGGGAATTTTGGCGCTAACATAGCAAACAGCACCATGCTAAGGACATGTATTTTTCTCAACATACGATTTTGCATTAATCTTGTTATGCAAGCGCTTCTTTGTTCCCTCTATTCAATCTCGAACATTTCAAGCATTATTCAGTCTCAGTTGATCTTTTTCAACCCTATCTAACAGATAACGCCAGCGAGGTTTTGGTCGAGGGCCAGATTACAAGTCTTCATTTGAACGTGTCTATGACATGGCTCGGGAAGAGCCTGGACGCCAAGGTTTTAGAGAACGAAGCAAAGGGGAAACCATTGCTATTTTACGCCTGGGACCCAGACCCTTTAACGACTTCGGACAAGTTCAGGAGGATTACCTTCCCTGACTGCAGGTAATTATGAAGGTCGTTACCAATCCCTCTATGCAATTAATATAGTTCGTCTTCATGATATTTTTAGGCGTTGTTGAAAAGGAGGCGACCAGACAATAGATCTGTTCTACTGGGTATAATGTCGTCTGTACAGTTTGCGTGCAAACCAGTTGTTTTCCACGGTATCGACAAAAGTAGAGTGTGGCAAGCTTCTTCCTTGTCTACCTTTCAGTCTGGCTCTTTCAGAATGTCGCTCATATAAGTAAAGTTTCTACAACATGTGCATTTGAAATAATTTTCAAATTACTTATCAGGTGTTATAATTCCATTTTCAGTTTTCCTTGGAATGATATGATGAAAAATCTCACGAGTGAAACCTGTAGAGGGTGCGATTTTCCCATGTACGATCTGCGTAAGTTTGTGTGGAAAGAAATACAGAACCGCTACAAAGATATCTACGGACTGGTAAGGGCCATCACTCTTACAAGAGAACACATCGCTGATATACTTCAACAAATCAACATAACTCGAAACAATACGTCGATAAACGATTCCGTCTGCCATTGGCTAAATAAGTCACGTGACGTTTGGTTGCCATGGATACAAGCAGAAACTAGCGTCAAGAGAACTGTGCTCATTGGAGGGATGTTTCCAAGCCTCGTGGAACCCAAAGCAATTTGGTCAAGTCCTGGAGTTGAAGTCGGAGCCCAATTGGCTGTAAAGGAGATTAACAAAGATATAAATATTTTGAATCGTTGCAGGCTTGAGTTGCTCGTTGCTCCAACTCAGTGTAGAAGGGAACTCGTTATTCCAGCTTATGTGAGATATCTTAATCGTGACGAGTCACAAAAGGTAATTGGTATTGTAGGTCCTGCATGCAGCAAAGCCACACTTCCAATCGCCGAAGTGTCGCGATTCCACAACACGATTCTAATGGGTTACGGAGCTGATGACGTGTCGCTGTCTGATAGGACGCGATTTCCGCTGTTTTTCCGAACGAATCCGAGCATCGACGAGTTTAAGTTAGCATATTTGTCGGTCTTTCGCGCGTTTAAATGGAAACACTGCGCGATCTTGCGCGAAGCAAAGTACCCAGTTAACACAGTCAGATCTCGCACCGAATTTCTGACTAAACATGGAATTCAAGTGCTGTCACGTGAGATGCCGTCCGATGGGGACCTGGATGCTAAAACGTACATCAATAGCGTCGCAGAGAGTAAAGTGACAGTGATTATTCTGGATGCTTACCCAGCAGCCACCAGGGCAGTCACTTGCCAAGCTTACAAAGAGGTATGATTATTTACATGTGTGGTTCTTAGTTGTGTGTCTTTTTTGTGCGAAAGATGCTTGTTTGGGTTTAAAGATCGTTAGGATAATTGAAGAGGAGAGTTTAGTTAATACAACATTCATTTGTAAGATGTAATGTTATTAAATGTATCATAAAGGCTTTTGTTCTTGGGCCATCGTAGTTTAACGAGGAATAAAACACAAATAGCGGTGATAAACATATGAAACTTACGCATTTTAATAACTTGACGTTTCGTATGCTACGCAACGTACATTTTCAAAAGTGGAATAAAGGCCGTTACAATTTTTGAAAACTATATATGAAATGTAAATAAGGGGTCTGGAAACGAGATTAAGAAACATCTGTTTCTTAACAGTAAAACAATAAAAGCCTAAGCTTATTAATGACGTATCAGCTTCTCACTGCTGACGTTTACATTAAGAGCCGGCTTACTTATATTTCATATATAGTTTTCAAAAAGTGTAACGGTCTTTATTCCACTTTTGAAAATGTATGTTGCGTAGCATACGAAACGTCAAGTTATTAAAATGCGTAAGTTTAATATGTTTATCACCGCTATTTGTGTTTATCACCGTTATTAAATGTGTTTTAAAATTGGTTCCCGAAGGAATGAGTAATTTAATGCACCAGCATTTATTCTTACACTGGCCAGATTCAATGTCGCATCGTCATAATATCCACTGCTAAAAACGTTGTATTTAATGCCGCTGAAAAATCACCAGAGACCCAAGTGTTCATTATCTATAAAGGCGAACTCAACTCTTAAACTGCAATGAACTGATGTTACATGCATTGTAGGAACTTACCCCTGATAAAGGTTACGTGTGGTTCTTACTGGACTGGCTTGACGCTGATTGGTGGAATGTGGATTTCTATAATAGCAACAAGCACGCGGCACCGGAAACCGTTCCTTGTTCCACCGCTGAACTGAAGTCGTTCGCCGAGCAAGGCTACTTCACTCTGTCATCTCCTTTCTTCGGAGATGACGGACAAAGCGTCTTGGGAGGAGGAACTGTCCAGGAGTGGAAGGAGATTTACCTGTCAACTGTAAAAAAGGAGGTGAGTATGCGTCTAATCTCCCCAGTCCGACCCCGACGGACTAGGGACTAGGACCTAGGGCCTAGTCCGACCCCAACGACACAGAGATCGGTGTACTGGACAGATATCGATACTAACTAAACTCGAAGGTAAAAAAAAATCATTTTTAATAGGCGATGTCCTTGGCGTCGCCGTCGTCATTGCTTAGAAAGCTTAAGCAAACCACGTACGACGGCAACGACAACGAGAACGCCACCAAACAAAAAGTTTATATTTGATGAGCAAAACAAGAGCTGTGTACTTGCGTCCGTTATAAATCTTTGTTCATTTCTTTGCCGTCCTCTGCACAATAACAACGTGAAATGATTAAGTTCTGCATATCTTGGAGAACGCGAACTACGGCGGCTAATTTTTTTGTACCTTCGTTTCGAAGCGAACGCTGGCGTTACATATTTAGCTTTAGTAAGTTCTGAGACCATTAGACGTACTGTACAGATCTAGTAACTAGAAAAGAAATTCAAAGGTAAAACAAAAAATCGTTTTTTACTATGAGATGTCCTTGGCGTCGTCGTCGTTGTCAATGCTGAAGTTCCCTATTATCACGACAACGCTGCCCTCTAGTAGAGAAAACTGAAATGGTTTCCTTTCTTCTTTTCTCAGAGTAAGGAATGGTCAGATTACGCCTCTTTTGCGCATGACGCTATATGGACGTACGCTTTAGCATTGGACCAGCTACTCACGAATGACCCCTCAGCTTTAGATTCAATTCACTCCAATACCACCTCAACGTATGTAGAAGTTGTTTTGTCACACTTGATGGAATAAACACGATGCTTCCTACGGGAATGAAAACAATGGAAATATACCACTATATACCACTGCCACCTTTAATTGTTATATATCTTTTTTTCTCTTTTATGCTAATATTGTAATTTCAAAATGTAAGTGCAAAATAAAGTGAAGTCAAAGTTCTAATAGAACCAACCGTCCTTGATCCAAATACTGTTAGCAACCGATAAGAACGCGAGAAAACGCCATTCAATTCGTGTGGAGAGAGGAGGAGAGTTCGCCAACTGATTTTGGTTAAAACGTGTTTGGCTGAGACAGCCCTCACTCAGGTTTCACAAGTTTCTTTGCCAATTTCAACGCTATTACATTTTCAACGTTGTGACAGTTTAATAGTTAGAAAAACAAACTTGTTTACTTTGCCAAAATTTGGAAGCCTCCGAGGCAGCACTCCGATATCTTTGACGACTGGCAGAAACTTGACAATCTGAAAAAAATTTAGCAAGTTTTTGAAACCGGGGGTAGCACTTATTTTACGTTAATTGTTGACAGTTTTCTTACTTATACAAACAAGTACAAAACTGGCTCTAGTACGACCTGGCCCTTAGTAATATTTTGGCCAAAATTTAAGCCCTTGAGCTGGTAAAGAGACATTCACGGCGTAAAGGCAAAAAGCGAATTGAGCGTTTTATATTCTCAAAACACTGATGTCATATATCTTCGCAGGATGTTCCGTCAGCGCATTCAGGAAGTTGACTTCCTGGGAGTCTCTGGACGAGTTCACTTCAAGAACGGAGATCGTTTGTCCAATATTCTTATCAAACAGAAGTTCGCCTCACACTCCGTGGCTATTGGTCAGTTTGTTCATGCCCACGAACAAAATGAAACATACGCAGGAGGTCTGGAGTGGGATCCCGACAAAATCACGTGGGCCACAGAAGGGGTACCACGTGATCTTTTGCCTGGTAAGGCTTAGCTATTTTGTTTTCGATTACGTTAAAAAATGGAAATAAAATAAAATAAATAACTTTATTTAGCAATGTTGAGTTAATTGGGCATACTGTAAATAAATAAACAAATATTGCAAATAGGACATGAAGTACTAAGAATCCCAACTATAATGGGAGGCAGACCAGTTGGCTATTTACGCAACGTGGTCAAGGAGTTGAACTCTGGACTACCGAGAACAAATCCAGATAGTGGTATAGAGGAGGATTTGACTTATCATGTACTTCATGACTAGCAGTAAGAGAGAATCTAAAGTGTTTCCCTTTCTTTATACTCCCAAAGAACCTGACCCGAAGGCGATATGTGGAGTAGAAAATTTGAGAAGAGCTTTGGATGTTTCTTGTAACGTGGCTATCATTGTTGCTGTTGTTATCGGTAAGTACAAGCATATTAGAGTTGTTTTCAATTGAGTTTCGTGAAACCAAAAACCAAAGTAATCACTCTAGCCAATCACAAACGACAAAGACAATCCAGAGAACCAATCAAAACTCGAAGTAAATACACGTAGCTGACGCGAAGCGCAGGAAAACGTGTACGAGCCAGTTGCGAATGGTTTTGGTTTTATTTCTGATTGGATGAAACAGTGACCCAAGTTTTTTTTTAAATCAATCTTCTGCTAGAATAGTAATGCAAAACCAATTACTTTTCGACAAATCCGCTCTCAAGCTCGATACAGTTTGAGTGCTTTTGTACTGTACGCTGCGCCAGTACTCTTTGCTTCACATTCGCATTTCTTCGTGTCGACAAAATACAGGATTGCATTGGATACTTATGTCCCAATAACATCTCTATATATTCACACACTTTTTATAACAATAACCACTTACCCAAATTTTTTTTCTTAACTTAAAGCATTGGCATCTGTGTCCATAGTCCTGATATTTGTGGTGTGGATTCTGAAAGGAAGGTGAGGTTCATTGTTAAGAATATGAAGGTGGCTAAAAAAATAAGACAAATTTCAAATCAAATTAGCTCTACATGTGGACACTATGGTATTCTAGAAAAGATCAAAGATGATAAATACAAGCCCACGAGGGACTGGTGTAGATCGGAGTTAGCGCTACCAGTGTTGATAACTCGAAGTTACTGTGTCTAGATAGATGCAAAGTTCATTCCAAGAAAGGTACCACGAAATTGACCCGTGGATCCATTTGTCTAGTCCCTCTTGAATGAGACCAAATTCACGATTCTCGTTGTGAAACCTAGAACAGCTACTATCAATACATATTATTAATACGGAGACATTGATCAACAGTCAGAGTAGTTTACCCTTAAGGTGGGACAACCTAAAAACACACCATGTTTCAAACATTTTCTCGTGGCTAAGAGTTAACTCCAGACCATGGCATTTTAAAAAAGCTCAAAGAGCAAAGATTATGAAAAAAATATTTGTTTACCCTATAACTATATTGTAACCTGACACCGGCTGATTAAATCTGCCACCTGCTGGGGAATGCCAGGGCTTACTTGAGAAAAGATAACTCCTACAAGAACTGATCAAAAGGAATAATTTTTACATTTTACAAAAGAAGACAAATGCACTGAATGGAAAAGTTCTGTGCTTATCCCACAGAACGTACTCAGAACAACAAATCCTGAAAATTTTGGCTCAATTGAATAAATCCTTCTCAAGATATCTTTTCTAGAAGGCGAAAATAACTCGTTTTGAGAAAACGAGCTTTAAACTTTCAGTAAAAGTACTTGTCAAAATAAAACTTCAATACCTTAAGATTCAACGGTTCCGCAAAAAACAAAACTTCGAATTTCTTTCAGAATTTTAGGTTAAGTCCCGCCTTAAGTGTAGAAGCATGATGAGATCTCACACCAATTTACACAGCTGCATGCTTTGCCCAGCTGTGGCGCACACCGACTGATCATGAAATGGACCTAAACAATTTCCCGTTACAAACATCCGTAATTTGGAGAGAAATCTTTGGAATGTGACTAGACAAAACGTGTAAGGCTGCCTAAACCAAGGGTAGACAACTTTTAAAGAGAGAACTGGTAGGAAGCTATGCAAAACTTATCATACAAACGTGGCCCAGAATAGTGATAACCTTAAGGTTACCGTATACCTTCAGGGTGTCTCACGTCCAAGCGATGTAGCGCGTCCGGTTTAAGCTGTAGATACCTTAACCCCTATATCAAATTAAAGCTTATAGAGCTGGCTATCAAACCATACCAAAAATTTTGAAATAAAATGAATTGCCAATTTTTTCACGGTCACCAAATGCAAGCGTCCTAATCACCTTTTGGAAGCTACAAGTCAAAGCGAATTTTGTTTTTCGCCAATTTATTTTTTTCCTCGGTTTCAGGACAAAAAGCACTAAAAAAGCGTGTCTGCGTTTTTCCATATTCAATTGTAGTAAAAAGTTACAGAACATTTTCGAAATAGGATTAAAAAAATGTGAAGTGATCGTACAAAAATCGCTCTCGGAGAAAAAATATTTCGAAATAAACAATTCGCAGACACGTTTTTCTTTTTTATATGTTAATCTAGCCACTGTCCAAATTTGAGGGCAAACAAACAAATTCCGTTTGAGTTGTAACTCTTTAAAGTGTCTGCTTCAAGTGAAAAAATTTATCCGAGAAAACAGCGCTAAGAAAAATATCTTACTTCGCAAGCAAACTCCGCCCACAAACGCCTTCAACTGGGTTCTCAGATCACTGAGCCAATCAGCGCTTGGAAAATTTACTACCATTAACTCGCGGTGGAATTTACGCGTGAATCTGCAAAAAAAACCTTGCGTTTCGCAATGCGCTCAAGGCGGAGAGATAATTTTTCTGCAGCTGGGTTTTTCTTGAAGCTGGTTTGGCAAAATGGGGAAGACGAAAAAGGATACGAACGTTAGAGTAGCTGGGCGACGAGAACAAACAAAAGAAATCGCGGCAGAGCAAATGTGCATGGATAATATTACAATGGATCTCAATGAGTTGGACAATTCATCGGTATCGAACTCAACAAAAGAGTCACTGTAAACATCGCTGTTATCGCTGTCGAGTTCCCAAATTTTACACAACCTTTCTCTTCTCTTGACTCGATCTTTTTGCCCGCTTGATACGTCCGTAGCTTCATCCGGGAGGCCAACTTTCGCTTCTTCACTCATTGATGTATTTTTATTCATTCTTCGCTCTTTCGAACTGGTAAACGGACTTTTCCGTGGTCCATGTTTACTTATAACTTAATAGAATTACATCTAACACGAAAAATGTTTGGATTAACAATGCTGATTAACTGAGTAGCCAGCCAATTCGTGGTATCAATATCGGTAATATTCCCGCGAAAGTAGTCTCGGTTGATTGCATACACGTTATAGGGCTGTCAATCAAGAGGGAACTTTTACTTCCGGCCATAACGTAAAACATCCATTTCTCCGCCAATATTAGGTTTTTTTCAATTTTGTTTTCAGAAATTAGAGATTACTCTTCGACCATTAGTTTGAACCAAAAATCCAAATTTGAAGAAAATTGCCGATCTGAAGGTATACTGTAACCTTAAACCAAAACAAACAAATCAGCCAATCAAATATCAAGGTCGTCCTCACGTGACACATTCACTTGATTCATATTTATTTAAATATTACAATTATTTTAATTAATTCATAAGGATATATTCTGTTCCGCTGTAAGTTTCCATTCTGTTTGTATCTTTATATTTGTGAGTGTGTGTGTAAGTGTGTTACCGTCCGATAACTGTATAAATAATCTATGTAACTTAATGTCTGCCCATTCTTTTTAGCCCTTTTGGTTATTTTGGGCGGGCAGTACTCTATACTAATTTAATGTTTATTGTAATTATTTTATAAATTGTGAGTACAAATAAATGGTTGTTGTTGTTGTTGTTGTTGTTGTTGTTGTTGTTGACATTTTAACATGGTGACCATTTTTCTTTTCATCAGATATTCTTCAAAGTACCGCAACACTAAAAATCGTCTGCGTGAGCTCGGTCTGCTAGATTCTAACTTCACAGGCTCCATATTCACCTTGGATGAGTGGGAAATACCGAGAGAAAAACTCATTTTAAACAGAAAGCTGGGCGAGGGAGCCTTTGGAGCAGTGTTTGGCGGTGAAGGCCTGGGACTCATGGGATCTGCCGTCTCGGTCCCAGTAGCTGTCAAAACTCTCAGAGTTGGAGCAACAATTGAAGATAAGGTTGGCGTTTCTTTTAAAAGAAGTGAGAGTAAATGTATAATTTTCCGTTGTTCAAAAGCCGATCATAGGATTCAATGTTATCCCAGGTTTTATTCAGGTTGATAAGAAGCATGTAAGTCACAGTTTGAGTTGCGGTTAAGTCTAACCTAAAATGAAGGGCAGAAAGAAAATAAGACAGATCGTTACCTAAATAAAATTTAAATCAAAGTTGAAGCTTATCTGGGATCATAGTTCGAACTGCTTCACTACAAATATATTCAAAGATTTTGCAACTGTTCTTTTACAAGTACCCAAAAGATTAGTATAGCAACTTGTCTAACCCTCGATCTCACGAAAATTGCAACTCATTTCTTGACGAAGACCGGATTCCATCTACCTATACATTTTCTCACTCATTTATCTTTTTTATCTCTTCTCAGGTAGAATTTCTTAGTGAAGCAGATAAGATGAAGCTGTTATCTCATCCCAATCTCGTTAAACTCCTTGGGGTATGCACCACAGGCGAACCAGTATATATTATTATGGAACTTATGATTCACGGTACGAATCTACCTAAACCATCATGATTTTGACGTGTGTTTATTATATGGCTGTGTCTCACAAGGACTGGGGACTGGCAAATTCATGAATTTGATTGGCTGTAATCGATATTGACCGCGGTCTAGATTTTCCCATCTAGACGGGCATCTAGACCGGTAGTGTTTTGCAGTGAAAAGTTGCAAACTAAAATACAAGGATATTGACAATTTTAGTTTCTTCTATCTATCTTCTAAAAATATTACTGGAAGTGTCAAAAAACCTGATGAGAAAAAAAAGTAAAGACAACGAGCAAACTGCAAACTTTGGCAGTTTTAAGTTCAGCTCATCGCCGTTCTTAATCATAATGTCAGCTAGTTCAAACCAGTTACATTACACGAATTAAATTTTTCTTGTTTGCCATATAATAAACAGCTTAGTCGGTCTGTAAGGGAGAATCTTGACCTCGGTCGTGGGTACAGACCTCACTACGTTCGGTCTATACTCACGACGTCGGTCAAGATTCTCCCATACAGACCTGCTGTTCGGTTAACAAGAGCTAAATCTTAACGTTCTGTTGGTTCAAGTCCCCTTGGGCGTACCCCTACAGTAAACTGTACACGGGGTGCGGAGTCCGCCCGAAAGGGGTACGTATTTTAGGCTGGAGGTACGTATATGAAAGAGTAGGTATTTGAAAGGCGTTTCAAATGTCTCGAACAGACGCAACTAACGGCTGACGAATCCCAGCATATTAGGGTGACGCCGTTCGTCCAAGGGTGTCAAAAATTAATGCAATGTGTGCGTCTGCAGACGGGTTAGGCCACCCCACCTCCACAGGTGTGTAATAGAGTTACCATTTTCTATCGGAGGTACATAACAAGGTTACCTTTTCTGTCAAAAATGGAATCTACAACAGCAAGGGTTTGGATCTCGGGGCAGAGCCTCCTCGTAGAAAACTTTGTTGAATAGCCCCGGGGTTCAGACTCGCACTTTTTGTTTTTCCAGGTGACTTGAAGAGCTTTCTCCTAGCACGACGTCGCTTAGTGGATCAGCAGGGGTCTCCAGAGGTAAGCTTAAGCCTAAAATGAAGGACAAAAAGGAAATATAATAATTTCCCATTAAATTCGAACTTGAAGCTTACCTTTGATACCCTATTGAGGCTTGGAAGCACCCTAGCACAAACCCATTCAGAAGTACCTGGATATATATCTCGGCAACTGTCTTTCGCTTTGGTCGTGTAATCGTCAAATACTGTAATTGCATGGTAAAAAACTGCATGTATCCACCAATGGTAATGTGAGGTAAGGTAAGGTAAGACGAAACGCGGTATGCTATTGTGTTTTTAAGCAATCAGGAACAAAACCCACACCAAGCGCGACTTGGTTTTACCGACTGCATTTAGAGTTCTGATTGGTTCACTCGTCCGATAGCTGCGTTTGTCATTGGCCACAATTTTTTTGGTTTAGTTTCATCAGAACCTTTAATCACTTAAAGTTATTAACACACACTTCCGTACTGACATGCGCCTTAACCTCATTTTCGTAGGCAGATGATGTCACACCTCGAAGGCTGACGAGTATGGCGCTGGACATAGCTCGCGGGCTTCAGTACATTACAGATATGAAATTTGTTCACAGGTGAGATGTTTTTTACTTGCTAGGCTAAGACACGTTAAAACAGGTTAAGAGCGATAAAGACGACTTTAGATGACTTGTTTTCCTCGTTTTCTCGCTCGCTGGCCACTCGTTTCTTCCAGCTTCAACCACTTCGCAGTTTACGAAGATCAGGCGTTTCTTTATACAAAGAATTCAAGTCATTATCAGTGCTTATGTTTAATCGGCCGTTTTTCTTGCATTTCTCTTTGCCTAAGTACCCTAAGAAAAATGATGACGCCTTTCCTACCATGTGGAGACGCGGTGGCCTCATGGTTAGTGCGCTCGTCGGATCGAGCGGTCCGGGTTCGAGGCCGGGAACATTGTGTTGTGTTCTTGGGCAAGACACTTTACTCTCAGAGCCTCTCCCCACCCAGGTGTATAAAGGGGTACTGGTGAATTTAGGGGTGACCCTGGGATGGACTAGCATTCCATCCAGGGAGAAGTAGAAATATTCCTTATCGCTTCATGCTCCGTCCTGACGGGCCACTTGGCTCGTATGCAGACTTTACCTTGCTTTTCCACCATGCATTGTTTTTCAGGGATCTCGCTTTACGAAACTGCATGGTGGGCTTTGGAAACGCAATCAAGATTGGAGATTTTGGACTGGCACGGACTCTACAACAAAATGATTACTACAGGTTTCAACGAAAAGGTTAGGAGTTACTCTTATAGATTGGTCTGACTTCAAGAAAACCAAAATAAAATAAAAGGAGCTTCCAACGTTACTAGCTATATGTGAATTGGTACCTCAAACAATGAAATACCCCAATGCACTCGCATACAACGTCAACGGAACACCATGTGGCTACAACAGCATTGTACTGTACTCTCTAATACACGTGACGGTCCGAATCATACGTTAGAATCACACATCCTTGTTTTCAGTTTCGTCAGCCAGTGATTAAAAGCCACGGGCCATTCACTGACCGAGCAATTTGGAGACTAGACAAAGTCGAGACTGTGTACGCCTGATAACAGGCTCAGGAGTATTCTGATTAGCTAAAATACACAAGAATTGTAAGAGAATGGTTGTCCATACAGTTATGCAACTTAACTATGACTTACATGCTACTGAATCTTTCCCATTCCTCTGTTTATCAGCAATGTTGCCCGTTAGATGGATGTCACCAGAGTCCATTAGAGAGGGCTTATTCACTCCGTGTACTGACGTTTGGTCGTATGGCGTCACACTCTGGGAGCTGTCTACGATCGGAGGCTTTCCTTATCAAGGAATGTCTAATGCCCAGATCCTGGAGAGGGTTGAGCAGGGCTGTACGTTAGAAATACCGCATCAGTCGAGCTTGGAAATGTAAGTGGGTCGTGTTATTTGTGAGTTGTTATGGTATTCCCTGATGAAAAACGTTGACAGGATCCTTAAACATGGATCTTTCAAGATCTGTATTTGCATCTTTTGTGGATATTGATGAGGATAATACAAATCGTCATCATTTCGTCAAAGATCTTGCAGGATCTTTCAAAGATCTTTCAAGTCCCTGCTAAGTCCCTGCAAAGATCCTTGAGGTCCTGACAAGAGATCCTTCATTCTAGCAAGGATCCTTCAGGTCCCTGCAAGGATCTTTTAGGCTATTTCAGGGATACTTCAGTTCCTTAATTACAAAGATCTTTCAGTTCCCTGAAGGGATCCTTCATTTTCCATAACAGTGTAATCTCTCGTTACAGTAAAAACTGTCGAATCCTGAGTGCTATTCTGTGATGTTCAGTCTGCTAGAAGTTTATACAGTTCATCAAACGTGATTTGAGACATAAAGCCAAGAAGTCAAAACAACCTCTGCGGTGAAATTTTGAATATTTTGGTAGTTATATACATATATTTTGTTGTTTAGCTGAATTTCTTCCCTTCTACACTTTTGGCATCTTTTGTTCTGTTTCAAGATAATAAAGTAATTTTATAGCACGCTTTCGGCCATACACCACGACACATCAGCCGAGACACTGACCCTTTATTAAATATCATTAAGGGATGGGTAGGGTTGAAGTTCAAATTCTCTATTCCCTCCCATGGACTTTCAAAAATAGTAAAGACGATGTTTATTTGACATGGTTGCAGAAAGACAGATCGGCCAACACATGGTATAAATATTCCCTATACTCAAAAGTAACGACCGCCGCGAGTTGCGATAGATAAAAAAGCTGCCAAATCCAAAAGGAACGAAAGTTGCAACTTCAAGAAATTTACCCTTAGGATTTAAACAATTGTGTTGTTTTATTTTGTTTTGTTTTGTTTTTCATAGGGCCTCTTTACTTCGGAAGTGTTGGCATCAAAACCCAGCTCTGAGACCGAAACCCTCAGAGATTGTTAAAACACTGATTGAAAACCCAGAGCTTGTGCGCGCATGCGTTGATGTGCCTGGCACCACTCTCCTGGACAACAGCTTGGAGAATTTCGACTTCAGAAACACTCCAGCGCATGCGCGTGGAGGCACGGAGAGCCCGCAGCCAAGCCATTCGACGAGTCCTGAGCACGTGAGTAGCACCTTGGCTCTAACAGCCAAAGAACGTGAAGACCGCGTGATCAGAAAACATAGCGTCAAGCCGAGAGCAGAGAGGACAAAACGACATCCTGCTTCGCTATGGAGGAAATCGTCGGTGTATTTTTAAAGAAGTATTTTTTTTAATTGGAATTTCGTTTGCTTGGAGGAAAATATATGAAAGTAAACACATTCGCTAAATTATTTTTCGTAGATAAGTCTGACAGTCGATGACAAATGGACATAATTTGATGGGGATTTAATACAAAATTAACTGCACTTTATTTAGTTGAGAGTAATTACCAGTAATGAAGTTAAAGGTTTGAATGGATGTGCCTGAAGAACGCTATCAAGATCATAATATGACGAAACTTTTCAAACATTTTGCATTTTTGTGTAAAATATCCATTCATAGGGAAGTATTGAATGATGATTTAAATAGATATCTTTTAGACAAGTTTTAAACGTTCCTGTTAAGATACAATCTCAACTTACGTAAACCGGAAGTCTTTCATGAAGACCGGAAGTAGTTGCACAGGGAGCCCTTACACCTGTTTAGAATATGAATAAAAGATCAACCTACCTTTATCGCGCGTGTTGTGTTTTGTGGCGGGGCCGTTTTGAATTTTAATTACGCGCGCGGTCTGCTAGTGCGAGGTCTGGAACCGGCGCCCGCTCGGAGCTCTAAGAAAGTGACAAGGGATAAAACTGATCATGACGTTCCGAATTTCGCATTAGTTCGAGGGGAAATTTACTTCGTAATTTGCCGAAAATTACTCTGTGGGAAGAAGAAGAAGCATTAAGCTTAATATATCTAAGCTCATTTAGCCCAAACATCCAGAAGGTCTGCGATATTTTGTGGCGTTGTTTTAAACTACCCGCCTTCGCACTGTCTCTGCCATTTGGGGGCCACGGAAGTCAGAAAGGCGAAAAGTTAGTTGATTGACAGAATCGAAGCGGAAGTGATAGTGTCGCTTGTTCTGATTGGTGAGTATTAATTCCGGAAGTTTGATGATTTTATTCCGGGAAATAGAATGCTGCCACAAGGCCGAAAGAGTTCTCATTTCGTTTATGTTTGTTCCGCTACGCACGAAGCGAAGGCGGGGACGCGACTGAGGGATCGGTGCTGTTAACTACTCCGGTTGGCAAAAGTTTTATTGCTTGAACACACACACTAATAATGAATGAAATGCCGGGCTAAACTTACAAGTTTTTATACTTATGTAAATCTTAGAAAGTTCCAGAAGCGTCTCTGCATATATTTGGGCTTGCGGGACAATGCATACTAATTATCAAACACTCTGCATTACGACTATGCCTGAAAGGTGACAGAATAAATAGAACTACATAAGCTGATTATGTAACAGGTGCTTGGACGGTTGTTATGGAAACCGACGCCATAGCGAGGCCCTTTGCATAGTCACACTGGCCGAAGCCAGTGGAGAAGGGAAAAGGAAAAAGCAGGGAGACGAAGGACTAAGGGAATGAAACGGTTGCGCGGAGCAAGCTACGAGCGGTACGCGTCAGCATGATAGCGGCGCGCGAAGGCAGATACTCGCGTGCAAGCGAGCCTACGCCGGATCGAGGCTTAGACTGCGATTCAGAAATTTTAAGACTGTTATGCCGCGTTATGTTAAGAATTTTTTTTCTCCTGACAGTATCAGGTAAGTATAGTAGGAGAAGATTTTGCCAATGTTAATCCTAAGGTAATTTTGTGATTTGAGACGACGAGGTTCTCGTTAATTGGCGACCTATTCAGTCATGCGATTCACAAACAGCTTGAAAATTAAGTTGATGTTCGTTTGCTTCCGGTGGTTTGACTTCGACTGTCAAAGGCAAGTGCTGGATGTCGTTTTCGCTCGCCACCATACTATTATTGCTGGGGCCGCTGGTAGTGGGAAATCCTGTCTCCTAAAGCAAATTTCTGAGCGCACAAAGAAAGCAGTTAGTGTAACAAGCACCACTGGACGTGCAGCGAAGGTTTTCAGAAATAACGCAAGAACAATCCATTCATTTGTAGGAATATTGGTGACTGCCACGAACCTAAAGAGGTATGTTGTGTGTTTGCGTGTTTTATCTCCCTTGGCTGGGTTTCTTTGTTTCAGAAAAATACTTATGTTTAATTATATGGGCGGTATAAATATGCCAATACACGAAATTCGTATTATTGCCGAATTTCAACGGAGAGCTCTGTAAATTGTCATGGTCCTAATGTGTGTCTATGCTGAAAAACAGCGCGTAGTTTTTAATTGTTTATTATTTCTTGCTTTGCTGTAAGCTTAAGTATACGTTATTGAAGTTTGATTGATCAAAAGTTTTCTGGCTGAATTTGGGCTCTGAAAACAGATAATTAAATAGCGCAAGCTAACGAGAAATCTTATGCCAGTCTGTCGGTTTTCGCAATGACCAAACATTTTCATGCAATGTCATGATGCGTGGAACTCGCTCAACTATCAGAGCTTCTCTTTTTTGCAATACACATTTGGTGCAGAATTGTTTAACTCAAACATTTTCATTCAGCTTCTTGTTTTAGCGACTTCAACTGCCGAGGATGACGGATGAAAATGTTGATCGTTTTAAAGTGACCGGCGGTTCCACGGAGCCTTTCAAATTTTCGCGAAGTAGGTAAAAAAAGAGCAAATGTACAGAAATGCATTTATCACAAAAAATAAATCTACCGCTATTTTGCACAAAACCCGTTTTATTCCTTTTTGGTTTGGAAAATGAGAAGCTTGAAGTTTTATCAGTGTTAGACTTGGAAGTGGAGCATGTCTGTCCCAAACGAATTCTGTTGATGGTGGTTCCATACTGACAGTAGGTTAAGGGTTGCTATTTTTGTCCGTTGCCTCCCCTAACCTGGCCAAAAATGTATTCTTCTAGGTCACTGTTTACAAACATTGACTTAATGATGGATGCAACAGGGGTTCAACTGAAATGAAATGCTGCAAATCTGTTCAAAGCCAATAATAATGGACTTCAAATCAAATAAGAGCTTGCCAGAAAAAATTAATTTGTTTCTGTCTGATGCACTTAGGTCTCCTCTTCTACTGACTTCTTAACCTCCCAATCTTCAATCCACTTCAGAACTCTCCTGTTTTCAATGAACCTTTCATCTGTGGTGCTTGCATCCCACTTGCATACAGCAGTGGACGTGTGAAATTTGTAACTAAAATCTGGTCATTTGCAGGAGTTCCACAGTTGAAAAATAAATAAAGAAATAGGTGTGTCAGTGACTCTTTTTGTGTTTGCTGCGATCGCTCTAACATGCCTATTAGAGAAAACATCAAGCCAAAGTATTCTCACCATTGCTATTGAACTATATTTCATCAATGAAAATGTGTAGGGGAATGCATTCTACTTTAAAGTTTTCATGATGACAAATATTTTGCAAATTCACAAACAGTTATCTTAAGTTCAATAAGAGTTTTTCGATCCAAAAAAATATTTAACTCTAATTAAAATTATTTTCTGTGGTTATATAAAGTGTGACCTTGTAGACAAAAGGTGTGTAGTAATTGGATGCTTGTTGGAGTTGCAAAGCTTTGATATCATTACCTCAGGAGAATTTGACCACAGAGTAATCTTTAGATGCCACAGTTTCTGATCACTGTAAAATCTCAAATATAAAAGCAAATAAATTTGCTCAGTCATATTAATTAGTCATCCCCTCAACCACCCAAAGGAAAGAAATAGTGTGAATATTATGAAAATGAAAGGGCATAAAATTGAGTTTAATCTCTTTAGCTCACCTTGTTAGTCAATTAGGATACAAGGTTGGACAATTCAACTACATTTATTAGTAATAATATGTGTATCAGTAATGATATCTGAGCCAGTTGGGACCTATCCTGAAGTAACATTTCCAACATTTTATTATTCAGCACATTTACAGTGAAGTGATTTTACATTCATTTTGTATCACCCAATGTGAAGTGATCCCTTCATATTTCAGTTTCTCATGGATAATTTAAGGGACGGGTTATTCTGGTCCCCATGGCTTCTTTGAGATGAGACCAGTACACTGACTTTCCATGCAGTAACAAATTTCTTGATGTCTCATTTTCGGAGCTCTTCTCAATGTTAGTTATTCCTAATGACAACAGAGTATGATTATGATTAAAAATAAATCACATTTTGAAATACTTTTGTTAGTACAATTTACAACTTCATTAGAACTTTAGAACGGTTTTCAATTGAGTGTTAAAAGTAATCAGGCAATTACTATGGTTTGGTTTTGGTTTTACGACACTCATGGCAAACTATCCATTTCTGTCACATGACTTATGACTTTTAAAATCCTCTTGGTATATACTCAATGCAGAATGCTATATTTCAAACACATTATTTGGAACTATTGTAATATGCATGTTCAGGGTTTCAGAATTCCTGGCTACTGGTTTAATTTGAATTAGCAAATTGAAACATTTCCTGAAAACTAAAGCCCCATTTGGAAAGTGTTCAATTAAGATACAATTGAACCACCCGTAAGTGACCACCCAAAATGTCAAGCCTAGGTGGTTGCTTACGGGAGATGGTCACTTAAGATAGCTCAGACCATATCAAGTCAAAATTTTGCCTCATTAACATATGGTAACTGCAGAGATTTACCTCGTGTTTTAAATGTTTTTCATGTGAAAAGCCAATTTCAAGAAAAAAATCCACTTCTTCCCATTGAAAAATTTCCATCTCTTGTACTACTCAGGAATGCAATAATGTTACAACACCTTATTATCCAATTTATGCTCTATTATCTGTTAAGTGATCGCTTACGGGAGGTTAAAAACAAAAGGAAATTTCAAACTTTTAGCTCTAAAAATGGGCGCGGTCACTTTCGAGAGGTGGTTGCTTACAAGAGGTTCCAAATATAGCGATTTGACTGGGAAATTTTTGGCATTTTGGAAAACTGGTTGCTGAGGAGAGGTGGTCGCTTACGAGAGGTGGTTGCAACCACAGGTTCAATTGTATTTATTTGTTTATTTATTTATTTATTTATTTATTTATTTATTAGTATAGGTAATCGCACTACCAGAGCAATTTGAAAAAATTCCCAAATATCACAAGTAGTGTTATTTAATTACTTAATTGCTTGAGCTTTCATACGATTACTAATGTATTATAACTGAGAAAATTTTGAAGGTGTACACATTAATTTGCACTTCAGTGCAAATTAAAAATTAAGGATAAATTGGCTTACTCTCAGCCAATCACAATGAAATAATTTTCTCAGTTGTATAATAAATCTGATTATGTATTTAATTATTTAATTAATTATTCAGAGCAGCTTTCAATTGAGTGCCGAAAGTAATCAGGCAATTACTTTGTTTTTAGTTTTGGTTTTACTTCAGTTGACCCTCATTACATAGTGAAGGAACAACTTTACTGAATTCTACTCCAGTTTCGCACCGGCACTTGATTTTCACCATTCGGGGTAACTGTAGCTGAGAGTAAAAAAAGGACCAAGATGGAAAACTTCTGTCAGTTGGGCAAGAATCGCAGACAAGGGGATCCCTCGTTCAGTTCTTCGTTTGGTTTTCGTGACATTTGGGAAGACCTTTTCAATTACACGACCAAATGTGCTCGCATTTACTGGCTTCAAATCCGGGCAGTTTTCTTTCGCCTACCAACCATTCACCAAACATATTTCGCACAAGTCCGCACAGGGCGCATAATTTTTCTCTTCCGATTCATTGTAGTTTTCAACCAGCCTAGTTTAAGTCGAGAAACATTTTTCACTGCGTGAATGACACGTTCACCATCTGCATTAAAATATTAAGGCTTACTTCAACTTTTGTACTCACCATTCCGTGTCGACTCAATGTTGATACTTTCACATATCACTTCCGTTGCAGCGACGACAGGTAAATCATTTTCCAAAATATTTATAACAATCGTCTTTTCAAGAGGAGGCCATTGGTCCGCCATGTTGCAGCACTTTAGACAAGCGTTTCGACTTCCGGTCTCTTTTTCACATTTCAAGCCGAAAAGGACTAGGTACGAATCTACAAATTATGGGATTAGCAACTATTGAGTCACATAGTCATAAAGTGCACACCAAGCGTTACGAAATCCCCAAGTTTGGTGCAAATAGACCCAATAGTAAGCAAGATATATACAACCATTTGAAAACATCAAAATTTAGAGAAAAATGTTTGGCCATCCGGACTCCGTGTCCGGATGACCAAATATTTCTGTGTAATTTTGGCGTTTTTAAATGGCTGTATCTCAGTCAAAACTAGCCTGACTAACACTAAACTTAAGGATTTTGTGAATCTCGGTGTGCTCTTTCTGACTATGTGGATCAATAGTTGCTAATCCCATAATTTACAGACTCGTACCTAGTCCTTTTCCGCTTGAAATCAGCCAGGCGATCGGCTCCTACAAGAATTTACGAATTTTCCCGCCCGTCCCAGACTTCTTAAATTACGGATCTAGACCTCGCACTAGTAGACCGCGTATTAAAAATTCAAAATGACTGCCACAAAACACAAAACTCGCGCGACAAAGGTTGATCTTTTATCCATATTCTAAACGGATGTGAGGGCTCCCTGTGTAGTTGTAAGCTCAACACCAAGTTGAGGCTATGCATTGCACCATATTGAGTTTTTACAAGAGTCCATGTTGTGATGTAGAAGTTTTCGTCGTGTAAGAATGAAACTTGAGTTCCAGTTGATGGATGTCTCTGATGTTTTAATCCACCGAAGAACATGGCCACGCTCGCAACAGTTCCAACCCTGCTTTGTTATTAGGTTTAATAAAGTAATAAAACAAAGTCGTGGATGCTCATTGAACACAGGATTACCATGTAATTGTCTTTGACTTTTTTTTACCTTTTACTTTTTTGACCTTTTTTTTTTTTTGACTTATTCTTTTTAACTTTTGCTGATCAAGTCTTGAGAACCGGAATTTAAAACTCTAGTTCAAAGGAGACTCGTTCCCATTTCCCTCTATAAGTACAAATCACGCAGCTATGGAGCATAAAAGTTGTAAGGCGCGTCGGATCCTGGGAAGTGGAACTTAGCGCCACTTTGTCCGATTGTTCTTGTCTAGAACAATATCGTACTTTAGTGAACAACAGATACTTAATTCAAGGACTTTAAGATTTATTTGGGGCTCGCGTATTCGTCACGGCAGTTGCTTCATATTCCAAAACAATATGCTCAGTGATACGTTCACATGAGAAAGCAGACCACATAGATCACTTGTTTAATCTTCCATACTATGTCAATGCTTTTCAATATCATAGCAGAGGGCGCTTATTCAAAGGAGGGCGTTAAGTCGAATCGTCATGGTAATCAGAAGAAGACAACGATGACAGCCCGAGGGCTACGAATGCATTTGTGATTTCATTTCCAGACGGCGTTTCAACTCTGGGATTTGGAGAACTAATGTTCCTTGTTAAAGAGAAGAAAGGACGAAAAGGGGGGGGGGGGGAGAGGGGAGGGAAAGAGAGTAGGATGGATGAGACAAACATTTGCACAACTGTCCCTGTGTCTTCCCCCTAAGAACAACGCGAGTTGACATGCATCACCGACTGGCACCGGCTAGCAACAGGTCGCTGTATTGGCTTTATAACTTGAAAGCCCACATAACAGGTACCAAAACAAATTGCATTTATCGCATTTTATTGTTTCAAGAGAGACAGGTCAGGAAAACTTTCATTTTAACCAGTCTATTTTAAGAGAAGACTGGTGATGTTCAGGTCAATAGTAGTGGAGCAGTTAGACGTTATGATCTAAAGATTAACAGGTAGGTCAAAGCTAAAAGGATTGGCAGGCGCCGCTTCAAACGCGATGTGACGAATAAGGCAGACAGGGCACAAACCAAAACAAAACAGATGAGATTAGATAAAACAAAAATATGCCTTGTAGAAAATTAAACAAGACGAGAACATTTTAAAGGAAGGGAACATCATCAGCTCGTTTTGTCTGTTAAAAACTGAAACAAAAAAACGTGCGCTTTGTTACCGAAATCTTCGAGATAATCTTAGCTTGGTTGAGAGCAATCATATTTTGAAACACTTAAATGATTATCAACTTGATTTTCGGATTTAGATTTGCCTGAGTTTAAGGCTTTCCTCAGGGGAGGGAAGGAGAGAAGTGGAGGGGAAAAAGTCTGATACTCAGGCTAGCTTTGGATTGAAGATTACCCGATGTTTTGATTACGTGCTACACTGTAAAAATAAGTAGTTTCGGGATTAAAAATGTGTAACACCATAACCACTGGGAAATCCAAACACTATTTCGTTTTGAAATAGCTTCTGATTGAAAGAGACTGCAGATCGAAGGAAAACCGCAAACTATAAATTAACTTAAATTTCTGCTGGCGAAGATTAAGGAAATTGGGCACTTTGAGGGCTTGCTCTGCCATCGGAACAAAACTTAATGTTGGCCAGTTTCTAAAATGTGAAGATTTTATGTTGGAAATCGGCCAATCTTGTTATACCGTAGCTCTTGTTTATAATTTGATCATGTTCTCAGATATCAGTTTTTAGTCTGTTTCTCATGCATTCTGATTGGCTACTCGAACTCGGGATAGTATTTGCTATTGAAGAATCGTTGGTGACGTCATTGTTTACATTTTTCCTCATTATTACATAAAAATCTGCGCAGAAAAGGCTTCATGCCAGACACAAATATGACTACAAACATTTAAAGAGCTGGTAAAAATAAATAATTGGTGAAATGTTTGGCTCTTTGGGTGTAATATTCGAGAAGAAACTGGCTTTCAAAAACAGCAGAATGTCTGGGTGGCAAGGGCACTAATCAGCTCATACATTCTTTGTAAATTTTCAGTTTTTAAACCCGCGTCACACAACAGTATTTAATACATTGGGCTCAAATTCCTTGGGACAGCTAATCGTGCTGTGCCCTTTCAATATTCAGAGGAAATGTTCTTGTTGCTCTGTCAGAAACTGTATCGCTTCCGCTAATGAGGCAAATATTGTAAACAAATTATTTCTTGGTTTCCTACCGTAACAGAAGAAAGCAGCTTAAGTGTTTAATTGTTATTGTTTAGAGGTTTAATAGCGAAATCAAAACAATGAAAATTACAAAATTTCTTACAGCATGGTTTCAAATCAAGAAGACTTTAAAACTCCCTTTGAAGAAAAGTTGACGGAGCAACTTTAAAACAAGTGCCTTCAAAATTTTGAAAAATGTAGAACAAAAAGGCACTGACCACAGTTCGCAATTAGTGTGAATTCCCCGGGGAGCAACTTCCAGCAAAAGATGTGAAGACTGAAGTGAATGAACCTTCTTTCCACTGTGCACTTAACTGTTTCGTAATTTCACTAAACTACGATTTCTGTTGTTGATCACTTGGTGATTTATGTGACTGTTCTTGTGCTGTTCCACATTTTGCGCACGAATCTAATTGCAAAAGAGTTTTGCAGTCTTCTGAGTCAATTATATTGTTTCTAATATAATTATTCCCCTCAGTGTTGGTCGCTACTGGTAAATATCCACCACTAGCCACCGTACCTCTCGGCTGTGGGTATTGTTGTGCCATACCTAGTCAACCAAAGTTGCATATGTCCATAAACCTTTTTAGCCTCCAGGGCGTTTTGTTGCCTCATTTCAGACCATGTGATGATACTCTTGAGAATTCTTGCTTCTTAGATTTTTAAATAGTCGCGTGTACATGAATGAATAATTTTTATATGGATAAAAGACCAATTCTCTAAAGAATATCCCTGGTCTGTACTGGGAGTGGGAAGACAAACTGCCCACGCTAAAAGGGTCTCTTACAGAGGATCTTAAAACTGTTTCCTTGGCAACGAGCAAGTGTGCATGAGTTACTGACGCTGAAGAACAACTTGCCTTTTTCTTAATTTAACTATGCTGAAAGGAATAACAAATGTGTTATTGATTTAGCTTTTTTGTTTAGTGTTAGACGTACTATATCACGGACAAGGTAGAGAAGACCAGAAGACCTCTGGATGTCACACACAACCCAGCCATGCCTCGACGATTCAAACTTCTCCAGCTTATCGTCCTCCTGACAGGAGTGCTAATGCTGCTTCTAAACTTGAAGCATCCCATAGAACCTGTCACACCGGACCAACCGGACATGCTCCCTTTTCGTATCAACGTCAGAGAAATCCAAGGTGAAATGGTCTGGCCAATACCTGACGTCACTGTAGGGCTACCTATAAGTCACATCCGGGACTTAGGTGAGAACAAGGCACGTGTTCCTCTTGTGATAATTGTATCTAGCGCGCCTGTCAGGTGGGAGAGAAGAGACGCTATTCGTCAGACTTGGTGGAAGCATTGCAATGCTATTAAAGAGGTTAGTGAAGCATGTTTAACTTATCAGCTTTGAAAAAAATTCTCGTTAATTCTTCATGGGACAGTAGGCGAGTGTACACAACAGAGGATTATGGGCAGTTTTACCCTAAACTGTGTGGACAGCATAAAATAGTAAAGTACTTATGAATCTTGTGTGGTTTAATCCATGCAGGTTGCTTGTCACTTCTATACAGACGGACTAGTCGTCAACAGGAAAGTACAGAAGACTCTTTTGCAAGAAAAATCCCTGTACGGAGACTTAGAATTCCAGCCACTTCTAGGCGGCGTGGAATTTGGACTCCGCTTCTTGTACCACGCGAAATGGGCTTCAGCAAACTATGATTTCCAACACTTTCTTCGAGTGGATGACGACTATTTCGTGTGCATTAAAAAACTGTTGAACGAGCTGCCTCTGCGCCCAAAAGAGAATCTCATTTGGGGAAATTTCCACTGTGAAGCAAACACTTCCTGGATTGACGAATCATGGATGCTTTTCTCACGTGATGTCGTCGGCAAATTTCTGAACCAAGACGCGCGCATGATGCTGTGCCATCCACACGCTGACCAGCAGATCGCCATCTGGCTCAACAATATTTCGAGTCGGTTGTATTTTCATGATGAAAGGTTGAATCATGTGGTACCTGACTCGTTTGATTGGCAGGCGAGGAACGTTTGTGATGCATACATGGGCATTCATCGTGCATTCGCCAAGCGCATGCTCCAGCTGGGAGAGGTCAGCGGAGATGGCTCTAAATCGGTGCCTGCTGTTGCTAACTACACGGAGCATTGTGAATATGACACGTTTGACTACACGAAGCTACACAAGAATTACTTCTACGAACCTAAACCTTGTGTTGAGAATGCATTATGGGTGAAACATCACCGTTTGTGGATAGGAGAGGAAGGGAGGAAAAGAGGTTGGATTTGAAAACTCGAAAATGAGAACCTTGCCAAACATCCTTGTCCCCAGAAGCCGCGCTTCGTTTGGTCAGCACCAAGGATCGCGACCTCTGGGAGGGTCCAACACCGGAAGTCCGCGATTCACGGACTTCCCGTCACTCTGCGCATGCTCAGAGTCAAGTCTGATAAATCTGATTGGCTGAGAATACGAAACGATTCCTCTGCGCATGCTCAGAAAATTGGACCTTCTCAGAGGTCGCGATTCTTGGTGATGACGAAAAGGAGCGCGGCCTCGGGAAACGAGAGTGCTTACGCAACGAATAAAAGAGATCAAAGCGCCTCCAGAACTGAGCAGTGATGCGGGAGATGAGATATGACAGGTGTCGACCTTTGATATCCAAAATAAAAGACAAAAACAGCAAATGAACATAAGGAGTCCAACTTGGTACCCACTATTCTGTTGGAGGCAAGCGATGGTATGGTCCACGTCGTTCAATATGAGACTTACCCGAGATCATGACTTCAACATGATGCTTTTTCGCATCGTAAAGACCTGAATTAAACTCCCTAGTTTGTGCACAGTACGTTCGGCCAGTAGAAATATTGGTTTGGTCTGACTGGTCGGTTATCGTCTTGGTTTTATTAGCAACTATATATGAGTAATTTTCGTTCTACGACTCAAGACCAAGTAAAACCTCTGAATAAAAGCTGTCTTTAAATTCCTGAACTATACAGAGCTAATATTAATTTGCTAAATTCAACGTCTGTATATGTAATAAAAACCTTTTATATACGTCCAGCAGTCAATGGAATATACCTTATCACGGTTTTCGACACTATCTCGACGGGAAGGCAAAGTGGTAAAAAAATTAGTGTTTGTATGGGAATCCGATGGCAATTAACTGTTTCCAAAATTGAATTTCACCCAATTTATGAATCGCAACGTTAACATACCAGGTAGAAAATTGCATTTACCAAATTTGAAGGATGTAGCTTGGCTAGAAGACGCTCAGTTAATTTGTCTCATTTTCCATGATACATTTGTCTGTAATTTTGTTTCCCGCGAACGGCGTCTACCCAGCCAAATTTACAGACAAATGTATGGAAGATGAGATTGACATACTGCCCTGGTTGTGATCTAGAATTATTGTCCGCTTCATTAGTCATGGCAGTGTGCCATGACTCGAGAGTAGAGAGAGTAATAATAGGGAATGAAAAATTCACGTCATCCATTCAGAAGAAACCGATCGCGACCTGCTCGCACACGTTTTCCTGCGCTCCGCGTTGACTACATGTATTTGCTTACAGTTTTGATTGGTTCACTGGATTGTCTGCGTCTTTTTTGATTGGACAGAGTGATTACTATCAAATAGAAAACTGAGTTGTTTGTTGTTGTTGTTCTTTTTTTCATCTTCGATTGATTGTTGGATTTACTCGAATTTAATCGAACGAATATGGTTCGACAAGAGAGGACGATTTGATACCCCAGGATATAAGAGATTGCATGTTCAATTGAATTACTGTACTGTCAGACGAGTGTCGCGCAACAAAAGGCAGCTCACGGGTTACAAAGTGTACCGTTGCAGTTATGTCCTATGTGGCAGACATGTCCTCTGACGTAATGTGATATACAGAGCCAATCATATCATGCGTTCTATCTAACAACACGCAGCATAAGACTGGTAACTAAACTCCGTTGCAGTTCGGCCTTCGAGCAAAATTGATTTTTCGAGGGGTAGCGTACGGAAGCAGTAATTGACTTTGTATGTCTTTACTCTGAACCAGAGTGACTCTAAACGCAAATATGCAGCGACTATTTGCAAGAATTGCATTTACCTCACAAGATTCCTATCGGAAATTGACCGCTTAGTGTATTTTCAGTTTCAAATTCAACATGAAAGTTCGATCGAAGATTTAAACAGTGGTTCAGCTCTCCGGTTTGCGAACTGCGTGTTCCCGGCCAGCCAATATTAAACTCCGCGCTTCGATTATCCTCAAATCGTTCAGATCGTTCAATGATATTACAGAGGCAAAACGAAATCCCTGAGAAGCAGTGTAACCAATTTAGGTTTCGGTGCTGTAAAACTACCACTCAATCTGCGCAATATTTCTCTATTTCCAGTGTCACTCATACGAAAGCCGGTTCGCGAAAGCCGGTTCGCGAAAACCGGTTCGCGAAAGCCCTCTTCTCAGTATGAGTTTGTTGAGGCTGACTGAACCTTTTTGGGTAAGCCGTCTCCTGTAGCATCGAACATTTATTACAGAAAGTTACTTGTCGAGTAGATTTTATGGCCGGAGTGCCTTCTAACTGTTCCTAGTTCGCTTTGCTTTACAAAACAGCAGTAGTAGTCGAAAAACCACAGAGCACTTCGTGGCCTATTCAAAACACCCCAGAGCGCTTTGTGGCCTATTCAAAACACCCCAGAGCGCTATGTGGTGTTTTATTTTGGGATTTAACATTGAAAACTGGACGGCTCGTCGACTCGCAAATATCTCACAGCTATTTTCTGAAAGAATTTGGTTTTTCCAATTTTTCACACCACAAAGCGTTTTGTGGCCTATTCAAAACATCACAAAGCGCTTTGTGGCCAATTCAAAACAACACAAAGCGCTTTGTGGCCTATTCAATACACCAGAAAGCGCTTTGTGGTCGTCATCGTTATCATAGCGATTCCGTCAGTTGAAGTTATACTATGCGGACAAAACTGGCAGAGGGGCTCTCTTATTTTGACAGGGAGGTTGGCAAGATTTTCGCACCACCCCTTACATTAATTATGCATGCAATTTTTTGACTGACTCGTTCTTTTCACGATTGCTGTTTGAGTATAGTGTGATAGTTTGAGATGGTTGCAGACATAATTAATGTATGGCCTGTACGGAAATCGTACCTGGAGGTTAGCCGAGTGCTCTTAAAGAAATGACTGAAAGGAACCAATAGATTTTCGCAAACGTGCTAAGGCAGGTTATGTTGAACACTATTTCAATTTTTGTTTTTAGAAAGAAATATCACCGAATCTCCGATGTAAGACATGATACCCTTAAAAGTACTCGTTATGGTTATCAGATAGAGCACTGACTGCTAATGAGATTTGCATTTCTGGGATCGGCTGAAATTAGCTACAACGGGTGCCTGTTATTAACCGGGAGAAACGATGAAATGAAAGCAGAAGGTTGAAAATTAGGAATTCAGTGATACTTCAACAACGTATCACTTGTTTCGGTTGGGGATTCTTAGAGGGATTTATTATGTTCATTGATTTATAGCTCCATTGTTAGTCCTCGTTTGTAGGCACACCCCTCAGGAATTTAGCATTGAACATGGAATGAAACTTACGTCGGATACTGATATGGGTATTTCTTTTTTTTTTCACAAGTCTATGGATCTCGCCATAACATTGCAAGGTGAAGAACTCGACCAGTGTTTTACCAACACGGACCTCATACTAGTTCAATAATATAATTCAGTTATGACAAAGAAGATTACAAATCTTTTTTTTTTATTTATGGCTAGACTGGAATTTATACAACTGGTGTTTTCATGAGCAGGTATGATTACAATTATCACTATCAACTGGAATCTCATAGATCTTTCTACACACAGGCGAACCAAAACAATCTGACTTGTGACCTTGAATTAATTGGCTTGAATTATCTACAATGCTCACGGATGATACAAACCGTTGCTTTATCCAAACATTTTCGAAAAATATATTTTAGGGCCTGTTTTTAGCCCGTGTTGTAAAACCACTATAATCTTGAGATTTTTATTGTTACAAAGGCGAAATAACCAAAGTTAGAATTAGTTTGAGAAATTCTATTTTGACAGGTAAATGCCTTTTGGACATACTAACATAATACTTATCATTGCATTTACAGTGGTGCACTTCTAAAACAGGCCACCAAAATAACTTTTTTCATCATTTTTTTGACATGTTTTCAACAACTTTCTTATGGCTTCCATTCAAACCTGGCAAATCCAAAATTATGAAAAGAAACGTAAGAGGTGGAGTTGTCGACTGATCAACAGGTTACATGATGCTTGATATTTTCACCATACCTAGTTCATGCATTTTGATTAGCTTATTTAAACCAAGGAGGGTGGCCACAGTTAGTCATGCACAACTGTGACTGGGTTCTTAAAACAAAGATGAAAAGTTCTGTCACTCTTTTGTCCCTTAAATCTAGATCCAACAAAACTATTCACAGACAACCCAGTGATTTGTGGTTCATTTAGTAAAAAAAAGTAATGACATATTTTCTTCAGCCTTTGAGCTTGGGCTAATTTGAATAAGCTGTTGTAAATGTAGAATAATCAAAACAGTTTCAGACTCATCCTCTATTTACTTAATTATTACTTATTAATACATCTGTGAAAGAAATACTGATAAAAATTTAAAAAATCTACAAAATAAATACTGATTATTCTCATCCTCTATTAACTTTCTGTAGAGGTCTTCATCATCACTGTCTTGTTCTTCTCGCCCTTCCTCTTGTTCTTCTTGATCCTCTTATCCTTCTTCTTCTTCTAACTCCCCTTCCTCCTCATCGATCATATCATCTAATGCCTCTAGGTATGGTTTGGCCAGGCTATTAAAAATATGGAAAGGGATTTACTTTATCAATGGACACCACAATATTGTGGAAAACTGACACTTTCTGTGAGGGGACCCATTTCTTGAAACTTCCTGGCTACACAAGGGCTTGTCAACTTACCGGGACCGTTTTCAGGCTGCTGTTTTGGGCCCAAAGCACCAAACTACCTAATGAAACTGAAATCAGATTTTAAAAAGAGCTTTGGAATTATAATCTAAAGTACAAGAGGGGTAAGGGTGGTAAAGTCTGCATACGAGCCAAGTGGCCCACCAGGCCGGAGCTTATCCCGGTTTCCATAGCATGAAGCGACTAGGAGTATTTCTTCTCCCCCCTGGATGGGACGCTAGTTCATCACAGGGTTACCCCAGCACTAAATTCGCCGGTACCCATTTATACACCTGGGTGGAGAGAGGCACTGTGAGAGTAAAGTGCCTTGCCCAAGAACACAACACAGTGTCCCTGGCCAGGGCTTGAACCCAGACCGCTAGATCCGGAGACGAGCGCACTAACCATGAGGCCACTGCGCCTCCAGAGTACAACAGTAATATTGCTGTAATTAAAATTATAAATAATTATGCATACTGCATTTCTATACCTAAATAAGAAAACCAGTTTTTGATTAACATGATGGAAATGGACTTCTCTATAAACTCACTTCCTTCAACTTAATGTCTGCTAATTTTTCATGGAAATAGCAAACCACCAGTTGTGATTGCAGTTACCCGTCTCATTCTATATAGCAATTTTTAATTTGGTTTCAAAATTAACTTGCATTTGGGTTTGGATCACTGTCCTCTGTCTTGCATCCTGTACTTTCTTTGTTGTGTTGTTTGTAATATTGTTACATGTAATACTCTGGTTCTGGTTTCAAGGCACTTCAATGAAAACTGTTCAGACATCACTTACTTCCTGTATGAGATGAAGTAATGAAGAACATGTCATTTTTGGTCTGGGACTTTGATGGGGATTCCTGGACAGGCCCCCAGAGGAGCTCCCATCTGCTTTAAAAATTATATCATTAGGCTAGCAAAACTTACCCAGTAGTGTCAGTCCCAAACCCCACATTAGAATTTAAAATCCTTAAAACTCATAGTCTTGTTGTTATTGGGATAAGATGTTCTAGGTTCCGAGCTACTGTGTCTGAAACACCTCACAAGATTAGAAACCACAGATTTAGGAAAGCCATTCCCTAACAGGAACGTTTTATTTCACATATACAAGAAGCCTGGTGCAACAAGGCTCTAACCCAACCAATTTTGCGAGGCCAACGTTTATTCTGTCCAGTGTTTGTGTGCTTCCTATAAATGTCAATGGATGTTCTTTTCAGGGAAATGTCCAGGAAATGGACCATGTCATCTTCAAATTTGTTGACTGTAAAACATATCAGATTTATTTGGTTTGTCCATCAACAGCATATCTTCAAAATAACGTCCATAAAACTAGTCATACATAAGGCTACTGTCAAGCATTTTATGAACAATATCACTTTTGAGTTCTGTCATGATAAAAAAAACAATGGCCTAATGAAGAACCCAACAAAATGCCATCAATTTACTTGTTGAGTGCTCTCTTAATTAATTTGGTGTTAATCAATTTATTGTCACTAACTCCAAAGAAAACAATCTGAACAACTGTCAGGGCTTGCTGTCAGGGCTTGCAAACTCCAATTCCTCTTAGAGTGAAAACAAGTTGTTTTCCTTCCACATCTACATGGGAGAGTACCATATGTGGATGGTGGTGGTGGTGTATCAAGTTGTGTTTGACAAAACCTTTTCATTTTTTATGTTTTCACATATAGCAATATAAAGGAACTGGTTTTTAACTGTTTAATAGCAAACCACTTTATATTTAAAAAGTGTCTGTTATTTTTAGTTAAAGTTAATTTGGCTAACACTTCCTTTCTATTTAAATGTATATTGCATGAAAACTGTGATCTGGTGGCCCTGGATGCAATTTGAGTTTTTCTGTAATTTTGAAAAGTCAAGCCCCACTGTTTGTTATTAATATTGTATCAAAAGTATAACACCATTCTTATCATGGTTATTCTATTGATTCCATTTCATCATTACTTACGATGGCTCTGCCGTTATTCTGGGCACACTCACCCATGTCAAAGTTTGGGGCTTTGAAGTGTTGGCTAAGAAATTTTGGGAAATATTTTGTCTTTCACTCGGTGATAATGTTACTTAATTCCATTTACTGGGAATAATATTTTTATTCTTACTGGTGTTTGACTGGACCCCATTTTTTGAACAACAACAATACCAGTAAAAAACTTTTGCTGGGCAGGCATACTTTTACTCAATATTATTTCTGGAACCAGCTTATTTTGACTTAAGGTTACCGTATACCTTCAGGGGTGTCTCACATCCAAGCGATGTAGCGCGTTCGGTTTAAGCTGTAGATACCTAAACCCCTATATCAAATTAAAGCTTATAGAGCTGGCTATCAAACCATGCCAAAAATTTTGAAATAAAATGAAGTGCCGATTTTTTCACGGCCACTAAATGCGAGCGTCCTAATCACCTTTTGGAAGCTACAAGTCAAAGCGAATTTTGTTTTTTGCCAATTTATTTTTTTCCCCGGTTTCAGGACAAAAAGCGCTAAAAAAGCGTGTCTGCATTTTGCCACATTCAATTGCAGTAAAAAGTTACAGAACATTTTCAAAATAGGACTTAAAAAATGTGATGTGATCGTACAAAAATTGCTCTCGGAGAAAAAATATTTCGAAATAAACAATTCGGAGACACATTTTTGTTTTTTATATGTTAATCTAGCTACTGTCCAAATTTGAGGGCAATCAAACAAATCCCCTTTGAGTTGTAACTCTTTAAAGTGTCTGCTTCAAGCGAAAAAATTTATTCGAGAAAACAGCGCTAAGAAAAATCTCTCGCTTCGCAAACAAACTCCGCCCACAAACGCCTTCAACTGGGTTCTCAGATCACTGAGCCAATCAGCGCTTGGAAAATTTACTACCATTAACTCGCGGTGAAATTTACGCGTGAATCTCGAAAAAACCCTTGAGTTTCGCAATGTGCTCAAGGCGGAGAGATAATTTTTCTGTAGCTCGGTTCTTCTTGAAGCTGGTCTGGCAAAATGGGGAAGACGAAAAAGGATACGAACGCTAGAGTGGCTGGGCGACGAGAACAAACTGAACAAAAGAAAGCGCGGCGGAGCAAATGTGCATGGATAATATTCCAATGGATCTCAATGAGTTGGGCGATTCATCGGTATCGGACTCAACAAAAGAGTCAATGTACACGTCGCTGTTATAGCTGTCGAGTTCCCAAACTTTTACAGAATCTTTCTCTACTCTTGACTCGATCTTTTTGCCTGCTTGATACGATAGCTATAGCTTCATCCGCGAGGCCAACTTTCGCTTCTTCACTCATTGATGTGTTTTCATTCGTTCTTCGCTTTTTCGAACTGGTAAACAGAGTTTTCCGTGGTCCATGTTTACTTATAACTTAATAGAATTACATCTAATAGGAAAAATGCTTGGATCTGAGTAGCCAGCCAATTCGTGGTATCCATATATTCCCGCGAAAGTAGTCTCGGTTGATTGCGTACACGTTATAGGGCTGTCAATCAAGAGGGAACTTTTACTTCCGGCCGTAACGTAAAACCTCCATTTCTCCGCCAATATTGAGTTTTTTTCAATTTTGTTTTCAGAAATTAGAGGTTACTCTTCGACCATTACTTTGAACCAAAAATCCAAATTTGAAGAAAATTGCCGATCTGAAGGTATACTGTAACCTTAATAAAAACCATGCCCAAGTTTTGGGGAAATCACTTGAGCAGAAGTTCAGAAGTATTATGGTCAAAGACATGTAAACTCAACTCTATCAATCACTGAAATTTTCTATATAATTGACTCTCATTTCTGAAACAAGCCATGAACCCAAATTTTGTAAGAAGCTTGCCCCAAAGCTTGCTAAATCAAAGTGGCTAGTCAATTAGTGATCGTGCAAACCATAAAAAGCACTAATCCCTAGAACTCAAAACACTATAAAATGCTTGACAACCTCCTTGAATTTTCAAAGATGCATTTTGCAACACTATTTGGAAATAACTTTTGTGTCAAAGTCTTTCCACACAAATTGCACGGTACAGCAATATTTTGGCTACAAGTTTTACTATTGTGACTCAAAAAGAAATGGGGCACTGTTGTCAGGATTGTAAGCTACCCCCCGACTGATCTCTGGTGAGGCAGAGAAAGAGTTTTGTTGTTCTATGATTACAAATACAAAATGGGTACTACAGGTACAGGCTGATCGAGCCATCTTTTTACAGCTCCTTAATACATAGTTAAAAAGACAATTATTAATAATAACAATAATAATAAATAAAAATGGCAATAATAAAAACAATAACAATGATGACAAAAAAACAATAACAATAATGTTAATGTTAATGATGTGCTTCAGGGCATGAATTATGTTTTCATTCATGACAGTTGGTTCATCGTATTTGACCAGTAAAAGCACTTCACTGGGTCTATTTGTCAGAAAAGTGGAGTCTCATCAAAATGTGTGGGCACAGTTCATGGATGTTTAAAATCTTGTGAGGGATGTGCTCTATGACTGATTAATCACCTAATGAATCACTGTTGCAACACCAAAAGAAGAAGGCAAGTTTATAAAATAAAGTTGAGCATTTCTGCAAGCTGAAATTTTCTCATGAGTGCTAATGGGCAACAAAAGTCTACTAAGTAGGCAACTAAAAAGACACAAGGGGAACCAACAAAAACAGAACTAGTTATCCAAAGGGTACATTAGCAAGAAAGTTAGTGTCCAACATTAATAGCTGTCAAGCTCATTCTAAAAGTTTTGTGGCATGCAAAAGTTTTCTTTGCTCTGCCTCCTCGACTCCTCAACCTCTCTTAATTCATTTATGTTTGTTGTGCCCCAAACCATTGCAGGAAAGAAAGTGAGTGCTTTGCAGGCTGTAAGTATACAATCATGTAGAATACAGTAGGGGCAATTTTACATGTATGGTTTACCAGTTTTGTCATTAAAGTGCTGTTGGTTACTTTGTAAATGGCACTTCAAAAGTCAAGGTTGTTATTTCCTAACACAGAAAGCTCAACTTCCTACAAGCTGTCTTGTTCACAGCTTTTGGGGTTTTAAATAAGAGTCACAACAAAGAATAGAAAAAATATGTGCCCTGTGAAAAATGCTTAAGTAACTACATATGATATGCAAATATCTTCTGTGTAACATGCAGCAAAAATTGATTGTATGACTGCCATACATCTATACCTTAACCTATAATATACCACAGAACCTCCCAAACTACCGGTAAGCTGAGAATTTTATTTTATATCAATTTTAAAAACAAAATTATTTTGTTCTATGGGTTGTTGACTAGTTTAATGGATACACAAGGATATTAAGCTATGCATCAAAGTGGTACTGTACAATCACTTCTTCCTTAAGATTTTGAAATTCCATCTACTAAACATTCCCTGTGCTAAATTTTAAGCCTTCATACTGTAGCAGGGATGAAAAGGAATTAAAAATTAGAAACTGGCTAATTTATCCAGGTTCGAAGATGTGTTTTGAAAAATAATAGCCAAAACTAAAAGTTGGCTTTCTCTGACACATTTGGTTTGCAATGTTCTTCTTAGTATTGCTGGAGTACTTAGTGTACAAGAAAAAACTCATAAGCTAACCAGATATTGAAGCATAATATAAGGACATAAGCCCTAAAATTCTTGAAAAAGTGCGGCCATTACAATTAAGACCCATTACGTAGAGGTAACAAAAAAATGAATTATTTTGGCAAGACACAACTCTAAAAAAGTTATCAACACATGGCAACTGATACATATAATAGTAAGGGCTGATGCTCACCATCCCTAGTCCTTTCTCTACTAAGATTTTCTTTGGTTTGTGTATGTTTTCCCTCATCCAACCCATGATGATCATGCATTACTGCAAAAACAGAAATTCAAAGCATTATTATTAAACACAAAATCACACAAATGCAATTATATTTTAAGTTAGACTGACCGTTTTAAAATAACATACAGCCTTGTAGATTAAAAGCTGTTCCTCAGTAAAGGGAAATTTAAAAGACAACAAAATTCAATCAGAAACAACTGCAAGAGTATGACTATCTTATCAAGACCTAGGTTTTTAAAGTCTATTTCAACTGACAATGAAACCAAAACAGAACAGACTGAATCTCTAGTGGCAAAGTTTGGCTGGTGAGAACTACATCATATTTACCAAGTGATAAAAGACATCATTGAGAATAAAAATACAAGAAGATAAACAAACTCTTTTCCCCTTCTTTAATTGTTTTTACACATTAAAAGAACAAAAAACCCAAGTATCCCAAAACATGAATAAATTCTCCACAAGATAACAAGAATGGCAATGTTCCTCACACAAGAGCTGGCACAAAGAGATAATGGCAATGCCACCTAATGAAGACATGACAAGGCATTGGCATGTATCCCTATTTATGTATTAATTGGACCAGCCGCATAGAAAAGGAAACCTAGGCAAGCACTTCTTGAAGCAGCCTCACATGATGACTGTATACACTGGATGTCTACTAAACATTGCTTCATAACAAACAGCTTAAAGGAAGCCAGTCAACAACAGAGGAAAAGAAGAAAAGAAGGACAAACAACCCTGACATTTGCTGGTGATTCCTTAGCACTACATTGCAAACCCATCAAGTGCAGAATTTTGCACTTATTCAATAGCATCCAAAACAAAATCATTACTCGTGGACACAAATTAAGACCTTAAAATCCAACAACTTGAGGAACGCTTTGATTGTATGTCATTTGGATTATTTTAGATTCTTTTGCACAAGTTGTTTATTATGTTGTTCCTTATGCTCAAAATGTCATGTATGCCTATCAAAGTTCATCAAAAAACTCTACCTTCCCGCCACCGCAAAATGTAATGTGGAGTGATAAAATAAATGAATAGTACTATTTATAAGACCTGGCAAAATAGGGTAGACTGGTACATCATATCTATTTTGCAAGCATGGTGACCTATTTTAATTTATTTTTAGAGACTGGTGCTTGATAGGGAACATTCAGGGAAACATATTGTACATTTGTTCTCATGATTGAGCCCAGGAGATTACTTCAAGCTTACTTTAAAATCTGTAGAAAGTCAATGTCAATACTGATAGATGCAAAGAAATATCAGACAAAATAAAGGCTCGAAAGTTCAAACTGTCACGAGAATGGTAAACTTGATTTCTTGACATTGAACTAAACTCAAATTTCTTGAACTGCAACCAATTTCAATCCTTGCAACCCTGCACTTTATTTCGAAACTACTGTTTTTGCTTTGCTCTATAGCATTTTTTATCCAACTAAGCTGTATATTTGGTGGCATTTGGCGATACAAGGTGGTAATAAGCAGAGTGAAAATTTGCTCTGTCGGCATGACAGCGTTTCTTTATGCCCGTGACGGAGGCAGATCTTAATTGCAAAATGCAAAACACAACGGTGTGGACTATACAAACTAGTGCCAGCTTAGTTCGTGCCGCTTGAAAGCAACGCGACCAACAATACTTAGATTGCTGATGAACATGTCGAAATGGCTTCGTAAACTTGAGCCATTAATTACTCACTCCATTACTACAAACAACATAATACAATACACCACACTTCACAAAGCTTCTTACCAACAATATTAAGCTTCAAAGGCAGCTGTAAATGTGTTTCGGAACATGCAGAAAGATCAGACAAAACACCCTCACGATAAAAATCACAATCGATAGCTTTCACCTGGCAAACACCGTCCCGTCCCCTAGTAAAATAATCTCGGAAGACACGGTCACAACGCATTTTCATTGGAAGAAACAACAACACATACAATTGGTCAAAAGGTGTTAGACATGTCTGCCACGCAGGACGAAAGTGCAACGCTACAACAAAGTACTCACATCAATTACTTGTGAAATCTATACCTCGAATTGATCAATGAACTCTGATTAGATCGTCTCGCAGATTAATAAGTAACCATAGCTCTCTTAACATTGTTGCCCGTGAAATTGTCGAAACGTATTTACTGTTCTTTAACACACTTTGGTTCATTATTGTTTCGAACCCCCTCCCCTCCCCTTCCCGTCCACGCTATGGAAAATAAATTGACCCCAGTAATTAAGATAATTAGAGCTTCCTGTGATACTGAATCGCCACAACAAGCACAGACAAGTCATTCTATTTTTACCACATATCTATGGGGCGCCGTTTGTAAAAAAATTATTTAGTTTAATTTTATCATTTGTTTTCGTTATTTACTAAATAAAGTTTTGTGATATGAAATCATGTATTTATGATTTGATATAATAAATTACTATTTTAAATCATGGGTTTATGATTTGATATAATAAATCCTGATTTCAAATCATGTGTTCATGGTTCGATATAATAAATCCTGGTTTCATATCATGCGTCTATGATTTGATATAATAAATTCTGATTTCAAATCATGTGTTCATGGTTTGATATAATAAATCCTGGTTTCATATCATGCGTCTATGATTTGAAATCACGACTTCATGATTTAAATTAAACTTTCACATTTGATATCAGTGAAATCATGATTTAACTTAATAAGTATGATTTAACTTAATACATAATCCGCGCGAGCGAGGACATGTGAACGACGACCCTTTTCCAAACCTCAGTGACGAGGAAGAGGAGTACCAACGGGACGTATTGCTTGCACGGGAGCTCAGCGCAAGGTAATTCTCTTAACATACGGACCATGTCGTTATTATGGAGACTGAGGTCCGTGATTATATTACATTTGATATTTTGACTACAAATGACTATTATGTATGCCTGGTGATTTTTTTCATGTTGATTATTTTCGTGATTAATGTGATAATTATCACGGCTGGTCTTTCAATACGTCACAGAGACAGCAATCCTGGACGAGACCTGGAGGAAATACTGCAGGAGTTAAGAACAGCTCGAGTCAATAATGAGGGGAGAACCATAGTCAATGTTAGGCGCGGTCACATCTGGAAAGATTCCTGCCGATGTTTGCAGAGGAAACGTTTCAGTCCAGGCGCAATCATTTCCGTCTGTTTCGCGGACGATTTTGGGAACAGCGAAGGTGCCGTTGACATCGGTGGACCTCGCAGGGAATTTCATCGTTTGCTGGTAAAGGCAGCGAATGAACATTCAGGGATTTTTGGTGGACCAGCAGATAGACGCGTTCTTGTGCCCAACTCAAACGGTAAATCACAACGTACAAGTAGTTCTACTACTTTGACTTTATATGCATGTATTGCGTGAAGGTAACTAATTAACCCATTTTTCTAGCAAGGGAAAAGGGACACTATCGCCTTGTGGGTGTAATTTTGGCCGGTCACTTGTACACGGAGGCCCCGGTGGCAGCTTCCTGAGCCCAACTCTGTACCACGCCATAGCACACGGTGTCGACTTCACTAAGGCAGACGTCAACGACATCCATGACGATCGGTTGTCGGACTCCCTGTCAAAGGTAAACTAATGCTGTACAACTACAATATCGAACTGTCTCCGCAAAGCACCACTTGTGACACTTAATCGGCACTCTTTGAAGCAAAGGATCACTATTACTCTTGAAATTATGATTAAGTAACAGCTTTGGTTCTATTCACTTTTTAGATAGCAACCGCAAACGACATAGAAGAGCTCAACGCAGTTTTACAGGATGTCCATGTTCAGGAAATTTTGCTTGCGCTAGGGTCCAAGACACAAGCAACAAACACCGGTGAAAAGGACCACTTCGTAAAAATAATTTCTCGCCACGTCCTTTTGGATAGTTCGCGATACCTTTTGGAAGAACTGATAAATGGTTTGTGCACATTGGGGGTATACGAAAAAATAAAAGAAAATCCCAAAGAATTCGCAAAGTGCCTGTGTCGCTCCGACAAACTCCTAACGGCGGCTATGGTGGACGCCTTGTTCCACATCGAATATGCCGAACCAAGGTCAAACCGTTACGTAGCCCAGCAGAGGGCAATTGTGTACTGGAGAGATTATCTCCAAGACTGTGAAGGTAAGTTACCACACAATATAGTAAATTGCTTGCAACGTTGCAATACACCTAAATTAAATTATTACTACAAATTATGCATTCTTTCTCCTTACTTAGCCTAAGTAAAGAGATATGTTTGCAGTTACACTAGTGAGCACTAGTTCGCTCTCGTTCCGTTGAACGTTGAGACCATAATGGTCTAAATTTATATCCGTCTTCAGACCAAAACGGTTCAAAAGCCCATACCCTTTGGGGCGACACATACCTAAAAGACTTACACAGGGGAATACCCAGCCCCGGAAAAGTTGTTTCCTTGACAATTTCCCCATTCTGTTATTAACGAACAATATACAATCCCTTCTAATGAATTACTTTCCTGCAGCTAACGACGCGGAAGCTTCCATCGAAGAAGTGCTGGTGTTCGTGACTGGGGCAAGCAGACCACCACCACTGGGATTTGATGAACCCACCACCATAACGTTCTTAGATGATGAGCCCTTTGCAATGGCCAATACGTGCGCCAATACTATTAGGATTCCTGTCTGCTATTCAGAGTATGAAGAATTCAAACGAAAGATGGATTTTGCGATTAAAAATTCCCCATGCTTTGGATACGCGCCTGAAATTAAGCTTTATTATAGAAAATTGCCCCTTTTTAATGCTATTGAGCCCAGAGGGCTGTGAGGGGGAGGGAGGGAGGGACGCGAATTCTTTAACTAGGGACATTAGACGTAACCATTAATAGGGGAGACTTTTTCCCCTCTCCCACCCCCTGCTAAGTCTCAGAAACACTTGCCCTTGATGGCGTTCGGTTTGCAGTTGGTTTTAAAGCTTCAGTTATAGTGAAGTTAATGCTACGAGCTTTGACTAATGGTCACCTCGGGTTTGCTCTGTTACAACCCAGAATAAAAATGCACAGTAAAATAAATTGTTATCTAAATCACGTTTAGTCATTGCTGTCTTGTTGTTGCATCATTTCTCCCACCATTTGCACAGCACAGCGGTATAGTTCTTTGCCGCTGGCCGAGGAGAGAGGGTCCACATTACGCTGCAGTCGAAGGTAAGAATCGTTGCTAAGAGGATTACTTGTATCAGGAACTTGCACGTGTGGAAGAGTTTGACTTGACATCAAATCTCGGACGTTCATACCACACCAAGCATCGTCAGAAGACCTGCCTCCTCTGAAGGCAGTAAGATGGAGATTTAACCAAAACAACTGAGCCGGAGAATTGTTCCTCTCTGTTGACACGGCATGATTGTTATGAGCATCAGTGAATTCTGTCAGTCTCCTGTTTATTCTTGGCAGGTATATGTACTGTAGACAAAACATGTCTGTCTCGTTTAAAGGATCCAAAATTCCCTCCCTCTCTAGGTCATAAAATTCTTGTTTGAATCCATTAAACACTTGCTCGTTAACAGCTCGATTGTGGCGCTCGATGCGCTGGTTATGTACGGAGCTGCCGACGACAACGGGTCTGGCTTCTTCGCCCCAGGCATTTACCATGTCGTTCCAGAGAGCGACATTCCCTCCCCCCCCCCATGATCCGTTCTGACTCTGAACGGACGTCCGTATTGTCGTATTGCATCTTGGTATAGAGATAGTACGGTTGCAGCCCTGTTATTTGCTGAACAGCGGGAAAAAACAATGAGGCGACTGAAGCCGTCGACGGCATGATGGAGAACCATTCGCCACCTAATTAGCTTATGATTACCGTCTATGTGCCATAAATAATTTGGGCATGGAACCGAATAGACACGTCGACGAATGGGTGGTCTTCGTCTTGCCTCTGCACCCATGGGATCACTCTGATGTATAGCTGTACATGCAAACCCTGCGCTCGTAAATGACCCTGTAACATCACTTCACCAGCACGTGGATGATTCTCTTTAACGGACGCCACTATCTCCTCCAGTCGAGAATCCAATAAATCAGTAAATTTCTATACTCTATGCCGTAATCCCGAATTGCTTTGTAAACGAATGGCCGCGATACCTCAAAAAAACTTGCCACTCCCGAAATGGTGACTTTCAACATCAGAAGATTCTCCAAGAGTTCCTTGGATATTGTCTTTTGTGGCCTACCAGCTCTTCTCTGATGGCTGTAATAAAAGATTACAAAAAGCACACTTAGAGCGCTGAAAGCGTTCACTGGGTGAGAACCGAAATCGGTATCCATAGTTACTCAGTAGATACCTCTTGTTACGTAATTTCTTCAAAGTGGAGTCCAGCAGTGTCCAATTTCATACTTACATTTTTATATCGTATACATGTACATTAAACAGTGTTCATTAATGAAAGATATTTCACCTGGTGCCTTCATTTAACGAATGAGGTTGCTCTCCATGACTAGCCGTTGACACAGAACAAGGTACCATGTCCTGAAACGGTGGTAAACAATTGTTACTGATCTACCTTGTAAGCTTTCCCCATATAAATAAACACTAAATAAAGTGAAACCGGAAGTTCGATATGACAAGCTAAAGTTTCGTTTCAGGTGGTTGAAGCGACTATCAACAAAGTCACGCAACGGTGAGAAAATACAATGTGTAAAAGACGGGGGATTTCTGTTCAAAACGCAACTTTTATAGAGCTGCTGGAACAACATGCAAACCACAGGAACCAGCATCAAAAAATACAGTAAGTCAGGAAAATTGAAAATGGCTAAATATTCAGTATTAAATAACACACTAGATTTCAGAGGAACACAATGACTGTTTGCCGGCCAGCACATGTACGTACCTCTTGAGAATTTGAATTTGAGCTCGATGTGGAGATCGAGGTCGAGCTTGAGGTGGAGCTTGAACTTGTTGAAGTGACTGCCTGACTTGGAAGACGCGATAGAGCCTCATCGACGGCCCTTTGAACTGCCTGGGATACGGCAGAAGCTATTGACCTTGAAAGTTCATCCGACATGTTTTGTGTTTTCCCGCGCAATAGATGATCATGTGACTTGTCACATGTCCTCGCTCGCGCGGATTATGTATTAAGTTAAATCATACTTATTAAGTTAAATCATGATTTCACTGATATCAAATGTGAAAGTTTAATTTAAATCATGAAGTCGTGATTTCAAATCATAGACGCATGATATGAAACCAGGATTTATTATATCAAACCATGAACACATGATTTGAAATCAGAATTTATTATATCAAATCATAGACGCATGATATGAAACCAGGATTTATTATATCAAACCATGAACACATGATTTGAAATCAGGATTTATTATATCAAATCATAAACCCATGATTTAAAATAGTAATTTATTATATCAAATCATAAATACATGATTTCATATCACAAAACTTTATTTAGTAAATAACGAAAACAAATGATAAAATTAAGCTAAATAATTTTTTTACAAACGGCGCCCCATACATATCGCGTTACTTCAGTCACTCAGTAAAATTCCAAACATCAGTTCAGTCTACTACATCGTCTTTAAACGGAAAAAATCCACAGTGACAGAGCAGATTAAAGAGTAAAGATTACGTTTTCAACATCAGTGCATTTTCGCAGTTTTCTGGTGGCAGCTGCAACGATGAAACAACAAAATAGAGAAGAGAAGCATGCGAAGAAAAGACAGACACTGGACCGCTTGTGTTCCGTGTCAGGTCTGTTGTTGTCTGTTGTGTGTTGCATCGCACTAATTCACGTGGAAATCAGAATACAAAAACATCATCGACTGATATCACACTCAGTGACATTCTGTGATAAGATGGAGAGAGAAATCCTTCGAAAAGTTGAACATAATTACGGAAAATGGCAAGTTATGGCTACAAGCCGCCATTGGCAAACGACCGCCAAAGGTAGGTTTGCTGCTGATGATTCCAATGAAAGTCACTTTGTACTGTTTTACGGTTATACTTTCTCGGATAATTTGTCGAGGGGGACATGGGGGTGTTCTGAACACCGCAACACCGCAAAAAAAAAAAAAAAAAATTAACGAACACCGCATCACCGCAAGAAAAGTCAACGAAACACCGTCACCGCAAAACGTATTTTTAGCGCCATGATTCGTTCATCTACACTAAAATAATACTTTAATGCCTCGACAATTTTCCACAAAATAAGCGCATCACAACGCTTTACATTGCGCATATGTCGATACTGCTGATGCCTGTAAATCAGTTTTCTTGCTCTTCTGAAGAAACCTTGCACGAAGCTAGGAAGCGGACGAAGAAAAAAGAGAGGAGCCTTGAGGGATGGCCTTTACCCCAGATCCCTCTCTTCTTTTACTTCGCTCACTTTTCTTGGTGTATAAACCCACTGACTGAAGTCCTATCTTGACTGAAAGTATTACTTTCCAGAGCTAGCTGCGTTTGCGTTCGATATCGATAATCGTTTGAAAAAATAGAAGGTCAAGAAAGTCGCAGAACCTTGGAGCGAGTATACACCGGTATCAGAATGACCTCTAGACGAAGCCGAACAGCAAAAGGAAAAAAATAGGAAACGTGCGTAAGTTACAAAGCTTCCTTAGCTTAGAAAGCCTTCTTTCTTCCCTGCCGACGCGACATCTGAACATATTTTGTGGCCGGTGGTTTTCGCCACCTTTTCCATTTTTCGTAGAAAAGAGCTGCGCAGTCATTAATACATTATATTCGGCCTTGGCTTTTCCAGAATTTCCAGGATTGTTTCTGTCCTCGCTCCTCCGCGTGTCTACCAAACACTGAATTCCGGGTGGTAGAGGTCAAGTTACTTGTCAAGTTACGTATAAATGAAAACAGCTTCGGATTGGCGGCCGAAGCATATTGAAGATTGACTAGACAGTGATGGTCTGTATTTTGTTACAAATTATTCACCTCAATGGTATGTGTTTGTCATAAATTAGCATGGATTAACGAAGTTTACATGCTAAGGTTTGAGAAAGGTAAATCAAAAACCCCCAGCACCGCAAATAATTTCATTTCACCGAACACCGCAGAGTGAAAAACACAAACACCGCACACCGTAGGGTTTGAGATCACCGCAACACCGCATGTTGAGATTTTATTCACCGCATCACCGCATTAAAAAAACATCAACACCGCAAATCCCCATGTCCCCCCTCTTTGTCGGTTACTGTGGCGCGCCTCTCCCTCCAGAAATAATGCGTGACTTTCCCTTTAGTAAAATTTTCAGTTCTCATAACACAATTACGTACGAAGTAACAAGGCTGATGGTATGTTTGTAGAGAGCGAGTCCAATAGGAAGGGGAAATGTCTCAATAAATGACTTTAATTCTTCAGGCGAACAGGATGCCATCTCAAGAACAAAACGCTCTTCACCCGTTGATTCACAACAGAAATCAACCCTAACAGCCTAGGAAGTTCAAGTGCTAATCAAACAAGAACTTGCTCTTCTGCAACACCAAGTCTCTGCTAAAGATAATACGCTATGCCGATCAGGACCAAAAGGTAACACCGGAAGGAGAGGGAAACAAGGAACCTGAGGGAGACCGGGGCCCCCAGGGAGACCCGGTTTAAACGGACCTCCTGGTAAACATGGACCAACAGGAGCTCAAGGCCCGATGGGCATAAAGGGGGGTGTTGGAATGCCGGGAGACCCCGGTCCCGTGGGACCTAGAGGCCCGCCGGGAATGAAAGGCGAGCCGGGCCAGTCCCTCTCGGCTCCATCTCTGCTGCGGGGTCCTGTTGACACGACAGTCAATGAAAGGAATACAGCCATGTTAAAATGTACAGCGGATGGTAATCCAAGTCCCAAAGTCACGTGGACTAGGCTGAATTCGTCCCTTCCTGTTGGACGTCACGTGGTCGAGTCCAGTGGCGCTCTGATTATTAAGGACGTTAGACCTGGAGACGACGGAGTTTACAACTGTAGAGCTAAAAATTTGCTGGGACACGTGAACGCCTCGGCGAAATTAACTGTTCAGTGTAAGTTACAGAAATTAGACATTTTCTGACGAAAACATTGATTGATGCATTAAAACAGGTTCTTTATATATCTTTTTGACTTACCTGTTAGCCAGGGAGTACATAAAATAATCCAGACGCAACTCTATAATTATCAAGTCGTAGCAAAGAAAGAGAGAGATTTTTAAGCGTTCTCCAAAAGTATATTTGTGCTGTCCAAATGACTCTTGTTGTCGATCTGTTGGGAACTTAAAAGTCAGCTGAATAGTTGATATAAATAACACTATAAGAGAATGCTAATTTAAAATTGCGATATATTCCCCACAAGTATGGCCATAGATATATAATATTATTCCTCTTTCTCGACAGTCGCTCCTAAGCTCTTGTTGACAACCAATCGCTTGATGGCTGAAGAGAGACAAAACATCCGGATCGCCTGCACTGCTACTGGTCAGCCGCGTCCTTCTATCGCGTGGTCTAAGTCAGTTGGTAGTTTGCCTGAAGACAGAACTGAAGTGATGAATGGAACCCTGACAATCCACAGTGTGACTAAGAATGACGGTGGAGTATACATTTGTGAAGCAGAGAATATTCTGGGATCAGCATCAGACTCAGCTCAGCTCACGATATTTCCTCCTTTGCGGTTCAAAGTCCGTCCTCCTCAACAGGTGACTCCTGTGATTGATTCCAGTGTCCATCTGCCGTGTATAGTCGAGAGTGACCTAAGAACCAAAATTACTTGGACAAAGAATGGTATGTCTTCACTTCCTGTAAAGTCCAGAGTTCTACAGGATGAAACACTGCTTATTACGAATATAAAGAAATCACACGAAGGATCTTACACCTGTAGAGCCACTAATGCTTTGAGAACAATAGAACTCAAAGTCAAAATCAATTCTCCGGTTGCCACCTCTTGTTCTGTGATTAGAAAATATATCAGCAGTGCGAGCGGAAATTACGTCATTGATCCAGATGGTGTGGGAAGAGCGCCACCATTTACAGTCTACTGTGACATGAGTGACAAGAATGGAGCTGGCGTGACAGTAATCAGCCACGACAGTGAGAGCAGAACACACGTGCAAGGATGTGAGCCTGGTGGTTGTTATTCACGTGACATTCATTACAGAGGAGTGAGCTTGTCTCAGCTGGCGAGTCTCACCAGAGTCTCCTCACAGTGCGAACAGTTTATCAAGTACGAGTGCTATGAGTCAATGATATTCAGGGACGGATTTGCTTGGTGGGTGTCACGTGACTCTACTAAAATGACGTACTGGGGTGGAGCATCACCTGGCAGTGGTAAGTGCGCATGCGGGATGACCAACTCATGTGCAGACTCGAGTCGTGGTTGCAACTGTGACAAGAATGACCGTGTATGGCGTGAGGACAGCGGTCTCCTCACTGACAAGACACATCTACCAGTTAAACAGCTCAGGTTTGGAGATATACTCGACTACGAGCAAGGTTACCACACATTGGGAAAACTTAAGTGTTATGGCATAGCATAACATTCAGACATACTTTTAGTATTCTAAAAATAGCAATCAATGGTAACAATACCTTTTATAACAAAATGAAGTTATGACATCCTTACTATTTGCAGGGACCTTGATTATTTTTTGTTTTCGAAATTCAAGAGTACGATAGATCGCAAAACCCACTTTTTTAATAGTAGCATGGTGGCAAGCGAGGATACTAAATGACTGAATTGTTGTTTTCTCTTCGTAGCTATAGCTTTGGAAGCGTAAGACGTCTGTACCACTTAGTGATAAACATGAAGTTATAGCTTCGGAAACAACTGTAGGTTACACAATCACACATGAAGAAATAAATTAGGAGGTGTTCTGCTTGTAATTTAGTTGAATTGCAGACTACTGTCGGTGCAGCAATTTATAGCTTTGTAGTTTTGCACATACCTGGGTTGACCTGTGAATTCAAACACCCACGAAATGAATTGTCAAACCAATTTTGCAATCCATATAATCAGTGGCCTGTTCTAAGCGAGGTTGCCTCAAGGCTAGTGCGCTCGACTCTGGATTGAGCGGTCCGAGTTCGGGTGGCTGGGGACACTGTGTTGTATTCCTGGGCAAGCCACTTAACTCTCACAGTGCCTCTCTCCACCACTGTTTAATGCTAGAGGTAACCCTGCGGTGGACTAGCATCCCATCCAGGGGGGAGTAGAAGTACTCCTAGTCGCTTCATGCTACAGAAACCGGGGTAAGCTACAGACTGGTGGGCCTCTAGGCTCGTATGCGGACTCGTATGCCTTACCTACCTAGCGTGAAAAACGGCGAGAGAAAAAATGAGTGAGAAGTGCTTCGCGGAAAAGCGAGAGAACACCGCTCGATACACACCACCACACTTTTGCTTTTTCTCTCGCCGTTTTCGCGCTGCACCTCAACTGACCGAACGCCTGGATCAGACTACATATCCAGTAAAACTAAAACCATAAAGTATCCTCTCTGTTGACTATCCGTAAAGCGTTTTTCGTTATCCGAACTTATTTTAAGTCTTGTGTTTGTAGCCAATATAACGCACGCTCTGATTGGCTAATTCCAAGGCATTATTCTCCCGTAATGCCCACGGGCCGATTACGGGCCCGCAAAACCAGAGCAAAATATCATTTAATAAACAACTTATTAACCTCGAACGTTCGGTCTTTAAGGGAAAATCTCAAACCTCGGCCTTACCGTATTGACCTCGCTATCGCTCGGTCAAAATCGGTATGGTCCGGGTTTGAGATTTTCCCTTTAAGACATCATTCTCGGTTAATAAGTAGTTAATAATGCGGTTTCCTCAGTACAGTAAAATCGGTTAACCATGCATTTGCACGAATAATTCGAGTCATTCCCAAGTCTCGCTATCATTCAGTCTGAAACGGATCGACTACATTCCTTGATATGTTATATATTATAAATAACCCGCAAACCTCACCACACAAGTTAACTTTCATTGATCCCTGACTAGCCAATCCACACACTACCGTCCGCCTTACATTCACTCGGTAATAAATTTCTACAGAAAAAAAAAAAACCTGTATGCCCGCTACATGCTTGAGTACACTGAACATGCAAAATATATTGGAACGGTTCCACAGCTCAACGAAAGTAATGCACACCAAAATGAGGGCATTATGAGATTACGAGAACACCTTAAATTTTGCAAAATTTAAAACTCCCTTTTCTTCCTTCTTCTCCAATAAAAAAAGTTGTATCTTGACATGCTTATCTCATATCGATAATTAAGAGCGGGTCTCACTGAGCCGTCTTTGAATTATAACCACTGTAAAGCTAACAATATAGGGTGTTTTTAACGCGTTGGGACGTGCTATAGTAACCTATTTTGCCATGAAAATGAAATGATCACTGATTCAGCATTTGTTTGATACCAAAATTGTAACATCACTTGATAAAGAGTGGCAGTAGTAATCCTTCAAAGTATAACAACAGTGGAACCCCGTTTATACGTTCACCAACGGGGGAATAAAATTTAATAACTGGTCTAAAATTAAATTGCACGAGTGACGTCTTAACTGATATATCACAACTGCACATCTAAACAACTGTTCTTTAATACGCATTCGGAATGCAAACATAATTGAAACTTCAAATGAATCAGTCCATACAATATTAACACTGGAAAGAGGAACATAACTGGTTTGAGTGGCCGTATAAACAGGGTAAAATTATGTTGGACTATTAGTAAAAGTAGACAAAAGTAAGTAAGTTAAAAAAGCTAAACTTCTAGGGACAGCATTTTGTGCCTGAGCTGTTAGGTAGGCTTGAAATTGGCCTCTCTTCGGTAAGCGAGACGACGTGCTTTTACTACCAAAACTAGGACAGTTATTTTGTTTACGAACACAACCTTGAATCGCCTTGGCTTTGGGGGAACAGTTACGGGGCATTTTCACTTCAGAAACAATGAAACTGAGGACATGTTGGTGTACCAAAGCAATCCTGTGGGAGTTGGACTCTTTTCCTATGTAAACACTTTCGTTGGGTGTATGTTACATATTTTGTGCACAGAAATCTAGGCCAGCGAAGTGAAACTACACATTTCCTCCTTTGATTCATTCACCAGAAAGCAGCGTTAGTTTTCGGGTCGAAGAGAAGAGAGTACACAACACGCAGCCAATCTACAGCTTTCCGTTCGTACGAAAAGTCGTACACATTTCGTGAAGACATGCACGGTTTTTAAATGCCATTAACACCGACTTCGAACTTTACTATAAACAACTTATCCGCTACAGTCCACAATAAGCTGCCTCGACACTCAAAAGTCCAAAACTTTTCCCTAACACTTGAAAGAAAGCACAGGAACGAACATGGAGACGACGTCATTCGCCCCTGAGGATTTTTTTTTTCTTTTTGGTGGGGGGGGGGGGGCGGGGGGGAGAGGGCAAATTGGTGTCCACAGAAAGATACATACACAAATCTCGAATTTTTCTGCATTACAGATTGGAACTGCGTTCTCTCGAACGCAATGATTCAGGTTGGAATTTCAGAATGTGGCCTTTGGCCGTATTACCGGATGACCCCATTAACGGGGTTTTTTTTTATAAGAAAATGTATGGGCGTTTCCCCAAAAAAAGTGGCCATAATAACGAGGTGACCATATTAACGAGGTGATTGTAAGACAGCGTTCCACTGTACTGGAAAGTGCTGGAAACTGCTACTAGCTAACTTATGAGGGGATCACCTTACGAATAAGGCCCATATGCATGAGGGATCAAGTCTCGTACACTTCAACCTTACCACTCTTAAGTTTACGGCTAGGTTCGAATTAGCTGAATAATAGAGATTTGTATTTCATACCCCGGGATATCACAGTCCGAAAGTTCATTTCAATTCCTGTCAGACGAGTGTCCCCCCAACCCATTTATGACGAAAGTTGATCTTTAACTTACTGCATGGAAAGTTTTAAAAAAATCTGTACCTGGGAACATTTCGGGGGTGAACGTCCTATTTGATAGGAGACTGGAAGTTCAAACGACGTCACAACCGGCGGCTAACAGGATCTAACAGCTAACAAAGTTCTCGCATCAAATTACTTACTCGTGAAATCTACATCCCCCAAAGGCCAATGAACTTGAATTAGTTCTTCTCGCAGATTAATCAGTAACAATAATTCTCTTTCAAAATTGCTGCCCACAAAAAAGTCTAAACGCATTCAACTGTTCTTTAAAACAACTTTAGCTCACTGTTGTTTCGGATAACATTAAAACCTCCACTTCCCTCCCGTGCAATGGCAAATACATTGACCCAGATTGACCCAAGCAAGATAATAATAACTTCCTGTGATACTGAATCGCCATAACAAGCACAGACAACTCATTCATTAACTTTAAGATTCAGGATACACTAGTTTCTCAGTCACGTTCAAAGCATCACTGAAGTGTGCTACATTTTCAAACGGAATAAATCCACAGTGAAGGAACAGATCAAAGCGTAAAGAACACGTTTCCATCAACAGTGCAATTTCGCAGTTTCCTGGTGGCAGCTAACACGATGAAACAGCAAAATAGAGAAGAGAAGCAGGCAAAGGGAAGACAGACAAGACAGGCCTGCTGTTGTCTGTTGTGTGTTGTATCGCCCTAATCCACGTGGAACTCAGAATACAAGAACATCATCGACTGATATCACACTCAGTAACATTCTGTGATAAGATGGAGAGAGAAGTCCTTCGAAAAGTTCAAGAAAATTACGGAAGATGGCAAGCTATGGCTAAGGGCCGCCACTGGCAAACGAACAAGGGTAGGTTTCGCTATGTTACTGATGTTTTCAACAGAGGTATTCTCAGGTTATTTGTCAGTTACTGTGGCGCACCTGCTTTTCGCGCGGAAATAGGTGAAATCCTTCCTAAAGTTTAGGAAAATTACGGAAAATGGCAAGTTATAATTATCGCTACAAGCTGCCATTGGTAAGCGACTAAGGGTAGGTTTCGTTACGTTACCGTAATGTTTTTGCGTTCGGAAAACGCAAACCTAATTTTGACCTGTGGCTTTCTTGAGTTGGTTTCATTGTGCACAGTTATATGCAGAAAACATCCACATTCCTGTGAGGAGGGTCGTACAGGGAGAGGTCTCTGGCACGGTTCACGAACGGAAAAAATAGGGGATCACTGATCACGAATATAAAAATTTCGTTTTCCAGAATCACGAAAATAAGCAAGTAAGATACTCTTTTTAATAATTTCTTCATTCACTGGAAAGAGTGTTTGAAGAAAGCAAAATAGTGAAAGGCTAAGTCAATACTCCATATTGCAAATCACATACCTAAGTCACTCTCGAATAGAGGACTCTAACCATTCGGAGGACTCGCGTTTCAGAATAACGTAGAATAGATCTAGACACGGTGGTGAAATCACGAATATCGGTCAATAATTCAAGTTCTTCACGGGTCACGGAAAACTTCAGGTCACGGATCAGGAAGAATAATTACCTAAATTCACGTTTCAAGGAAAATAAAATCAGCCAATCACGCATCACGAGAATATCCCTATACGACCCTCTGTAAGGACAGCAAAATGGCCATCCCGCTTGATTTTTGCAGGGGCATGTCACTGCCAGTAAACAAGACATGTGGCGAACACGTGAGCATGTGAGCAGGCCATGTGTGCTGAATCTTTCTATGTCTTCTTTTCATTCAGTCGTCGTAGGCTTCGCTATTTTGTGCTCTCAGCGTTGGATTTTGGTGAATTTAAACGATTCGACAGCAGCATTTATTGAAATCTGAGGGAATTGTCCTTGTTTATTTTATATCTTAGCGAACACCACGGGCACCCAACGACCGTTTTCTCTCAAGTGCTTTTAAATGGCTCTGTAGGTTAGTTTTAGGTTGCGCTAAAAAATTTTCATTTGTTTGGTTATTCTAGGGGAACTTAAGTATTCTCGAATTTGTTAGGGCTTTTTTGTCCATTTCCCGATCGAAAACCTTAGGTCTTATCGCCTTTCCGAAAATGATAGCTCACCTTTTTCGGTACCCAAAACGACATTTTTAACAATCCGAAAAGAACAGACATTAAATTTCTCATATCACGAAAGTTCGAAGTGGCAATTCTCTCAATTAAATCAGAGGGGATTAAAGGCCCTCCGAACAGATAATTTACCGAAACGATCCGTTGGGTGCCCCTGGAACACGACGTCGAATCGCCATGGCTTTCAGGATTTTAACCGTGGGAACAGGGGAGTGTTTAAGACACGAAATGGCGAAATGGCGAAATGGTACTAAAGATAAGAGCCAAAGTTGTAAGATTACCGTTCCACTGAAATTAAAATTACCGTTCCACTGAAATATCCATCTGTTACCGAATTTATTCTGTAGATTAATCCCAACAAATAAAAGAAACATCTACAATCACAAATCTCTGGGTAATTTGGGTTCCAGTCTCTCTCTGTTAACAGGGCGCGGTTTGACACGCCTAGGATATTCTTGAATAAAATGGCGGCGTTTAATTTTGACATCGGAAGAAAACGGTTTATCTCGCATTTACCATCGAGCAGCGGCTATGACGTTATGCTTTCAGCTCCAGCAATCACATGAAATGGATTATCAAAACCGAACCCACTTCGCGATGAAGTTTATACACGATATTTGGCAAACATGTACTTTGCACAGAAACGGAGTGACGTTGGATATGTATATCAAATAGATACAGGGTAAGCTTTGTAGTGCAGTGCAGACATGCAATTTGGCAAGTACAAAATGAAACAGAATCCTGGTTTGCTGAGACCTTTCATTAATAACGATGTTCAATTATTTTATTCGCTGTGGCTACATGTCTGGCAGCCGGACAGGTTTCTTAAAATACTCCGTGTCTGGAGAGTTTAGAGTAAAACAACGTAAAATGAGCGATGTGACAGGCGACCCCAAGAGGAGTCGAACCCGGATCGCCGGCCTGGTAAGCGATACTGATGACCACTGCGCCACCGCAGCCAACCGGCAACAAGTGGAACTTTTTTTAAGTATTTATAGAATTACCCTTAGCATTATTGAAAGCTAACCGTAAACAGGCTAACCGCAGAGCTATTTAGGCTAACCGGAGTACTTTTTAGGCTAACCGGAGTGCTTTGTAGGCTAACCGGAGTGCTTTTTAGGCTAACCGGAGTACTTTTTAGGCTAACCGGAGTACTTTTTAGGCTAACCGGAGTGCTATTCAAACATTTTGACTATCGGTCATTTTGTAATAGTCTACGTTATAAATCCCGATATACCGGGTACCGGGTTCACCAAAATTAGTATTCAGCCTTATGAACAATGATTTGACATTATTTTGACTGCCGGACACGGAGTATTTTGAAAAACCTGTCCGGCTGCCGGACATAGAGACACAGCGTATTCTATTGGAGCGGTTCCTATAACTTTGGCTCTTATCTTTAGTACCATTTCGCCATTTCGCCATTTCGCTATTTTGTCATTTCGCCATTTCGTGTTTTAAACACGCCCAATATTTAGCACGAAATTTGAACGCTATAAATGGAAATATTTTAGTTCTATTTAACTTGCGAGTCTACAGAAACTGGCACTATCACGCAACGTATCAACAAATCGTAGTTTGTAAAGGGGACCTCTTAAAATGGAATGGACTTTGACACTGTGATATATCTGTCTGTAAAACCCTCAGTTGCCGATGAATAACGTTGATTTTAGCAATAGACAAAGGTTGAAAGTCAACTAGTGAAATAACTTGTTCAAGGTATATATATATTTGAGTGACGGTGTCGATCGCACTCTCATAATCTTTGATTACTACTAGTTATTATAGTTCACCACTAAATTTTCTCCGATTCTTATTGGCTTAAATTGATCACGTGACGCGATAGTGTTCATCCGTGGAGAGACACTATCAGCCCATAGTGCCCGTCCGAGGAAAGTACCCGGATGGATAGTACTTGTCCGTGAAAATATTTCTGTAAACAAGCAGACTTAAAGAAAGTAAACAATTGACATTGTATTAAAAGGGTTTTTGTTTGTTTTCCTTTTCAAATTTTACATTTGGCTTTCACGGCTTTCATCTAAAAAAGCTGAAAAATTCAATACGATTTTTGAACTGGCGCGCGGAAGAAAATTTAGTGGTGAACAATAAAGACAATAGAGTGCTTATGTCTCGGAACTATCGGTCTGATAGTTACCCCTTGGAAATTTGATGTTCTTAAAACTAGCATATTTGCCCTCGAAGCGAAATATTTGTTTTAAGAACATCAAATTTCCGCGGGGCAACTATCAGCCGATAGTTCCTCGACAGAAACACTCTATTGTTTAAATAGAGGTATCCCTTCTTGTTTAATTTGTCAGTTACTGTCACGCCTTTTTTTTTTTGCCTAGGAATGCGAGACATTTCCCTTTAGTGTAATTTTCAGTTTTCCCAACACAATTGAGTTCAGAGACCGCGTCCAATGGAAGGAGAAATATCTCAATCAGTGGCTTTTATTTTCCAGGTGAGCAAGATGTCATCCCAAGAACAAAACGCTCTTCACCCGTTGATTCACGACAGAAATCAACCCTAACAGCGTCTGAAGTACAAGTGTTGATCAAACAAGAACTTGATCTTCTGCAAAACCGAGTCTGTGCTAAAGATCCCACGCTTTGCCGATCAGGACCGAAAGGCAACACCGGAAGGAGAGGGAAACCAGGAACCCGAGGGAGATCGGGTGCCCCAGGGAGACCCGGTTTAGACGGACCTCCCGGTAAACATGGACCAATAGGAGTTCAAGGCCCGATGGGCATAAGGGGAGATGTTGGAATGCCAGGAGACCCCGGTCCCGTGGGACCTAGAGGCCCGCCGGGAATGAAAGGTGAGCCGGGCCAGTCCCTCTCGGCTCCATCTCTGCTGCAGCGTCCTGTTGACACGACAATCAATGAAAGTAACACAGCCATCTTAGCATGTGCAGCCGATGGTAATCCAAGTCCAAAGGTCACGTGGACTAGGCTGAGTTCATCCCTCCCTGTTGGACGTCACGTGATAGAGTCCAGTGGTGCTCTGATTATTAAGGAAGTCAGACCTGGAGACGACGGAGTTTACAGCTGTAGAGCTGAAAATTTGCTGGGACAAGTGAACGCCTCGGCGAAATTAAATGTTCAGTGTAAGTTACTGGTTGTAGCATAAAAACAAGTTCTTTGTAAATACATTGCAATCTATTGGCTGAACCGGTCAGGCGGAGGGTACACAACTTAACCTATGCACAAAATCCTCATTATCAAGTCTTAGTGAAGAGATATTTTTATAGTGCAAACAAGGCTTAATCTCCTGAAATTTAAGTCAGGTCGACCTTGCTCAAATAGCGCGCTTGGATCATTTTAATTAGATAAATTAAAAGTGAAATCAGGAGTCATAATCGGGAACGGAGACCGTAAGTCTTAGGATCCGCGCGCACCCATGATATGGGATATTTTTTACTCTTTTTAGAACAAATTGCGCCATCCTGACGTCATATATCCGCCGCGGATCCACGCACATGTCGGAGGCTCTCGCGTGGATGTTGTCACGTTGCGTGATCAAATGGTGAGAGTTGCGAGATTCTCTTGCAGATTTTTCACAGCGATGGCAGGGAATATAAGGCAGGGAATAAGAACCACGGCTCTTATATGTAGTTTTATGCTCTAAACTAATGGAAAACGTGAGTTTTTCAGGGTCGAAAACATGACTTCGATTTCGCGCTGTGAATGAGTAATATCTGCTTGCGCTAGTTGTACGCGTAAGCTCTTGCGCTTGTTCTGTAAAGAAAAGTTACGTAAGAAAATTTTTTACCCTAGTATCGAGTTATTTGTGAGTTTCCCAAACAATGCTTAATCATAACCAAACCCTGTTTTGATAGTTTCTTATTATTTCTGTTTGTTTGGCGAGTTTGCAAAAGTTTTTGAAAGGAAAGTCTGACGCGTACATTAAGTAGCTCATTTGCATAGTGCAGCGCGTGCACTTTCAAGTCCGAGTCGGTATTTTCAATAGTCAACAAATCTTGACAAAGATTTCTTTCGTTGTCTTTTAGGCCGAGATGCCGCAACAATTTTCACCAACGCCAAAAGGCTACTAACAGCATGTGTGTTTCTTTAACATAGTGAAATTTTACACTGCGAAAATAAAATAGGCAAGGAGTTTTGATAACTCAACCAACAAAATCGAAATCTTTATTCGAGTTGATTAAAGAAAGCGTCATCGTAATTTGCTGATTATTACTGGTGCATTCACATATTTTCAGCTTAGCTTTTTAATATGTTCTCAAACATTTATCAACCTTAAACATATTTAAAAACTAGAGATATATGAGTTCGATGTACGTTTTCACACGAAAGTGGGGAAGTCCAATTTGTCGGGTTTTACTAACTGTACAAAACACGCATCGCCGGGCGCTCTTATTCATCGACAACAGTCAATTTATTGGATTTTTACACAAACAAAACTAAGCAGCATCTACAGACAAAAACTTTATTGTCACTTATTGGGCCTTGATAAAACATCAAGCGTTGCTTACAATTTAGGCGAAACTCAAACTTGCAATTATTTTTTTTTTACTGTTCGGACGAGATAGACTCTGGCGAAATCCGCGCAAGCGTGTGGAAAGAGGAGAGAAACTTTGAAGTCCTGAAACGTTCTATGTCCAAATATGTCCAACTAGTTTTTTGCTGTGTTTTGGAAACGCTGTTGATCTTCAACATATGTGAAATTTAGAGTGGAGTAATGGGAAGCTCTTGTAAAAGAAGCAGCGGAACACAACTTGGTCAGTGATATCATAAAGCGGCACATAACTGAATTTGACAATGTCTTACTTCACTCAAACTGGAGCAGCTTACGACGAAAATACTGAGGTAAAATTCCAACAGACATGAACGTATTGAGTTGTGGGCCAAAAGCATCAAACATTTCGGGAATTTCGGACGCCATTTCCCCGCGCTACACCGCAAAAATCCTCGCAGCATGTTCGCGCGTGTGCCGCACGGGATGGCACAATTTATTCTAAAAATAGAAAGATCGTCCCATATCATAGGGACAGCCCCAATACTAGAAATGGCGCGCGCTTACGGTCTCCGTCCCCGATTATGGATCCTGGTGAAATACCATTTATGATCGCTTTCATAATAACCTATGTGCTCAGGAAAAATCAATAAGTTTGCCCAAGTAAATGTAATGTATTTATTTCTCACCAGTCGCTCCTAGACTCTTGTTGTCAACCAATCAATTGATGGCTGAAGAGAAACAAAACGTTCACATCGCCTGCAGTACTACTGGCCAGCCGCTTCCTAGTATCACGTGGTCCAAAGCAGTTGGTAATGTACCCGAAGACAGAACTGAAGCAAAGAATGGAAACCTGACAATCTACAGTGTGTCTAAAAATGACGGTGGAACATACATCTGTAAAGCAAAGAATATTCTGGGATCAGCAACAGACACAGCTCAGCTCGTGATATTTTCTCCTTTGCGGTTCAAAGTCAGTCCTCCTCAAGAGGTGACTCCTGTGATTGGATCCAGTGTGCGTCTGCCGTGTGTAGCCGAGAGTGACCTGAGAACCACAGTTTCCTGGATAAAGGATGGTATGTCACTTCGTGTAGAGTCCAGAGTTCTACAGAATGAAACACTGCTGATTACAAATATCAAGAAATCACACGAAGGATCTTACACTTGCAGAGCGACTAATGCTCTGAGAGCAATAGAAGCTAAAGTCAAAATCAATTCCCCGGTGACTGCGACTTCCTGTTCTGTGATAAGAAAACACGTCAGCAGTGTAAGCAGACATTACGTCATTGATCCAGATGGCGCGGGAGGTCTGGCACCATTTACAGTTTACTGTGACATGAGTGACAAGAATGGAGCTGGCGTGACAGTAATCAGTCACGACAGTGAGAGCAGAACACACGTGCAGGGATGTGATCCTCCTGGTTGTTATTCACGCGACATTCATTACAGAGGAGTGAGCCTGTCTCAGCTGGCGAGTCTCACCAGAGTCTCCTCACAGTGCAAACAGTTTATCAAGTACGAGTGTTATAATTCAATGATATTCAGGAGCGGAGTTGCTTGGTGGATGTCACGTGCCTCTACTAAAATGACGTACTGGGGTGGAGCATCACCTGGCAGTGGTAAGTGCGCATGCGGGATGACCAACTCGTGTGCAGACTCGAGTCGTGGTTGCAACTGTGACAAGAATGACAGTGTATGGCGTGAAGACAGCGGTCTCCTCACTGACAAGACACACCTGCCAGTTAAACAGCTCAGGTTTGGAGATATAAGTAGCAGCGAGCAAGGTTACCACACACTGGGAAAACTTAAGTGCTATGGCATAGCATAACATTCAGACATACTTTTAGTATTCTAAAATAAATGGCAATCAATGGTAACACTACCTTTTATAACAAAATAAAGTCACGATATCCTTACTATTTGCAGGGATCTTGATTATTTTTCTTTTCGAAATTCAAGAGTACGATAGATCGCAAAATCCAGTTTTTTAATAGTAAAATGGTAGCAAGCGACGATACTAAACGACTGAATTGTTGTTTTGTCTTCATAGCTGTAGCTTTGGAAGCGTAAGACGTCTGTACCACTTAGTGATAAACATGAAGTTATAGCTTCGGAAACAACTGTAGGTTACACAATCACACATGAAAAAATAAAATAGGTGTTCTGCTTGTAATTTAGTTGAGTTTCAGACTACTGTCATTGCAGCAATTTATAGCTTTGTAGTTCTGCACATACCTGGGTTGACCAGTGATTTAAAACACCCGCGACATGAATTGTCAAACCAATTTCGCAATCCATATAATCAGTGGCCTGTTCTAAGCGAGGTTGCCTCAAGGCTAGTGCGCTCGACTCTGGATTGAGCGGTCCGAAGTCGGGTGGCTGTGTCTTGTGTCTTGGGCAAGACACTCTACTCTCACAGTGCCTCTCTCCACCACTGTTTAATGCTAGAGGTAATCCTGCGATGGACTAGCATCCCATCCAGGGGGGAGTAGAAGTACTCCTAGTCGCTTCATGCTACGGAAACCGGGGTAAGCTACGGACTGATGGGCTTCTAGGCTCGTATGCAGACTTAACCTTACCTGCCTAGCGTGAAAAACGGCGAGAGAAAAAATGAGTGAGAAGTGCTTCGCGGAAAAGCGAGAGAACACCGCTCGATACACACCACCACACTTTTGCTTTTTCTCTCGCCGTTTTCGCGCTGCACCTCAACTGACCGAACGCCTGGATCAGGCTACATATCCAGTAAAACTAAAACCATAAAGTATCCTCTCTGTTGACTATCCGTAAATCGTTTTTCGTTATCCGAACTTATTTTGAGTCTTGTGTTTGTAGCCAATATAACGCACGCTCTGATTGGCTAATTCTAGGGCATTATTTAGCTCTTATTAACCGAGCAGGAGGTCTGTATGGGAGAATCTTGACCGAGGTCGTGAGTACAGAAACACGACCGAGGTCAAGATTCTCCCATACAGACCGAGTAAGCTCAGTAAATAAGATGTTTATTATATGACAAGCGAGAGAAATTTAAGTTATTTAATGTAACTGGTTTGTACTAGCGGACATTTTGCAGTGGCGGATCCAGACTTTGAGCTAAGGTGGGGGCCCGATTTTGTTTTACTTGCCCTGCCGGCTTTTCTTCCTTCAGCCATTTCTTCCTTTTTCACTCAGAATATGGGGGGGGGGGGGGGGGGGGGGGGCGGGCACCCTAGATCCGCCACCGTTTTGCCAAGTGAGCTCGTCTTTCCGCTGGATCTCTCTTTGACCTCTTTCCATTCAGTCGCTGTACGCTCCGCTATTATGTGCTCTCAGCGTTAGATGTTGGTGAATTTAAACGCTTCGACGGTAGCATTTATAGAAATCTGAGGGAATTGTCCTTGTTTATTTAATGTAACTGGTTTGTTAAGTAACCGACATTTTGCTTGCGAAAGGCGATGAGCTGAACTTAAGGTCATTCCCCAGTATTCCATTGCGCATCCCTACTGCGCATAATTTAAGGCGTGATTAGTGTGCGCGCATTAAAAAATGGCGGCTTTTTCTTTACGGCTGGACCTCGCCATAGAGGTAAATCGTCATTTTCTCACAAACGAGTACGGTGACCTATCATTTTTTTTCTGTTGTTTTGAATTGAGTAATAAATTTCTCTGTGTAAAATAAATATGGACCAATTCTCAGTGTAGAACAAACAACAATCGTCGAAAACGTGAATTTGGCAAGCAATCGTGACTACAATCATGGTGCTATTATAAGGATTTATATGGGTATAAACAAGGTGCTGTTGCTCTTGAACGAACATGGGGACCCCTCATTTTTATTTCAAAATTTAAGTTCCTATAATATAAACAATCAATAGGCAAAGTTTCACAAAAATCTCAGTGCAGACTCTATTTCAGTAGAATAACCTTAAATCTGCCGAAGTGTTCTCGTCCTCTTTAGTTTTCTTTTCTTTTCTTATAACACTATTTAGCACTGCCATAAATAAATATTGTTAGCAGAAAATACCCAGTATTTTTGCATTAAAGTTTGCGACTTTTTCACCGCAAAACATTACCGGTCTAGATGCCGGTCTAGATGGGAAAATCTAGATCGCTTTCAATATCGATTTCAGCCTATCAAATTCGTGAATTCGGTAGTTCCCAGTCCTTGTGAGACACAGCCATATAATAATCTCCCGTAATGCCTACGGGCCAATTATGGGCCCGCAAAACTGAAGCAAAATGTCATATAATAAACAACTTATTAACCTCGAACGTTCGGCCTTTACGGGAAAATCTCAAACCTCGGCCATACCGTAAAATCGGTAAGGTCCAGGTTCGAGATTTTCCCGTAAAAACATCATTCTCGGTAAATATGTAGTTGATAATGCGGTTACCTCAGTGTTGTAAAATCAGTTAACCATTTGTACGAATAATTCTAATCATTCCGAAGTCTAGCTATCATTCAGTCTGAAACGGATCCACTACATTCCTTGATATGTTATATATTATAAATAACCCGCAAACCTCACCACACAAGTTAACTTTCATTGATCCCTGACTAGCCAATCCAGTCACTACCGTCCGCTTTACATTCACTCGGTAATAAATTATCCACACAAAAAAAACCCTGTATACCAGCTACATGCTTGAATACACTGAACATACAAAATACATTGGAACGGTTCCACAGCCCATCAAAAGCAATGCACACCAGTATGAGAACATTATGAGATTACGAGAACACCTTAAATTTTGGAAAATTTAAAACTCCCTTTTCTACCTTCCCCTCTAATAAAAAAAGTTGTATCTTGACATGCTTATCACATATCGATAATTAAGAGCGGGTCTCACTGAGCTTTTTTTGAATTATAACCACTATAAAGCTGACAATAAAAAGGGTGTTGTTAACAAGTTGGGGCGTGGCTACGGTAACCTATTTTGCCATGAAGATGAAATGATCACTGATTCGGCAATTGTATCATACCAAAACTGTAACACCACTTGATAAAGAGTGGCAGTAGTAATCCCTCAAACCATAACCACTGGAGCTAATTACTTATGACGGATTACCACAGGAGTAAGGCCTATATGCATGAGGGACCAAGTCTCAAATACGTTAACCTCTCAGGTTACGGTTAGGTTCGATTTAGCTGAATCATCGAGATTTCAAATTCATACCCCGGGATATCACGAAACGAAAGATCAATTGAATTCTTGGTAGACGAGTGTAACGCCACAAATGTCGGCAGACGGATTAAAAAGTTCTCACTCGTGAAATCTACACCTCAAAATGATCAATGAACTTGTTCAGTTCTTCTCGCGGATTAAGCAGCAATTATAGCTCTCTTAAAATTGTTGTCCATGAAATTAACTAGACGCATTTTACCGTTCTTTAAACAACTTTAGCTCATTGTTGTTTCGGTTAACATTTTAAAACTCCTCCACTCCCCTACCCTCCCCACCTGCACTATTTCAAACAAATTGTCCCCAGTAAGATAATACTGACTTCCTGTGATACTGAATCCCCATAACAAGCACAGACAAGTCATTCTATTTTTACCACATATCGGTTAACTTTAAGATTCGGGATACACCAGATCGTAAGCGAAATACGGAGCATCACCGTTTTTATATTGAGTAAATCCACAGTGACCTGTTTTCCGAGCAGCTCAAAGAGTTAAGTTCAATACGTGCACTTCTATTCCGTAATTTTCTGCCAGCGGTTGCTGCAATGAAACAGCAAGATAGGGAAGAGAAGCAGGCAAAGAGAAGACAGACAATGAACTACTTGTGTTCCGTGTCAGGTCTGTTGTTGTCTGTTGTGTGTTGCATCGCACTAATTCACGTGGAAATCAAAATACAAGACCATCATCGACTGATATCACACTCAGTGACATCCTGGGATAAGATGGAGAGAGAAATCCTTCGAAAAGTTCAAGAAAATTACGGAAGATGGCAAGTTATGGCTAAGGGCCGCCACTGGCAAGCAACCAAAGGTACATTTCATTAACGTTACTGATGTTTCAATAGAGATATACTTGTCAGTTACTGTGGCGCGCCTGTTTTTTGCTCAGGAATGCGTGACATTTTCCTTTAATTGACATTTTTCGATACCCTGACATAACTGACTTCAGAGTCCGAGTTCAATAGAAGGAGAAATGTTTTAATCAATGGCTTTTATTTTCCAGTTGAGCAGGATGTCATCTCAAGAACAAAACGCTCTTCCCCCGTTGATTCACGACAGAAATCAACCCTAACAGCCTCTGAAGTACAAGTAATAATCAGAAAAGAACTTGACCTTCTGCAAGATCAGGTCTGTGCTAAAGATCACACGCTCTGCCAATTGGGACCGAAGGGTAACACCGGAAGGAGAGGGAAACCGGGAACCCGAGGGAGACCGGGTCCCCCAGGGAGACCCGGTTTAAACGGACCTCCCGGTAAACATGGACCAATAGGAGTTCAAGGCCTCATGGGCATAAAGGGAGATGTTGGAATGCCAGGAGACCCCGGTCCCGTGGGACCTAAGGGCCCGCCGGGAATAAAAGGTGAGCCGGGCCAGACCCTCTCGGCTCCATCACTGCTGCAGCGTCCTGTTGACACGACAGTCAATGAAAGTCACACAGTCATCTTAAAATGTACAGCCGATGGTAATCCAAGTCCAAAGGTCACGTGGACTAGGTTGAGTTCATCCCTCCCTGTTGGACGTCACGTGGTAGAGTCCAGTGGCGCTCTGATTATGAAGAATGTCAGACCTGGAGACGACGGAGTTTACAGCTGTAGAGCTGAAAATTTGCTGGGACACGTGAACGCGTTGGCGAAATTAACTGTTCAGTGTAAGTTACCTGGTTGTAGCATAAAAGCGGGTTCTTTACAAACATATTGGAATCGACTGACCGTATCGGTCAGCCGGGGGTACTGAACTTAATCTAAACACATTTTCACAATTATCAAGTCGTAGTAAAGAGGTATTTCTTATAGTTTAAACAAGGCTTTAGCTCCTGAAATTTAAGTCAGGTCACACCTGCTCAAGAAGCGCGCTTGGATCAGTTTAATTAGATAAATTAAAAGTAAAAAAAAAATTGTAATTGCTTTCATAATAACCTATGTGTTCAGGAAAAAGCAATAAAGTGCACTCCCTAAGTTTGCCCACGTAAATATAATGTATTTATTTCTCGACAGTCGCTCCTAAACTCTTGTTGTCAACCAATCGCTTGATGGCTGAAGAGAAACAAACCATCCACATGGCCTGCACTGCTACTGGTCAGCCGCTTCCCAGTATCACGTGGTCTAAGTCAGTTAGTAGTGTGCCTGAAAAAAGAACTAAAGTGAAGAATGGAAACCTGACAATCTACAGTGTGTCTAAAAATGACGGTGGAACATACATCTGTAAAGCAAAGAATATTCTGGGATCAGCAACAGACACAGCTCAGCTCGTAATATTTTCTCCTTTGCGGTTCAAAGTCAGTCCTCCTCAACAGGTGACTCCTGTGATTGGATCCAGTGTGCGTCTGCCGTGTGTAGCCGAGAGTGACCTGAGAACCACAATTTCCTGGACAAAGGATGGTATGTCTTCACTTCCCGTAGAGTCTAGAGTTCTACAGTATGAAACACTGCTGATTACAAAAATCAAGAAATCACACGAAGGATCTTACACCTGTAGAGCGACTAATGCTCTGAGAGCAATAGAAGCTAAAGTCAAAATCAATTCACCAGTGACTGCGACTTCCTGTTCTGTGATAAAAAGATACGTCAGCAGTGTAAGCGCACATTTCGTCATTGATCCTGATGGTGAGGGTAGTCTGGCACCATTTACAGTTTACTGTGACATGAGTGACAAGAATGGAGCTGGCGTGACAGTCATCAGTCACGACAGTGAGAGCAGAACACACGTGCACGGATGTGAATCTCCTGGTTGTTATTCACGTGACATTCATTACAGAGGAGTGAGCCTGTCTCAGCTGGCGAGTCTCACCAGAGTCTCCTCACAGTGCGAACAGTTTATCAAGTACGAGTGTTATAATTCAATGATATTCAGGAACGGATATGCTTGGTGGGTGTCACGTGACTCCACTAAAATGACACACTGGAGTGGAGCATCAACTGGCAGTGGTAAGTGCGCATGCGGGATGACCAACTCATGTGTAGACTCGAGATATGGATGTAACTGTGACAAAAATGACAATGTATGGCGTGAAGACAGGGGTCTCCTCACTGACAAGACACATCTACCAGTTAAACAGCTCAGGTTTGGAGAAACAGGCGGTAGCAGAGAGCAAGGTTACCATACATTGGGAAAACTTAAGTGCTATGGCATAGCATAATATTCGCATATCGTTTTAGCACTCTTACAATGTAAAACAATAGTACCGTTAACACCACCTTTAGTATGTTCGAAATGTAAGAGCAGCTTTGTAATAATCTGATAGAATCATGATAGCGATACGGAAGCTCGCAAAAGCCAGTTCGTACTGGCAGGAGAGCAAGCGAGGATAATAAATCCCTGTGTTGTTTATTTGAAGGCTCTTCTCTTTGCAGCCAGGCTCCAAAAGCGTAAGAAATCAATACCATTTAGCTTTGCTAAGAAATAAAAAGAAGAAATAAAAAACCCAGGTGCTTTGCTGCTAATTTCAGTTGAGGGACCTGTCATTTATTAGAGCGGCCGGGGGAGGGCTGGTGCAAATGGGGGGATGGGGTCATAAAATGTTATGTAGCCAATAGGGGAGGGTCACCAAAAAATTTAAGCTGGGCTTTGGGGAGGGCCATACCATTTTTTTTGTTAACATTGCTGTTCACAAATAAACAAATAAAATATACATGTTATTAAACAAATAAGTCCCTTGTACAGTAAGCATTTTAAACTTTAATAATGATCAACCTTAACAACCCAACAACCCTACATGTATGTCAACTGTTGCATAGAAAGCGGTCTTTACATATCAAACAAAACATTTTATACCTAAACGTTTTTCAAGATTTTCTGTCAGAACCAACTAACCAACACATATTAAATGTTGGAACAGTATAAATTAATCCAGCTCACATTATACCCCTCAGCGGAGCATAACAATATTTAAGGTTTAGTCACCATACTCCTCATTCTCTGTCAAGCTGTCACTATCTTCCCCAAAGAGACTTTTATCTGTATCCAGTTCTTCCTCACTTTCTTCCATAAAACCTTCTAGAGAGTCTTGTGCTGTTGTAATGGCTCTTTCTGTCAAGTGACCATTCTTTGCCATTTTTGTCTGCCACCGTAGTCACCGTACCTGACCTGTCTAACTGAAAGGCTTGCAAGAGATTCTACATTCACATTGTCAATTCTGAATTTAAGTCTGCTGACAAAAGCTGATGAAGCCGTTTAAAATTTTTACTTTCTCTCTGTTGTTCCCTTTTTTGCTCTTCCATTTGTTCTGTTTCTGTGATTTTTTTCTTTATTTGTTTTCCAACCGTAACACACCGCGAAACATGCCTTTGCATTGATTAAGTTTCTCATTAAGATATTTCAATTCACTATTTACTCTTTTTAGCTTCATCAAGCCTTGTGATGATAACACCTTCATTAAACGATTTAGCATACTCTCCTCGTATCAAATTACCAGTCTTTGAGTGTAACAGGGTGTTGAGGTGAGCTTTAATGTCTCTATCCATATCTGATATGTTCTCTAGTAACTCACTGAGCTTCATAATGTTCGCCCTCAGTATTAAGTGAGCAACACGCCTTCTGAGATGAACTGCACAAGGTAAAAGTTGTCTCATTTAATATTCCCTGTCATATCTCGTGTCTGGTCTGCGTCCCTCCCCGAGAAGCCCAGTTTTTTCTGCAGGAAATTGGGGTAGGGCATAAAAAAAACTTCACCTGCATTGGGAAAAAAATGCACCAGCCCTCCCCCACTTTAACCCTTTGAATAAAAAATTTTCGCGAAAAAAATACCGTTTTAACCGTTTAGTCAGCTTTTTGGCTGCCATGACGCTAAATAAGCCTAAGTTTTGCTAAGAAAGCTTTTTTTACTAAAAGGAGATATTTTTCGAGGATTACGTACAAAATTGAGCAATATTTCAATTCCGGGAATACGCATAAGTCAAAATTTGGACTTTTTTGCCATTAACCGTTCTCAATTTTGTTTGTTGCCCCTTTCCTTTCTTTTTTTCTCGGTCCTTTTACTCTGGCAGCCTTTTGCGTTGCATGTTCTTTCTAGCTGCCGTGAAAAGTTGAATGTTAATTACGGGCGAAGCCTAGAAATGGACCTTGATCAATCATAGGCATAGTGGGCCATTTTACCACCGTTTTTGCACCAAAACTGATAACGTTGTTTTTCGATTTGCGACGTCGGAATGTCGTCGATATCTAAACCTGACCATTGTAGGGAAAGGCCTAGCCTAGTACTACCATCTGCTTATCAAGAATATCTGATGACATTTAAATTGATGACGTCACAAGTGGTACAAAGAGCACGACATTAATTATGCATATATGCCTAATTGGGGCTCAAAGGGTTAATAAATGACAGGTCCCTGAGTTTCAGACTACAATCGGTGTAGCAACTTATTGCTTTGCAAATTTGGCACATACATGGGTAGACCAGTAAATTTAAACACCCATGACACGTTGGAGTTGTCCGGAAGTAACTCCACAATCCATACAAACTGTAGCCTGTCCAAACTGCTTGGTTAGTTTGGGAGCGGCACGAAAAACGGCAAGAAAAATTGAGTGAGGAGTGCGGCGCAAGAAAGCAAGAGAACCAACCTTAATCCCCCCCTCCACCCACCTTCCTCTTCAAGCCCCAATTATTTTTGCCCTTTTGGTCGAGCTGTTTCCCAAGTGACCGAACACCTGGAACAGGTTTGATAAACAATAAAACTATAAGCATACTTTTTTCTTGCTGATGACTATCCCTAATTAGTATATTCTCAGCTCCGACTATTGCATTTCTAGCTCTCTGATTGGCTCAAAAACTCCGACTATGAGCCATTAGTCGGAGTTTTACCTTATATGGAAAACAGTGCGCCAAGTTTAAAAATTTTCCGCTCTGTAAAATTGTTGAAATAAAAATCGGCGGCAAAAACCCGATTAAGAATATACTAAAACAATTATTCCATTCGACCTTGTTGGATATGAAGTGATCATAACCAACTCGCGCTACGCGCTCGTTGGTTATTTATCACTTCATATCCAACGCGGTTTCATGGAATAATTGTTAAATGGCTTTTCGTTATTCGATGATAATATGTTCACTTCCCTGTAGTAAAACCCGTTTCACCATGTGTTGAAATGAGTCACTTGATAGTCTAAGACGTCTAGCCATCATTCGGACTGACGCCACGCCTGGTCTGAAGTGAATCGTTACAAGATCAACTACCTTATATAGCCTGTAGACCGCAGCAAACAAGTTTTCTTTCATTGATCCCCGAAAGATCCACACTCAAGTCCGCCTTGCATTATCGATCATTCAGCAATGGAGTATATTGTTCGCCTCCGTGGAAGAAAAACGCATGCCTTCATCAATCTTTATTTGCATTCACTCTTGCTCAAAAAAAGAAATTACAGCAATGAAAATATTAAAAGTAAATATTAGAGTACGAGGTACCTGGAATAACCATAGGGGCTAGCGGAGCCAGGCAGTCAATTAACATTAGCATTAAATAGAAATAAAATGCACGTCAGCAAGATAACTGAAGCACAAATGCACACATAAAAAGAAAAAAAGAATAGGAAAAACGCTATGAAGGTTGCCTTATACTGGCAATACAATTGAACAAAATTGGAGAAACGATTCCACGACAAATACATTGGCGGATTTAGGAGTAGGAATGCAGTACCCTAAATTCCAACCCTCTTGGTATAATATATCTGGCCGAAATATTCCCCAGGACTGTATGATCCTATTTCTAGAGCTCTACAGTCCACTCCAATTTCGATCAGAATGCGTCATAGCGTGTTAACAGGCTCTCTAGTCGAGGATGGAGCGACGAGAAAGCGGGAAGAAAGAGGAGAGAGAGGAGGGGACACCCTAATCCCCACCCCACTCCCCCCTCGGTCACTTCACTCTCATCCAGTTCCTTCTCGGCCCTTCCAATCGCGGTCAGACCCTTCCAGCCAGAGCCTCTTTACGGACTAGAGATGTCATGATACATACATGGTACACCCTAATTGCGAAACAGGCTGATGTGACCGTGCCACTTCTGTATGGCTAAAAAAAAATTTGAAAGCCCTCCCTCTTCCGACTGGCTTCCGAACACAATCACAACACTAATCCAGTTTTGGCCATCTCTCTTTAACGTAACGCTGCGCTCACGTAGCATTGTGTGACAGTGGGAGGCCCCGTGAAGGTAAAAGAAGTTTTTCTAGCACCTCACACCAGTCTATCATCTGAATTTTGCGCGATAGATGTGACATTCCATTTAAGTAGTAGGGGTTTTTTTCGAAAAGTCAACAAGACTCAAACAAGAAGGACTATAACCGATAAAAATTTTACCTCGTCTGGCATGTAACACGAGTTTCACACGATCTCAACCCGCGCCATCAAGATAGACTACGAGTAGTCCCTCTTTCGCTTAGTCCGTCGTGCGTGACGCGAAAGAAAACCGCGAGAAAAAAGTGGCCGCGCGAAATCCTGGAGGCGAGGAGCTCCTAGCCCCCAGGATTTCGCGCGGCCATTTTTTTCTCGCGAATTTCTTTCGCGTCACGCACGACGGACTAAGCGAAAGAGGGACTACTCGTATTCTATACCATAGATAATCCTAACAACAAATCTAAACTACTACAGCGGCCGAACATTTCCTGTCCTCTCCTAACCACACTGCTAACGACATGCAATTAATCCCCATCGAAAAAATCTTTTCGAACCGAGACTCTATCCGTAAGGCTAGGGAAACTTTTTTAATTCAAAAAGGCAGAACAATTGATCCTGATGGTCTGAACATCCGCGAAGAAACATATTAATTGTTTCCATTTGTTTTCTTTTCGCGCGCTCCTAGCCCCCAGGATTTCGCGCGGCCATTTTTTTCTCGCGAATTTCTTTCGCGTCACGCACGACGGACTAAGCGAAAGAGGGACTACTCGTAGTCTACCATCTAGACGATTTCAAGATCAGTCAACAGGAAATACGCAATAATAGTAATGCGACCTTCCACACTGTGACGGTCACTTTATTGGATTGACGATTTACTGCAAATAGTCGACTTTTAACTCACGGAAAGCTGTAAGGCTTTTAGCAGTGGCAAATCATGGAGCTTAGCGGTCATTGTGGAGTTAACATCTTCGGCTTTGGAAGGCTATTTTGTGTCTTACTATTTTTGGTTTCGCTTAGCAGGGGAAATGTACTCATTTCACCAGGTGAGGGAATGATCTCATTGAACTTTTCTGTTGTTGATGTAAAACCCCTTAATCGTGCTTGAAATAACTTAGGATGCGTCGGGCAAATACAAAACGTGATCAAGATAACCACTGGGACTTTTAACAAATTCTTTTCTGAAAGAGGAAAAACAAAATCACTAACCGTCTACATGTTTACGAGGTGGAAAATAATGTCTAGATCTGCCAACGACATTCAACGCTTTAATACAAGGCTATCAAAACTTATGTCTGGAATTCTCAATCCGATTTCC
>NC_138157.1:17178520-17296020 GCF_964199315.1 Orbicella franksi
GTTAATAAGAGACAATTATCTTTTATATGCTGTTCAATATCTGATTCAGTAAGAGAGACCATTTTTTCTGGGTTTGCTTTTATTTCTTCGGCGATGTGATCTGCAATAACTAATAACTTCACAGGTCGTTTTATCGTCACAAACGGTTTAAAATTATGATTACTGCCACGATACGATATATTTTATGCAAACCTCAAAACGAATCATGTCTCCAGAGACACCCTATCGTTTATCAGTCACCTGAGTTTTCGTTATACTGAAAACCGCTTTCCAAATTAGCACATGTGTACACCGACATGCAGTAGAGCAGATGTCTCAGTTGGTAATTTCTAGATAAAAGGGAGATTTTAAACAAAGACAACACGAAGAATAACCGTCTATCAAATATCCTGTAATATAACGCAGATAACGTGGCCGTCTTCAGTTCTTCAGATGTCAGTTCCCACAGTTAAATACAGTTATTTTGGGTGACCAGCTACTGAATGTACTGCTGGATTTATTCTGTATGTTAGTAGTCTAGTAGTAGATACAGTACAGTACGTACCGTTAGTTCCCTTGCAACTCGTTAGAGGCTTTTTTACTCACTGAAAGAACGAAGCATGTGAAATTAAGTTTCTAGCCCAAGAAACGAGACTGTGTATTTTCTCTCTCGAAGGTTTGATAGTGTCCGGAATTCTATCTCCTCAATTTTTCTCGTACAACTGCGAGATCATGGTTGAGCGAAAATTGCATCTACAGAGGTCTCCATTAATTTCAACTTGTTTAAGGTCGCCCGGCAAACCTTTTCAATTAAAACAACTCGATTTTGTCGAAAGAGATAAAATTCAGATGCAATGTTCACATTTACCAATCAGCACCTGTGTTTTTACCATGACTCCAAAGGCACAAATGCGCTATATATTACGGTATGGTGTATTTCCCCGTCTTTGTCTTACACCATAAAGGTCGGCACACATACGTACACAACGTGACATGTCACGGGAACTTAAAGGCGGAACAAGCCCCTTCGTGTGTACGCATGGGACGCATGCTATTACAGGGACAGTATGAAATCGGATATTGGGGGACAGTTTGCAAAAGCAGTGCAAACGACAAATGCGACATGAAAATTGCCGAGGCTACATTTTGTCCCTGCTTCATGATCGACGCACGAATTCGAACTAGCTGAACTTCATGCAACATGTTGCGGGGATAACATTTTGTCCCCGCAGCCGAACTTTTTCACAAAAACGGGCTTGCCACATCAGGAAAACTGTCGTTGCAACAAATACTAACAACATGTCTTCTAACGTGTGCCGACGTTAATGTTCTGTCGCTTACTTCACTTCAACGGCAAAGGCAACGAAATATGACATATACATCGTAAGAAGCGTTCTGAAATTGAGTTCAAATCATTTTGAAGGACTTACGTGATCACGAAATTTTCAGAAAGCGTCCAAATTTTGTCGTATGGGATACTTTCCTTGTGGTAATATCACAGTTGTTTGATACGCGCGACTTTTTTTAACTTTACGACAGAAATCACGTCCTACAACACCGCACGACGACTTGCAATATCTAATTTGGCGTCATTTCTGTCAAATTAAAATGCGGAAACAAATCAGGATCTTCTCTCAAATACTCACAAACACGTACAAAAAGCAATAACAAGTAAAAGATAATTTCTATTTCCTTACATTGACATATTGGAATCGATTGGTTTAAAAAATGTAATAAAATATTTTCAACTTGTTTAGATATAATTACTCCAAAAATCAAGCGTCGCCTGACATACATTATTTATTTTTCGATTTAATAAAACCTTGCTTTATTTATTAAGCAATATATTTTTAGCGGCCAAGAATCGAATTTGTTGCCTTGCTACTTCATTAAAGAATATCAAGTAAAATGTTTGGCCAAATGAACTTCCTCACTTCATTTGCATTTACCCAAGCCATTTTTCCCGAGGCAAAAACTACCTTTGACAATTAAACATTTAAATTTTGGAAGGTTTCTAATTTTCTGCCGCAGCTTCAACGGATATCTTCTCTTCCTTCGCTTCCTTCGCGCTTTTATATCACCGATTTAAAAGTAATTTTGCTTTCTTGCAACAGAAAGTAGTCTTTCCATGGTAATAAGGCCATGACAGGTGTTTCCAATACCATCTGCGGCAAGTAACGCAAATTTACACAAATTAAACTTGCACTTTGTTTTATTTTCCCTTTCCCAACTTATTTTTAGAAAAATGTTTGGCGGGGTCTTAACGAAAAGATTAAAAACTACCTTGTGCGATTGAATTCAACATCAAAATCTCATTTCTTCAAAGAAATTCCGACTACGTCCAAAGAAATAAAACTATGAAACAAAGTGAATCCTTTTGTTCGCTTTTAACAGACGTCTGTCAGCGGAAAGCGACTGAATAAGGTAATTTCAATTTCTTTGAACCTCATGCCAAAACGTTTCCTGCCATTCTTTCTAATTGTCTGAATCGAGAAAGGCGACGTCAGAAATTCATGAAGGCGACGATATTGTCGTTTCAGAGCGGACAGTTTCATTTAAAAGCATCTATAGTTTGCCAAGTCGTTATTTGCTAAACTTGTTTTCATATTCAACTTTGGAATACAAACTAGTAGCCACAAGCTATCGTTCTTGACACTTAGGAATAAATGGTTCAATTTTAAATAAGGCAAGAAATAGCTTAGCTAGATGAAAATCATCATTTACAGATAGTTTTTGGTCGATAGTTTTCGCGCCATAAAATTTTCACAAATTTATAGTCTTATTTTGACTTACTAGCACTTTCAACACAAATTAATTTCGCTACTGGGGCCGAACGAATGCTTCGCATCTTCGCATTTCCGTCCACGCCAACTTCCTCGTCAGAAAAAGCCAAGTTTTCCACCGGACTCCCAAGATCAGGGTCGCCGCACAGCAGTGATTCAAATGCGACGTATGATTCTTTATCCTTCTGAGGGCTTTTCTTCAACTTGGACGTTTTCCACGTCGAAGCCTGTCTTTCCCGCTTGGCCCCTTTCTCTAAATCCAAATTCAGGCTTAATTCTTCTAGGGTATTGTTATTGTTTTCGCTCGCTGCCTCGCATTGCCGCCTGATTTCCCTTCGCATACTCCTTCCAAACAAATCCTTCTCGTAGTAACAACCACGCGGCGTTCCTGGCGTCGGCGCGAGTTCCGTGGCCGTGGAAGAAATTTTCTTCACCGCCAAATCGATCGCATGCATCCAGCGATGTCTTTGAAGGTTCGTGTGGCATTTAAGAAGCCACGTTCCTTCTTCGGTGACCAACTTGAAGCGGTGACTATATGTCCTGCGCCTCACAACAGAACAACGAGCGTTCGCTGTGATTTCGATTTTGTCGCAATACTCGTGCCACAACTCCGTCTGCTCATCGTAGAAGTACAAAACACTGTTCCTCAAGACTACCCAGTACTCAACCCATTTGTCTTTCTCGTCTTCTTTCTTGAGGAAATCTTCGTGTAAAGTTTCGTTCATTTGCTTCGCTCGCGCCGAAGTCGTCGCCGGTTTCAAGTATCTTCACGTTGTAGTAATGCTTTGTTCACAATTTGATCGGCTCGATTGTTTCAATGGACGTTTCGCCCATTGAGTAAACCTTAATACCTGTCTGATATGTTATTTATCGCGGTTCATGGAAAGTGCATATTTATTAATTTGTTCACAGATACACCTGACACCGGGTGCTTTAGCGCATGCGTAAGAACGTTTCCTCGTGTTGATATGCAACGAAACCACGGTGAATATAGTTATGTGGGGAGTGTTTTTCCTCTTCAATGTCTTACAAGCTGCGCCTACTCATAAAATATTGAGTAAAAAAGAAGAGGCAAGAATCAACTCCTTCAAGCAGGCATATATCATTTTACTTGACATTTATTTCAAATCGCAAAAAAATTTTCCGTTCCTGCAAGCGGGCATGTATCATTCGACTTGAAGTGTACCTAACCCCAAAATTTTTTTCGCTAGAACGAATCGACTTATTATTTGAAATAATTCTGCGAAAAAATTTTTGGATTCCGTTAAATCCTCGATTTTCTGTGCCACGACGAAATCTCGAAAATAGCTCCAAAACACCGCCATTTTGTTTCATGACCGAGTGTGAGGAGAATGGTCCAGCGGCTCTTGTGACGTCTACCCAGGAAGGTTGGATATCTCATTTCCTCTCATCTCCTTCAGGATGGTGCAATACACATTCGAAAAGTGCGCAGAAACGCCTTCCAGAGGTGCTATCGGCTGTTGCAGCAATATTCCAGATTTAAAGAAAGGTATACTGTACAATTTACTGGCGATGATCGGCTAATGGTGCAATAAAGACGTAAACGATGGTTGATTTTGTCGAACCGAAACAAGCGAACTGAATCTGTGAGAACCATTGAAGAACTCTCACTGGAATTTGTTCCGCAGACTTTCGAACGCTGTTTTCATAAATTTTCTGCTTAAAGCTAACCAGCAATTTGTAGAAATACCACCGACAACCTATATCTTCCAATCCCGCAGTATTTATAACATAACCGGCAAAGTTGTGTGATCCGGTCATGATCAAGAAGCGTTATACTGATACGTAAATAGATCGCAACTGTACGCCGCTAACCAACACTTATTCCTCTTTCGATTTAGATGAAAGTCGAAGATTAATCCTCTAGAATTACATGATAACAAAATTGTTAGACTCACAGAGTTTTTCGAAGGTTTGGAAATCAGCAGTGTGACAAAGATTCTGTGCAATAGCGTCGAAAATATGACCGCGTAACATTATCTGCGGACCGCTTAGGGAACACATCCTTTTCGCTTATCCGACGAATTTCACTGCAAACTTTGAGAACAATTTACATTGGTTATTTGGAGTTACGACTTAAAACGTGTGACAATGTGAAATCGGTAATTGTATGAAATGTTTCCTTCCGCCTTGCTTCCCGCAGCTTCAAAAATACAGGTCCAAACAATACGATTTTCAATCGATCGAAGCCAATGTTTTGGAGGTCATCAAGTCTCGAAAACTGCAACACGTACGTCGCTCTTATAAACATGAAGCATTCAACTGAAAGTAAAACACAAACTGAATTTAACAGAACCTTGACAAAATACATTCTCTGTAAGGAAAAATGTAAACGGCTATAAACACGCGTGGGAATCTTATATTTAGTTGACGAAATTACCATCCAAAGCAGTCCTTGAGTTTTCTTTCCTGCTGTTCGTTTGCCTGCTCCTCCACTTCGTATCTAGCTTTCCATTCCTAATATACAAGCAGCTCGTCCGCAAAGACGTCTTCCCCGTCGTCGCTTGAAATATTGCAAATTGCTCTCAAAGCTCTAAGCAGTGAGTTCACAGTTGTCGAACGTGCTCGATCGAAGTTTATTTCGGAGCCTTCCGAATCGAAACTTAACTCTGACTCCAGTGACGAAAAAGAAATGATTCTGAGACAAAACTTGGACGTTTTAGTCCCAAAATACATCGGAACGATTAGTTTTTCATTCTATTTTCTCGAGCAAATACAGTGAGTTGACTGAGGCGCTATTGTATTTGGTTCCTGGGTAGACGTCATCAGGTACCGCCGCCCCAGACTCCCTAAAACGCGGTCGTGAAACACTAAATCGCGACTTTGAAAGGGCATAGAAAATCGAGGATTCAACCAAACTCAAAAATTTCTTCGCCCAAATGCTTCAAATAAAGTCTAGATTTGTTTTAGCGAAGAAAAAATTTGGGGGTTAGGTGCACTTTAATATCTATTTCAAATTTCGCAAAAAAAAAATAGATATTTGGCAGGACTCAGATAAACAGGTTTATATGCGCCAAAACAAATTAAATTAAAGTTTAAATTTCCTTAATCAGTCAGTTTATGCGTTATTACTCATTTTCAAGGGACGAACGAAACCCATTAGATTTTGAAATTTAAGTTATTTTCTTTTCTACTGCTTTTATATGCGTGGGTGTTATATTGTCATAGCATTTCATTTGTATAAGATACAAAAGTGGCTTTCTTTCAAACAGTTTCAAGTTGGCGAACATTTAAATGTTGTCTGCATCAATTACTTTTTTGCATTAGTTAAGTATGATCAAAGTTTTATATCTGTTGCCAAAGCCTTGCCAGATCACGAGATTTGATGAAATTTGCAGTACACAAAGTGAAACCGATAAAACTTAGCCGCAGCTGAATAAATATACGTTGATACAAATTCCAATCTTTTTATCAGAAGCTATTTTCCCAGAAAACTTCATTTTTTCCCAGGATACCATATTGATGGCAAAAGAACAATTTCAATCGTCAGTCAAGAGACCGACGAACGCAAACGTGTAGGAGGTTAGGCGACAATGGGCCCATAAAAAAATAATAAAAAAGATTCTTCCATGCGATCCAAAGTATTGATTAAATGTTTTTCTCATTTCTCGACAACTAGTTGCAGTTTCTGCTTATTTTCGGCAAGGCCATTGAATAAGTTTCAAGCTAAGAATTGAAGTATTGGTGAAAAATCAAACAAAGCCCTAAAATATCTGGAATAGCTTAGATAGAGTCACTAAGGAAATTAAATCCCTAAAGACATTTAAGGCTGCTGCGAAGAAAACGGCTTCTTAGCCTTATCATGACATTTAGGTAGCGTTTTTTTCATACTAGAGATCATTTGTTTTCTTTTTATCGTTCATTGTTATTGTAGATAGTTTCTGAAAAACCTTTGAGAGGATGAATCTATTAAAGTTTTAAAGTTAAAGTTAAATGGAATCGATACAGCCCATCCTTTACAACATAACCCGTACTCGGAGAATTACCATTGGTTACTGGTTAGAGAGAATTAAAAACGCACAAAATTGTAACAAGGGGACGTTCCTTTGGGATGATCCGGATCAGGACGATAATTCAAGTTACTTGGTAAAAGGTGAATCCACTGCGTGCACGGATTTATCGGCTCCTTTGATGTACCATGATCCGACTTCTCTTTGATTATAAAACCTGATCTGGATCTTTCGAAAGGTAAGCACCCGAATAAAAGTCGCCTTAGCTTGTCGCGATGTGGCTATGCCACGTTTCCCAGCAACGCAATGAAGTCCCGCGGGCTCAGACAATGAAGTCCCGCGGGTTCAGACAATGAAGTCCCGCGGGTTTAGACAATTGGTACAGATTGGAATCGCGGATGAGACGTTTTGAACAAAAGTCCAGGTTAAATACTCAGATGACGTTAGATCTTCGCAATCTGTCTTTATTTTCACCAATCTTAACTACCCTGGTTTCTTTTCAGTTTAATATAAAACCTCGGGTGTTTTTCTAAATCAGCAAAAAAAAAAAACTATCTTGAAGCTTCAATAGTTTTAATGGTATTTTTGTCTCTTGCATAAAGTGCTTTTTAAACTCTTTAGTTTTAGGTAGTACTGGTCCCGACATACTGCTGGGCGACATCATCGCGGACGTCGAGACTCTAAGGTTTATAACACAAGACCCCAACGCCCGCAATGCCATCACATACCCGCACGGACTTTGGCCAAGCAATACCGTGCCTTATCTCGTAGATAGAAGCATTGGTGAGTAATTATAGGACATTATATTCCGACCTGGATTCCAGTAAATAAGTCAGTATATAGCCGGCGTGCTCCAAGAGCTGCCACGAAGACTTGACCCCCTAGTCAGTAGTTTCAAGTCCTCCCCAGGGTCTAACACGGTCACTTCAGTCTTAGTCTGCTCTTGGCTATGTTTTTCGTGAAAGCATTCGTGCACGTTTTGGAAATCTCAGGAAGCTGTATTTGACTCACAGAAAAAAACATAGTAGAACCCCGTTAAATACGACCAAATGGAGCCATAATTAAAACTGTGGTTGCAATAAAGGCGTTCTGAAAATAGAAAAGTGGCCACAAAAGCGAAGTGATGGTCGTCTTAATGATGGTCGCCTGTAAGAAGGTGTTCCGCTGTATAGAAGGTACTGGATGTGATAAAAAAGAATTGAGTTTTGTAATGAAAAAATAGTTGGCGCAATTCACATATATACCTTCCCTTCTCTTACATGAAAGTCACACAAAAAAAACACCAACATTGCATAAAACAAACTGTTTGATTTGTTTTCTTTTCTGTTTTGTTATTTGACATGCGCAGGACAAGCTGGCGTCAAAGCGATCAATGAAGCCATAGCAGATTATCACAAGCTGACATGTTTAAAGTTTGTTCGAAGGACCACTCAAAAAAACTACATCAGGTTCACTGATGGCGACGGGTAGGTAAAAATTGGCCAACGCAGTACAGGAGCTCAAAATGTTGGACTAATATCGTGTACTGTATAATATTTAACAATTATTAGGCCAAGTTGACCAAAATATCTTTGTTTGTCTGTGGCGAGCAAATCAATTATTTTCCGAAGCCGATCGCAAGTAACACAAATCGAATGCGCAACTGATGCTCAAACTTAATCGCATATGAATACTACAAAATGACAGATACACCTGATACTAAGAAATGTCTATTTTACGCCCACTAGACCCATAGAGGACCCATAGACTGCCTGGCTTCACCTCATTGTATCAATTCCACTGAACTTTTTACACCGGCAGATGTTGTAGGTTATTCGTATCCCTGCCATTCGTATGTACACAGCTTGTTTTACATTGCGCCTTCTTCGTTATTCCCTTACTCCCTTGCAGAATGAGTCACTTGCATTACGTCAATAGGATGTAAACATTGAACAACTTACCGTTTCCTCTGACTGACAGGTGCTCTTCATCTGTGGGTCGCACAGCACGTGGCGAGCAGAAGGTAAATCTTCACCAATACTGCTGGTACAAGGGGATTGTCATCCACGAAATAGCCCACGCCATCGGCTTCTTCCACGAGCAGTCACGCACAGACAGAGACAGCTACGTCAATATCCTATACCAAAACATTGAAGTGGGTAAGATACCAGGAGCTTTGCATGTTCCCTTCAACAGCATAACTCCTTATAGGAGCTCAGTTACGATTTGCACATTTTGAAAGGTTTAGCCTAAATTTTTCAAATTCGTTGTTTGCAATCCGTGTCAATCTTCGCCATCCTTGACCATCCTTGTTCCTTTATGGTTTATTATTATCTCTTTGATGTTTTTCTATCTTAGTAAACTATTATTTTCTGGTTTCCTTCCATTTAAAGGAGATTTTGTACGAGGCCCAAAAAAAAGACAAAACACCGTGACTGAGCTCCTTTAAGCCCCGTCCACACTACGCCGAAGGAATTAGAAAACGGAGGTTTCACTCTGAAAACGCATCAAATGCTTTCCATCCACACCACCCGGAGGAATTTAAAAACGCAACAATCACCGGATATTTTGGATTTGTGTTTAAGGAAAACTTGGATGGGGAAATCACATGATTATCGTGACGCCATCGTTTTCGAAAAGTTCCGGTTCAAAAACGTTTTCCGTCCACGTGAAAACGAGAAGCTCCGTTTTCGTGACGGATTAGTGTGGACGGTAGGCCTAACCGTAGAAATAAAGCTGCGTGTTCAAATTTCTCCGGTGTAGAGTGGACGCTGCCTCAGGCACAACTTTGTCCCATGGGACTTTATGAGCGTGATGCTGAAATCTCATATAATTCTCATCATATAACATCGTCTAACGTATCTATTGTCATAGGGTTGTAAAACGTGTTCTCAAACTCATTGATAATTCATCAAGTTTGAACAAAGGAAATCATGACCGTGATGGTGTTTGGATATCTGATCTTATTTGCCATAGATTTTCACGATTTATTTCTCCCGTTTGTTATTACTTTTAGTTGCGATTAATTGAGAAGATATATCAAACAGTCAAGACCATGTTTGCCCACATTTCCAAACACCTCGAAGTTCGTCAAAAATACTCCGCTGCGCGTCCTATTTTCATCTCTCTTCTCGGTGTTTAGAAATGTGTTCAAACACGGTCTTTTGTGTTTGATCTATTACTTTCAAAACCCTTCAAGATTTTAGTGTGGTTCACAACAATCACAAGCAGATTGTAAGTTTGACTTATATGAGACAATTCATGTCATAGAGGTTTGTCACATGGGACAAAGAATGACCGTCTAAATCTCCCTTAAGCACTCTATTTACATACAAACACTCGAACCACAATCCCTCGATATATTCGCTTGGATAAAGGGCTAACCCTCGAAAAGGTCAGCTCTTCCAAATTGCCACAGCTGTACAATTCCATTCTTATACCCCGTTCTCACCAACTTACAATTGTTTAATTAGACAAAGTTTCATTAATGGTTTCACAAAACATGTGTAAGTATAGAACTGTTCCCAGCACACCAAAAACGCGGTTACAGTGCTTCCAATTTGTCACACCTCCCCATTTTCTTTGTTAGTTACAGAAGCTTCCTCATCAATGATACTTTCAATGGCAATTTCTTCAACCGTTCAAAAATCCGTTCACTGTCACTAAACAAGCACAACAGAAATATTACATACTGCACTGCTCTAGCCGTGCTTTAGAAGTTGTGCATGATTTCCCAACCCCGGGAAGTACCTGGCCTCGAACTATGAACCGTTCTTCACGTCTATAGATGGGCTGTTTAGAAGTCGTTTAAACGGGGGCGGGGGGGCATTCAGCGTCAGTATGTATTCAAGTTATGATTACAAACTTGCTTCGGCTGGACTGAATTTTCTGAAGAAATGTATGATGAAAACCAGGCCGAGTCTCTTTTGTAATAGCTCTTTCTAATATTAAAGAGTATACGCCTCTCCGTTTGGAGAGTATCACAGTTTACAGTATGTATGCACTAGCTATAAAACGTTTTCACGTGATATACCATAGAATGTCCCAAGAGTCACTTGTATTTTCTCGGTATACACACAAGCCTTCAAGTGACAAGTGGGATATTTCATAGTATACCACGAGAGAACGTTGCATAACTGTTTTATACCATGCCATAGAAAATACAGTGGCCAACATAATCAGTGGGACATACGCGCGGCGCATGATGGGAAGGCTGGGTGTAATACCGTTGAATCGTCATTAGATCGTCCGACAGGCAGTTGACAGTAAAAAACAAACATCGTCACAGAAAGAGCACAAGTGCAAGAACCAGGTGTAATGAACTCTAGCGACGACTTCTTTTACACAAATGTCAGTGCTGATTTTTTGTCTGTTTCACTAGGCAAAGAAAACAATTTCGACAAATTCGGTCATGGTCAGATCCAAGATCTTGGCGAACCTTATGACTATGGGAGCATAATGCATTATGGACCAAAATCCTTCAGCAGGAATGGTCGGTCTACTATCGTTGGACTGAAGACTGGCGCTGATCAAATGGGTCAGCGGAATGAGTTAAGCGCTAACGACATTCGGCAGATTAACAAGCTGTACAAGTGTCCGAACAGTAAGTTAGACATAAAGGGTGAGGTGAAGGGGTTATACTTAAATGCAATTCTTGACAGAACGGTCGCGAACGCATTGAATATCTCTTTAAGATTTCAGCTCTTTAAAACTGCGGGCATTAGTTTGTAACGTCCAGTAAAGTTTTGATAACTTTTTGATGATTTTAATGATATTTAAGAAGGAGGACAAGGTGAAAGGGACAAGTGAAAATGAAGAAAAAGGGGGAATAAAGGTGATACTTTTTAGCTGAGAATCTTGGCTGGATACTAAAAGTAAACTGCTACAAGGATGACAACCGTGTAAATCTACTCGTTCGTTTGCATAAACGTTGTCTTACTTTATTCCTCCCCAAACTTATAAACCATTCATTAAAATGAACTTACAGTGCCCTCTAATCGGGACCATCTAAAAGCACAGATACCAAAGCATAATTATATTGTTAGAGGTAAAATGAAGCAAAAATTGGTAGGTGAGGTGAGGTACCCTGATGGAAATTGCAAAGGATCCCATAGAGTGATCAATTCGATTGCAGGCCGGGATCATTGGGTCGAGTTCTTGGGCGAGACGCTTTACTCTCACTGGAAGTGAGAGTACTCTACCGGTCAAATTCCTATAATGAACAAATTCCTTGCCAAGGGGAATGGAATAGTGTGGAACAGATATCGCAATATGTTAGGGTAGTGTAGGTCACTGAAGTCAACGTGCCCCAGAATATAGACTTTCAAACAAGAAGCAGCAGTGAAGCAAGCAATAATTGTTTCTTGGTTCTAGAACCAGTTGATCCAGGACCAGACGCAAATTCCGTGGGTGAGTAGTTTGACAATTTATGACCACTGGACCTATAAATACTAGTCATGCAACGCTCTCCCATGGTATACCATGGAATATCCTACGAGTCACTTGTATTTTCTTGGTATACATACTCGCCTATATTTTATATCATACCATAGAAAATACAGTGGCCAACGCTTTCAATGCGACATACGCGCAGCACATGATATGGAAAAGTTGGACGTAATACCGTCGGATGTACAACTGCTTTCCTGTATTTTGATTGGCTATATTTTATATGGCATGCACATGGTATAAATTCTTGTATAACACGATGTACCTCATTCGAATATTGAGTTCATTGCTAACATTTTCACTTGTCAACAGTCTATTGCAGTTTTGACACTGGCTCGCTATGCGAATTCTTTCAAGGGACTGGAGACGACTTTGATTGGACCGTCAAGCGAGGTCCCACCTCAAGCGGTGGGACTGGGCCGAGTACGGATATGTCTGGAAATGGTACGATTGATCAACAAATAATTTCTCTCAACGATATCTGTACACTACATTAGCAGACAGGCAATGAGAATAAAGATAATCATCAAAGAGGGAATGTTGTCTTGGTGAGCCACTCTGAAGCAGTGCGCAGTTGTTTAGATCTTGTTCAGTGAACAACCACGGTCTCTTGTAGGATGTAACGGGCAGAAACGTCATAGTTTCATTTTGTCCGTTGTGTTTACTTGCATGCACGCGAGGGCAATTAAGGATTTCCACTGCACTACTCGAGATGTTTGAAAATTCTCTCAAAACTTCACAAACCTTTAGGCGAGTGCAATTTGGAAGAGTTTTCAAATATCTCGAGTAGTGTAAATCCTTAATTGCACGGACTACATGGCTGAAAAATTGCGAACGCGCGCGCACTTAAATCTGCACTGCAGTGCAAATTAAGAATTAACAATAAATTGCCGCGCTGTCAGCCAATCGCAATGATGTAATTTTCTCAGTCATATAATCAAGTGTGTTACATGAACAAACAACGACCAACTTATTATTTTTACAGGTTTCTACATTTACGCCGAGACATCTAGGCCGCGTGAACAGGGTAACCGAGCAGTCCTGATGTCTCCCCGGCTGACGGGACCTTACTGCCTTCGTTTTCATTTCCACATGTTGGGTACCAGCATGGGATCTCTGAAAGTCTACAAGAATTCAGGTTCGACCAACACCGAGGTATTTTCCATCAACGGTAACCAAGGAGATCGGTGGTATATGGCGCAGACTTCCTTGACGGGTCCCGAACAATTTCAGGTGATGATGAAACGTTTATTCGACTAAATTTTCACTGTTGCAACGCTGCTCGCGACTTATGAAAAAAAAAATTCCCTCTGCGATAAACAAGAACGCGTGAACGCATGAACGAGAGCTGATCCAAGAGTCTGACATAAAGTCACCACAGTATTGAAATTGTTTGAGTTGTTGACCATTCGATCAGTCTACAGCCGGTTAATTGTCCCTTTGGGCTCCCCCGGTGGGAAATGCTCTTGTGATAGCAAAAATTACACGCCCCACTCCTCTCAAGTAACAAACTTGTCACGCCAACAATCTTCCGATAATCACAAGCTTTTTCGCTGCGCGAAAATGGCTATTTTTTTTAGGTTAATCGTATCTATAACAATCATGATTGGCTCTCCGCGCGCCTATTTGTCCAATTGGGTGTCGAATTACAGGTATATATTCATTAACAACGTTTTGTATTTGGATACCTACGCCAATCTTACTTCAGTTATGGGCGCTTTAATAGCTTCCATCTTAATGTTTTCTACAGCTTTTAGAACTTGTGGAAAGCACTATTGATTTTTTCGCTAAAAAAATCCCTGGTTTAGTCTCCTTAGACTTCCTTAGGTAAAACAGATTGAAGGAGCTGACGTGTTCAAATGGAACGTTATATGAGAGCGTGTGTAACTTTAAAACCCTTGCGATGTTTCAAGGTAGGAGTCAAGAGTATAAATTAAAACTAATTTTCTCTATCGTTGGCAGATTGCATTTGAGGCTATTCGTGGTACCGGTTATCGAAGTGATATTGCGTTGGACGAGATTAAACTAACCCCAGGGAAATGCGAAGACCCGTCGGCGACCCCTTCTCCGCCGGTCACCACACCAATCCCAGTCAAGCCGAGAACCACTCCCATCCCACCTAGTCGCAGTGAAGGTTAGCATGCACACTTCATTCCTGAGACTAAAAAATTTGGAGAATGTTTTCGACATGAAGTTGAAGTTTAAAGGCTCTGAGTTACAGTATTTTGAGTTATTTTGGCCGCGTACAAAATTACCTTTAAATGATAGGAAACCTGAAAATAACAGTTATAAGATAGAAAAGCACCAAAGAGATAATGATAAACCATACAGGAACAAGGATGGCTAAGGATGGGGAAGATTAACACGGATTACAAACGACGAATTTGAAAAATTGAGGCTAAAATTTTCAATATGCGCAAACCGTGACTGAGCTCTTTAACGTGCGTAAACAACTGAATATTTTTGGGGACATCGTTCATATCCTTTATAGTAAATTTGGATCAGGGATGCAATATACAGTATTCTAAGGGATGATAATTTGCTTAGGGCCGACTTGCTTAGGGCAGGCAGGATTTGAACGAGTGTTTTTGCAATGGAGAATACAGTTCAAGATAGCGTGTTACTGACATATCTATCGTGTTTACAATGTTATTTTCTTTTTGGGGGGGGGAGGGGGTGGGAGAGGAAACTAGACCGACTGCTGACGTCTCTTCGAAAGGTCAGGAATTGGATTTTTTCCTGTCTCTCTGCCTCATGTTTTTTTTCTTGAGTACCCCATCCGCTAGGGGAGATAATTTACCCCCAACAACAACTAACCTTTTGCCACGATTGATTCCTAGTGTACTGCAACTTCGATGCCCAGTCTTTGTGTCAATTCACGCAGGGAACTGGTGACCAGTACGACTGGCTGTTTAACAGGGGAACTACGTCAAGCGCGCCGGAAACTGGACCGAGCGCTGACGTCTCTTCGACAGGTCAGGAATTGGAAGCTTCTCTTGTACACCTTCTACAACCCTGTAAAGTATAGGCTCACATTAACACGATCTCAATCTAGAGAAAAAGGTTTTTTACCACAATTGCTACTAATCTCGCAATCTGATTGGTTAATTTGCCGTTGCGATAAGAGTCCAAACAACGCTGTTCGCGTCGATGTGTCACGCTCTTGGTCACACTCACTCTCACATTTTCTTTGACGTTGATATTGGGGTTAAAAACCAATCGAATGTGGTTTAGTGTTGTCTATACTCTTATCGACAACGATATACGTCATCACAGAGGTCAAAGTTCGTTGTGGGCTCACGAGGCGCATTTTGACCATTGTGATGACGCATATCGTTGTCGATAAGAGTACAGAAAACGCTAAACCACATTCGATTTGTAATATTAATAGCTTCGAGTCAAAATTTTGATTAGTTCGTGTTAATCAACAATTCACTACAATTTGGACTATATATTTCGGAGTATGCTATACCAGAAAATGGCAGATATAAACTAAACAGTAAATCGTAGCAGTTCATCTTAAGTTTTACTTTTCTTCATGTATATGACACCTTATTAAGGAGTTCAAGGAAACCAAAGTTTGCAGCTTCTACTCGAAATTGTCTCACTTTTACATGTTGAACCTTACTGAACTACAAGTTAAGAGTTATCCGCGTAGGCGAGATTCCGATCTATGTGCAAGACTGAAAAGGCTACTGTATTTGAAGTTTCAGACAGTTAGGTGAATACTGCTTAAGTTTCAGGCATAGCCATTCCTTGGTGTGTAAATAGGTGGGGTTTTTTTTCCACACTGAAGAAGTGCTAAGCCCAAACGGTCTGTGTTTACCCGATTACTTGACTTTTCAAGGAGCTCTTTCAATCTTGCACCTTACTTTTCGCCGTATCGCGCATCATGTGAGTCTCTCACATGTTCTACCGGAGATTCCGAGAAGCGTTATTTCCATTCCCTGCTCGAGACGTCTAATGATGTAGCTCTTGAGAACTCGGAGTATTGTCTCTGATTGGTGCAGAAGAGAACAGAAATTCACGAGCAATTAACAACCTATCCAAGGCGTTGCAGAAACCCTGTGGTGCTACTTCGTTACCAGAGTGGAATTTTTGTCAGTTCAAACAACAATCATCTTACCAGGGGTGGATGAAAATCAGTTTGCGACAACACACACGCCATTAAAATACATTATAGATCATCGCAGTTATGTACGCAACTAAGGCAGTTGCCAACACACCCGTTTACTCGGAATAGATTCCAAATAAAAACAGTTCAGGTTTTCTAGTAATTCTGTACTTTTTTCCAATTTTTCTAGGTTACTACATCTATGCCGAGGCGTCATTTCCACGCCAGAGTGGTGACCGCGCGCACCTGTTCTCGCCCAGACTGGCTGGTGACTATTGTCTGCAATTCTACTTTAACATGCATGGCGGTCAGATGGGCACGTTACGTGTATTTGTTGTGGTGGGCTCACAAGCGACTGTGGTAGGATCGTACAGCGATAACCGTGGAGATGTATGGAATTCAGCTAAAATTACCATTCGAGGCGTCCAACCTTACCAGGTAAACTCTTCAATTTACGACGTTTTTATTGAGAAGGATCGAAATCAAAAGTTAAATTTCATATCTTCGGCAAGCTCGTCGACAGTGGCGTTTTCATTTGGATTTGGGCCTTGTTGTTCGAGAGCGAAAGATGTTCGATCTAGTCCCTGACTGTTGTCCTTTATTTTGACAGAAAGAGACGGAAACATGTAATTATTAGTTCGTATAGTGTGATCGTCCGGGTGAGTGTAGTTCTGAAAAGAACTGTTGTTGGTGACTGACGTTTCGACAACCTGAGCGGAAGTCATCTTCAGAGTCACTCTGAAGATGACTTCCGCTCAGGTTGTCGAAACGTCAGTCACCAACAACAGTTCTTTTCAGAACTACACTCACCCGGACGATCACACTATACGAACTACTGATACTCCTGGGTTCAAACCATTTACTGTGACATGTAATTATTGTCCAGTTTAGTGCACAAAAGGCGAAAGTCCATCCAAGTTTATTATTGGTCTGCACTGCACATCACACTTATTATTGTCTTGAGTCTCAATCTTGTTTAATTCATTGTTATATCTTTGTTCAGCTGGTAGCCCAGGCTGTTCACCATTTACCAAAAAATTCCTGAAATTTCGGTCAGAATGTAAATGGTGAGACAATTTTAGCTCCACCGACCGGAAAATTTGCTTAATAAACGAAACGTCTTCAAAGGTATGTCCAAAATTTCCAACCGAAATAAACGAGTGAAAAGAGTGCTTACCATTTGCAGATTCTTCACCGCCATCTTGGAATTATCAGGTCGAATTCGTCCTAGCCTCTTTCAGGCATTTTTGCTTACTATATGCCCAAACCGTTGACGAACCGGTTTCTCCGTGTAAATGGCAAACAACCTCAGTCTTAACTATATTTTGGTGGGTCGGGTTTTGTTGTTGTTGTTGTTTTGTGTTTTGTTTTGTTTTGTTTTGTTTTTGTTTGTTTTTTTTAATGTACTTTTCCTTCATTCTACTCTTCCTAGGGAAAAATATCAACGTAGTGTGGTTTCTCATTTAGCTTGTGTACATTACAGATAGTATTTGAAGCTGAGAGAGGTCTGGGACATGCCGGAGATATCGCGCTGGACGAGATCCGATTAACACCAGGAGACTGTAGCCAATTTGTGATCACCAAGCCCCCTCCTACTACTAAGCCTACCCCAGCAGTTAAGCAAGGTGGGTTCTTTGGTAGGGAGGGGAGGTTTGCACACATCAGTTGCTCATAGACATGTTTAAAGGGACTCAGTCACGGACGTGCAAAATAACCTGAAAATAGTAGTTGACTTAGATAGGAAAACACCAAAGAGAAAATGATGAACTATAAAGGAACACGTCGACAACGACGTGAAATCACGTCGCGTTTCTAAGAGTTCAACAGGGAGTTTAATAAAACCACGACGACAACGAGAACGTCGCTAAACAAAAGGGTTAATGAGCAGAACAATAGCTGTGTACGTGGGTTATAATTTTTGGTACATTTCTTTGCCGTCCTCTGCAAAACAACAACGTTAAATGACCAAGTGCTGCGTCGTATACTGAACGTGGACGACGACGACTAATTTTTCGTATTTCTATTTGGAACTGAACGATGTCATTGCATATTTAGCCTGAGCACGTTTTTAGAGCCATTGGTGTACCAAACAGATCTACACAATCGCGAATATTGCTGGTAAAATATAAATTCGTTTTCTACTAGGCGTAGTCCTCGGCGTCGAAGTCGTCGTTGCTTAAGCTCCCTAACAACGTTGTCCTGAGAACGTGAACCGCGACGGCTAATTTATTTGTAATTTTTATTTCAAATGTTTCTCTCTGTCCCAGATTCAGTTTCGTGATAGTTTTGACATTGACAAACAAAGGAAAATGACAGTAGAATATCGCGAGACTCCTAGGTAAAATATAAAATCATTTTTTAATCGACGTCGTCCTCGGCGTCCCGTTCTGGTTCTTAAACTCCCTAATAGCGCTGGATGCCTCGAGGCTGGCAAAAAATCGCCTTCAACTCATTCTACGATCGCAAGCTACCTGGTAACCAAAAGTGTTTGTTTCTTTGTCTATAACTAATTAAGTTATAACATACGACTCAGACCTGCAGATTCTTGATTCAAAAAAGTATCCTGCTTTGTGTTTCAGTGTACTGTAATTTCGACAGCAAGTCGTTGTGTGGTTTTACTCAAGACAACAGTGAGGATTTTGACTGGACTTTCAACAAAGGACCAACGAGTAGCACCCCCAGCACGGGACCCACAGCTGACTTCTCAGGAAATGGTAAGATAACGCAATAAACTAGTGTAGCCCAAGGATAACGATGTCACGCAATATCAGCATTTTTTGTGCCTTTCATATCAACGAAAAATCACCTCCATGGATCGATTTATCAAGCCTCCAGGCATACATTTCCCTCAGTCTTCATTACAGTCATTATACCCCCAGTCCGCAGTCTGCCGTCCGCAGTCTGCAGTCCACTGTCTTCGTTCTACACTGACCGCTCGCCACGTGCTTCAATCACACGATCTGACGTTCGGAAATCACACTCCGAATTAACTCATTTCTTTGATTTTTTAGGCGTTAAGCAATTACAGATCTTCACCTTATTGGATTAATTTTACACTTACCATTCGCTTTCGGTTCCCCTTGGTGCGGATAATACCAAAAACAACGCGGCAGCCTGGAAGCCTTCTTCTGAAATATGGAGGCCATTTTGAATAGGGTGTTTCTACCTTACGGGCGTAGATTGAGGGTGACTTCCTCTCGGGTTCCTAAACGAAGAAACAGTATGTCAACTAAATATGACTTAAAATTCTAAGTCTTGTAACTATTTTATGACGAAAAAGAACTACATAAATTTGCCCTCACTGGGAGTCGAACCCGGGCCACTGTGCCCTTACTTACTACTGTACCACCGAGCTGCTAGCTGCCGGATAGTGTAAAATTTAAACTACATATAATGAACAGTAATATAAATTAATATAGAGTTACCCTAACATACAAATGAAAGCTAACCGCAAGCAAAATGGAGTGACACTAACCGCAAGCAAAATGGAGTGACGCTAACCGCAAGCAAAATGGAGTGACGCTAACCGCAAGCAAACTGGAGTGACACTAACCGCAAGCAAACCTAACCGTGCTAACTACAGGCAAGCAAGGTAAACATGTACAGCGGTTTATTAACACGTCTACACTGTATAAGCAACATCCAGGCGTCCAACCCCATACTCCGCCCGGGCGTTATATTTTCCCTTTTGAATATGCCACCAATTCCCGTGCGGATCTGGGTACGATTCTAACCGAAAAACATTCTAACCTGCCTCGTTATGAATATACTCGGATTTCCGGCGGAGCACACATTTATAACCTCAAGTAGAATTGGAAGTCGGCGCTTCTTTCTCCCGTGAGAATATTAGATACGTCATCATATGACTGAGATAATTACTTCATTGAGAGCAGGGCAATTTAGCGTTGATTTTGAATGTGGCAAAAATTAACGTGCGTCCTTTCGTAATTTTCCCAGTCAAAGATTGCGTAATTAAGGATTTATACCATAGCACTTACACTTTGAAGAGAACTTCCGAATATGACTCGTAGTGTAAATCCTTAATTATACTCGTTTATTCATGCCATTAAATTACCATTAATTTTTTTCAACCACAGCCCCAAACGTAAAATTACAGTGTATAACCTGCGCCTTCCATTTAGATTTTAGAAATCTCAAGCAGACAGTAATATGTATACAGTTTTAAGAAAAGTTCTAGCCTCGAATTGGCCAAAGAGAAAATGAGTGTTTAGTATGTCGCAAGTTTGGTAGATAGATTTGCGATCGAACGAAAACAAAACAGAATTTGTTCGAACTATTTCCACCCTTGCTAAGGTGACCGATGCTGACAACCATTTGACTCTTCTCTTCACGTCTTTACCTCCAGGCTATTACATATATGCTGAGGCTTCCAACCCCCGGCGGCCTGGTGATCGAGCCCGCCTACTCTCGCCGCTCATGACTGGAGACACCTGCGTGGCATTTCGATTCAACATGCACGGATCACAGATGGGAACTCTTCGGGTCTACGGCAAGTTGGGATCTAGCGAACAAGTTGTGTGGGAACATAACACTAACACAGGAGACACGTGGGATGGAATGCAGATCAACATTCGGACAACAGCGCAATTTCAGGCAATCCTGAGTTTTTTTTGATTAGTATAAATCTACTTGCGTTCTATCACGAATGCCGTTTCCTTATTGGCTACGCTATTCGCTATCTATTCTGTGTTATTAAAAACTGGATCACTGGATAATGCAATTCAAGTATTCTCATTGGCTCAGCCATCATGGGTTATTAGCCATTAGTATCACCCAACTGGTGGACTAATGCAAATCCTGCATTTTAATTGGCTACGCTACCGGGGAACTATTAGTAATAGTCCTCGAGGAACGAAATTGGCGCAATCGAGCGTGACACTTTCTCTCGTTTTGTTCCCAAATAAATATTTCCTCAACTTGCATTTGCTAACTTTAATATTGCCTGTTCTGTCCGACTAGTTGGGTGATACTAAAGCAATTAGACCCTTCGCCCTCAAGGGCCACGGGTCAATTCTCTATTTTCCAATTGCCCATAATTTACTTTGTTTGCCCCCCAAATTTTGCATAAACTATTGCTGTGAAATGCTCTTGGGAGGTCTGCATATTCCCAAGAGCATTTCACAACAATAGTTTATGCAAAATTTGGGGGCAAACAGAGTGAATTATGGGCAATTGGAAAGTAGAGAATAGCCCAGTGGGCTTCGACCCGTAGTCCTTGCGGGCTGCGGGTCTAATTGTTAATCATACCATGCTCTGCAAATATGGTAAGCGTACGCGTGATTTTTTTGAGGCGTTTTTATTATTATTTTAGTTTAGTTTTATGTATTTTGATGGGAGTTTTTAATAAAACAATTATTCCACCCGCGCTGTTGGATATAAAATGATCATAGCCAACTCGGCGCTACGCGCCCAGCTGGCTATCTATCATCTCATATCTAACACGTGCTCGTGGAACAATTTTCATGCAGATAGTGAGTAGCGTAGCAATGTGCGTGTTGTTAACAAAATGGTGGCCACTTCTTTATGTTTTGGAAGTGTGGACTCTACCTTGTTGTCTAAGTATTTCAGGGCTAGTAGATTTGCACTAGAACAATTACATTACTCGCTCTCGATTTCTATGCGTGTCGTGAGTGAACTATCACGCGATAGAAACCGAGAGCTAATAATCTAATTGTTATAGCGCAGTGGCTCAATGGAACCATGTGCCACTTTACACATGTTTATACGCAGAGGATAAAAGAAAAAAAAAAAAATGAAAAAACTATCCTTCAGTTAATCTCTGTCAGTGTTCATAGCACAAATCCTCGAAGGACCGAGCAATTAAATGTCAGAAACAAATAATTCCAGTTAAACTTAAAAGTTAAAAAAGAAAAACAACATCAGTAGAAATAAGCAAAAAAAAAAACCTCATAAGATGCGTGACACTAAGACGATAAACTAAATATATATGAGGCTGAAAAGGCTTTTGAAAGTATCAATGATAGTAGCTGGTTTATTAAACGTTTCGGGCTTACCCCTTCCTCAGTAGATGGAATAAGCGAGCCACGCCGTACAAAAAACACCAGCTCGTGGTCACAGCGGGACTTGAAACCGTGACTTCCCGATTTCTCCCACTGTAGGGCGCCCTACCGCACGGATACACTGCCTTCTTAAAGATAAGTGAAGGATGTATGGTGCATTAAACATATTACCTTAAGTATCATTCTTCCACTGAGGAGATTCAAGCGTAAGTATAAACGCTCACTATTTTGATGTCACAATTGTGTTTTAATCGAACGCAGATTGTATTCGAAGCTGTCCGTGGCGGTGGATATAGAAGCGATATAGCTCTAGATGAGATCAGACTGATCCCAGGTATTTGCGGTGCGGCAGCTCAGCCCCTTGAAACCACCACGCCCATGCCACCAACTACAAGAACCATTCCTTTAAAGAGTATCGAAGGTAAGTTTCAAAAACTATGACATCTTTTATGTTCGACTTTGCATAGCACCTCGCCTCCAAAACGCCCCCACTGTATGAAGCGCACCTTTTTCAGAAATGACCTTATTGCATTAAAATTTAACGCGCTTTACCTTAATTACAAAAAAATAATAATAAATAAAGCAGTCACTGTTGTGAAGGAAAAAAAAGCAGACATGCAAAGAAGTCTATTAACAAAATGGCAACTTGTAACGGCCTTTCGAAACTTCTGCGAGCAATCTTCGTTAACGCGCATGATAAGTATTCTACAGAGCAAATAGCCTCTATGTAACAGTTTGTTTACTTTCTGCACACTCATGCTACATGAATTCCTTTTAGAAGTAAGCTGCCCAGCAGGTTGGACTAGATATCAAAGATCATGCTACAAGGCCATCAATGAAAAAGTTTTCTGGAACGATGCAAAAGCTCGCTGTCAACAACATGGCGGATCTCTCATTGCCATCAACGACGCCGACGAATTCAACTTCTTAAGGAGCTTGACTTCGCAACTTACGGGGGACTACGCGGCTTGGATCGGACTCCGCCGGGACTCCGCGGGGGCATTTTCGCGTTGGGATAACGGGGAACCACTAACATTCACCCAGTGGGCCAGAAACGAGCCGAACAACTTGCTCGGTGACGAAGACTGTGTGGAAATGTACAGATATAGTGGCGGATGGTTGGACACTACATGTACAGGGACTTATGCTCGAACACATCCCTTCATATGCGAGATCGGTGAGTTTTAACGATCTCACTTTCGAATTTTCCTAACCATGGTTTCCGAAACAAACTGAAGCGGTTACCAAGCGACTGTGTCGCGCTCATCGAGGGGTTACCAAGCAACCTCTAAGTCAGCTAACAGTTAGAATAGAGGCAACTATCAATAAATCCACGTGAGGCTGGTGTGCCTTTCTATATATGAACTCAACAAGTGACAGAATTTATATCTCTTCAATCGCTTGTTTTATATATGTGACAAACGTTATTCCGTTTTCAACATAAAATACAGTTTTAAAACAGTCTTAACAGAAGATAAGAACTTTATAACTTTGCGTCATTGCCATGCATATCGTAAGTATATAAGAGCTTCAACTTTCTTTCAAAGTAATTTATTTTTTGTTTCTCCAAGTGTCGACTGCTAAAGGAAAAATAACGACACCCCAGTGTCCACGCGGTTGGCATAAGCAGGGTAACGACTGTTACAAAGTCTACAGTGCTGTGTTCTCCAGGTCCCGCAGTAACGCGAATAAAGTGTGTCAAGCATCACGTGCCGACCTCGTGAGTATCACGTCATCAAGCGAACAAGCTTTAGTGTCAACGCTAATGAAAAAGAATTCTGAAGGCAGCTACGGATTCTGGATAGGACTCAAACGTTCTTCCAACAACGCGTTCTCGTAAGTAAAACGTTTTTGTAGTCTAGTAAGAGAGGATGCAGGGGTAGGGGTTAATCCTTCATATAGGCCTTATTCCCAAGGTAATCCCTCTTAGGTTATTTTTAGACATGGTACCCAGTTCTTCTGCGGATGTTATCACGTGCATTGTCCTGATGTTTTCGTGGAGAATTAAAATTCGTGTCAAGCAGATAGGGCTGTTCGCTGGAGCAAACTCCATGTCACAGAATTGGCTATTTCTAGAAGCTCCTGGAATTTCCGAAAGTGGAGGAGATCTAAAAATAACTTGAGGGATTACCTTGGGAATAAGAACTATATGTACCCTTTATCCTCTCTTGAATGCTGTTAATGGCAAGTTGTGTTGTGTAACTGTCTTTACTCTCCGTGCTCCGTGACAAACAGATGGTGATAAGAGAAAGCACTGTGTTACTGTTTAAACTGTCAGGTGATAAGGTAACCGACAGGGCCATATTCTTTCAATTCTCTGTTCATTGTTCTGCGCCATTTTTCCGTTTGGACAGCCCTGCCAAGTCTTAGCCTTTAATCTGCTATCCAGAAGAAAGTAATAAAACCCACGGTTGTCTTTTGACTTTTTTCTCTGACATTCGGTGTGCCAGGTAAGGTTCCTATCCAACAATATACAGTTTCTTCACTTTCCTCAATCCGTACTTTCCGCATTACAACTATTAACTCGGCAAAGGTTATCCCTATTGGTGTGACGTGTCCGGCCAACAATGCAAGCCCCAAGTTTGACACAGAAAATGCTTGAAAGCAAGCCCTGGCCCGTCCCTCTTAAAGATCAAGTGTACTTATAAAAATTAGAAGTGTGAGTTTGTTTTTATCAATAGATAAGACAATTAACACAAAGTCAATTATTAACATGTCTTTCTTCCATCAAGATGGGAGGACAGAAGTCTCCTGACGTACACCAAATGGTCGAGAGGCGAACCCAACAACTGGGGTCTAAATGAAGACTGTGTTTACATGAGCTCCATCACAGCAAGCTGGCTGGATAGTCGGTGCTCGCGTCCTTTACCCTTCATCTGTAAACTGTGTAAGTTTAACTCACCTTAGTCCAGTTCTACAGCTCTCTCGCTGTCACGCAACGCTTCCGCTCCCAAGAGCGCAGCGTTGCGTGAAAGACAAATGAAGAGCCAGAACTGGACTAAGATCAGCTTCCTCAATCAGTTCAAGCTGGCAATTTTGGCTTGATTGACGCAAGTAATCATGCGTCCGTTTTGAGTTTACGTTAGTTTGCTGAAATGTTCAAATGGTTAAAATTAAACTCTGCAATTTCATCCACCATTCAGGGAAGACATACTAACTTACAGATCAACCAATCAGGAATTACAAGCTAAAAGCAAACGCGTCACCATTGGTTCATTTGCGTTTTCCCGCGCTTGGCACTGGTTGCATGTTTTAGCTTCGAGTTCCTATTGGTGTTGGGTTGCATGGTCAGATGATTACATTTTAGTCCTACGATAGTCATTAGACTACTGTTCCAAGAGCTTAAATCCATCTCGTCCCTATAAGAAAAATTTGCAGGCGTTTTATTCATAAGTCTTCTCCACCGTTTCTTGGCACAGCTCTAGAGAGGAACGTTCCGACGGATCCCCCTACGACCACTCCCCCTCCGATGACCTGTGGCGTGAAGGCGACCAATCGCTCCGTTTCCGAATTCAGCGTCGGTAAAATCATTGGGGGAAAAATCTCAACCCCTGGGGCATGGCCCTGGCAAGTGGCTATCATGTGTAAGACTTGCAAGTCTCAAGACTGCGGAGGAACCTTGGTTTCCGCATATCACGTGGTTACAGCTGCGCATTGCGTCCCTTCTGATACCGATACTTTTATCAAGGACTACAAGGTGGGTATCGTGTCACGCAACTGACTGCGTGCGCATCTTGTCATGACCACGTTAGGTTCTTCTCCAAGAAGTGCGACGAACCAAGAGAACGGCCGCAGGTACCTAGAGTCAAAAATGGTCGTTGAACGGTCGGATGTCTTCGGCCCATCGTGGAAACTGAAAATAAAAATAATAAATGTGAAGCTTTTTTTGGCGAGACCTTCGAGTGTTCAATCTTCGGAAAAGCTGAAATCTTCGGAAAATCTTCGTGATAAAAGCTCTCGAAGAGAATACTACAGGGTGAGCGAGGACATTCTTTATCACATTTCGAGAAAAGATTTAATGATTATGATTGCACTAGCGAGTAGGGACCTCCCTCCTTTCGTCGGCAAATCAAATTGTTCCAGGCTGAAGCCAGGCCATGTATTAAAGAATTAGAGCACTCTTGAACTTCCCTAGCCTTAATAAGTAATCACCGTAAAAGCTGTACCTCGGATCAGATTCTTTCCCCTAACTTTTTCTCCAAAAAGAGAAATCTTTAACCTTTTTTTTACACAAAAACTATGACGTAAGGTAACTTGGTTTTTGAGCCAACATCTTAACTTCCGCTAACTACTCTTAAACTGTCGTAGGTGGGGAGGGAAAAATGCAGGTATGAGAGTATTGTATATAGTGCCCTCCGTCCTCAGTTTACCACCCAAGCTAAAATCTCTCGATGTCTTCAACACAGGTTCGCCTTGGTGAGCACCATTTTGAAACGACTGAAGGTTACGAACAAGACATTGACATTGCCGCGGTGTACACGCATGCGTCGTACGGCCTGGCGGTTTCTCATGATCGGGACATTGCTGTCATAAAGCTGGCTTCTCCCGCCAAATTCAACAGTCACGTGGGACCAGTGTGCCTACAAAGCAGTAATGCTGACTTTCCTCCTGGTAAGTACGTCGTTCAACCCCAGCCCCCACCCATTATCAGTTATATTGCCTTGGTGATGAAAGGAAAGGCGATCAGTGAAACATTACGCGATGCAGTGTTATTGCAAAGGAAACATCCTCTTGAAACAACTTACTGTAAAGGTTTTAGTGCAGACCTCAGGTGTTCTTCTACAGTGACTTATTACCCGCCCTTCTTATTAAAGATACGAAGTACAGTAAGCTGGTACCCAGGGTCTCGGCTACAGGTGTTCAAATCCAAGATGGCGGATACTTTTGCGGAGACTCTGGTTCACGCTAAAATATCTCTGATGTTCACTGGTCGGCGACGACTCTCGTCGCGTTCTTTATTAATAAATAATTAGCCCTGATTGGTGACAATGTTCAACAAGTTAACGGAAGCTTCTCTGAAATAAACGCGAAGTTAACTGGGCTGGCAGTTTCTGATTAGCTAAATAATTCCCTATCCATATTCACGCTAAATATGGGGGCAAAACAACTTCGAGTGGTTTTAGTGGGCAAACTGCTAACTGTGTTCAGGTCAAATATGGGACCGAAATAAAATGAGGAACAACTTCGAGAGCTCAGTTTGCTCGGCAAACCTTCTGCGGGTTATTAATGTATTTGTATGCTTCGATTTTGCACAGGAGCATGCGCCATCACAGGTTGGGGTCGCACCCGTCAAGGTGGCACTACATCTCCTGTTCTAAGGGAGGCAAGAGTCCCCTTAATTTCACAGGAGGACTGCAAGCGGAACTATCGACCAGAGCTCATAACATCCAACATGATCTGTGCTGGGTTTTCAGGGGGAGGAATTGATGCCTGTCAAGGGGATAGTGGAGGTAAAAGTAATGTTCCTGGTCGACCAACGGCAGAGGTTTCATTAAGAGCTGGGCATCGCGCAAATTGACCGGCTTTGAGGATGATTTCTACCCGCCTGGTTGGACCATCCAGAAGAAAGTTTTTCTTACAAAGAAGTTCAGTTCAAAAAGTTTTGCCTGTCTGTGCGTGAACCAGTTGCAATCCTGCCAACGCTGAAAATGTTAATGAAACCCCTGTTAAACTTAACGGTCTAATCAGTAAACTTAACTTCATGTCGTATTCTTAGCGTACTCATAGTAAAGTTCCATTACTGTCCTTGAGTAACGAGTTCTCAAATAATCTCAACAAGAAGCTTCTCGATTATCATTTTCAGTCCCTTGTGTTCGTTGTCTCCGGTATAAAATATATGATACAAAACTACTACTGTTTTTGCTTAACTTGCGAATGTGACCGCCACCTTTCTCAAGGAACGCGCGCAGCAATATTGACCAGGTAGTGCAACTAGGTCAGGGCTCATTTTCTCCAATATGTGTTTTTCTCTATCTTCTCCAGGTCCTCTTGTTTGTGAAAAGGACAACCGCTGGTATCTCGTAGGCACAACCAGCTGGGGATGGGGTTGTGCTGGCCAGTACTACGGAGTGTACACTAACATTGCTAAACTGTACAGCTGGATTAAAGCAAACATGCCATGAACGCCTACACAAGATTGTTCAGCCAAGCCCACTGGAAACTAGTCTCCTCCGCGTTGCGTGACGATCGTAATAACGGCAGCCAAGGAGACTAACTGGAAACTGCAACATAGTAAACTATAGTATGTATAACATAGAGGGAGAAAAGCGCCCAAATAAACATATTTTTTTGGTATACCGTTGTCGTTTGGCAATTGCGCAGACGCGGGTATTTTCGAGATGTATGTATGTACTGAGACCTCGACCTCTGGCATTATCTGCTATGGTTAACACCGTCGCATACTTGCACGCCACGAGTTTAATTTGTAGTCTATTTGTGACTACGGTACAATTAGTTGAAAAGGTATAGTAGAGGAATGCCAGTTCGTAAGGCATTAGCAACTCCGGTGACATTAGATGTGACTCTAATAAACTACTCAACAATTTCAAGAGCTAAGATGTGACTTAATTCATGCTTGGTGATTTCAATCGCCTGATGCTTTACCAAGAAACCCACAAAAACGACTGTTATCCAGCCTATAGTATTCAGACAAATCGTGACTTGGCTTTGTGCGCGTTTTTTCGCGCTGAAAACGATTTCTACCTTTGCTTCCAGCTGTGATTCGTTCGTTGCATTATTTGCTTTGTTGTGATTGGCCAAATGTGTTGGATTACGTAGATTTGTGTTTAAGGTGTGACTGTCAAAAAACCAATGATAACGAACCGAAATACCGCAATGAGCCAATCAGAGCCCGCCGTAGAACCTTGAAGCCGAAGGCAAACGAACGTAAGTGCGGGAAAAATCGACAACCCAATTCACAATTCAAAATTGACAACCGCGAAGAGGTAGACAACCATTATATTCACTGGAGTTGATTATTAATAATACAGATTTAGCACCGATCACTCCATCTACAGTGCAAGAGAGCTGCCGCTGTCGCAATGAAGAACTTCATGAGATGCATGAACGAATTATGCATTACATAGCTAATAATTATGCGGTCCGATGCAACTCGAAGAGAATTTGAATGAAGTTTCGTGCGGTCCTTATTGAGCCCTGTTACGAAACTAGAATAATAGGATGCAATGCTGATAAAAATATTCATCTGAATCTTTGAACCTTGGAGGGACGATGAGAGATGTAATATTTCATATCAGCTTTATTTCTTACATATATTTATATGTACAACATAATAGAAAGTTTATAAGAAAGAAGAACGATCGCAGTTACGGTTCTGGACACAGGGCAGGAAGGACTCGTCTACACTACCACGTTCACACTAATCCATCACGAAAACAGAGCTTTTCGAAAACGCTCTTCAAATCAAAGGAATTGAAAACGCCGGCTTTGTGTTTTAGTGTGGACGGAAAACATTTTGAAAACGGAGCTTTTCGAAAAAGACGACATCACGGTAATAATGTGATTTCCCTGACCGAGTTTTCTTCAAACACAAATCCAAAATGACCGTTGATTGTGGCGTTTTCAACTTTCTCCTGCGTAGTGTGGACGGAAAACATTGACGCATCTCCAGAGTGAAAACTCAAGCATAGTGTGGACGGAGTCTAAGCTGTCTTTACTTTCCCTTTATCTGTCTTCATCAGCTTTATGGAGTGACCTGTTATGCACGGCTGGTAGATGCAACAAGGCAAGTCGCAGATCATTGGCTGAGAAAACTGCGTCCTTTCTTTGATTGGTTTAGGAAAATCACGCGACTTACCAGATCCCAGATATCTAAGCGAAAATCGTTGAAGGCAGAAGAGACAGAAAAAAAGAGGAAGACATACGACCCATATAACTGCTCAGTTCGAATAAGTCACAGCAACAGCGTTCTACAACAAATTGAATTGTAACATCTCAATGTATGAATTGCAAAATATTATGAGTTACTCTTTTCGTTGTTTTTCTTTCCCGTAGACGCCATGGCTTTCGCTGCAGATTCAAGAATTCTCCTCTTCCATTCTTCATAATCTCTGTCCTCTGCGTTTGCCTCTTCATCGTCTTCCTTTGATTGTTTTGATGAATGAGGTTGAGCTGTAAAACATAACAACACTCATTAAAACTCAAATATCAAGTTCTAAGTTCAGAGGAAAATAGCAGTTGGAATACCTACATAGCAAAATTCCATATATATATTTTGGTAGATGTCCAATGCGCCGTTCGCAATTTTATTGCGGAGGTAGGAGGGACATTTTGCTAAGCGTAACATCTCCTGGCCGCCAAAAAAATATTGGCCGCGTCGCCGCAAACGCTGCCAAAAGTTGCACTTGATCATAATTAGCGCAACGTTTGCTGCTACGAAAACGTTGCGAGGCGTGTTCATTTCAGCGTGTTTCACTTTTGCACAGCTCTTCACGTGCCAAAAGTGCGAGCCAGTTCGATTGCTCCTTCGGATCCTTAGAAAAAAGACTGCCTGCCAGCAGGGTAGATCTCACCTCTGATTCATTGTCTTCATACTCACTACGTTTTAATGTGTTCCACTTTAGGGTTAGCCTCTTCCAGGCGTATAGTTAGCTGGGACGAAGCACTAAAAAAGGCAAGCGAAAAAGTACAAAAAGCGCGCTTTTTTATTTTTCGCATGCTGGTTTTCGCGCTGCGCCCCAAATAACTGAACGCCTGGAAGAGGCTACTTTAGGGTTAAAGAACTCACTTTCAATTATTTCATTCACTTTCCCGAGAAGTCCATAACCTCTTTTTGTTGATCTTTTACTGCTTTCAACTTTCAAAAGAAATAAAGGAGAACATAAACTTATTAATTAAATTTATTTAGTCTAGCTTTTCTTTGCCAAATGTAACGTCGAAAAACAAACAAGCAAGCAAGAAGGAAGAGTGTTCCTTCTCTGTAATCCTCTTTCTTTTTCTCCTGATCTTTCTCACTTAACATGCATCAGCAGATGTGCCTATTTCTCCACGACCTATGTCTGAAACAGGGTATCACCCTGCATTTGGGAGGCTGGGCAAGAGGGGGGGAAGGTCCAATCTAAAAATGGCAGGGTTATCCTAGTTACACATTTTGACAATAAACACTATAGATTTATGGGGTGTGGCTCAACTTCAATTTAACCACTTAGAGATACTAAATTCCAAAGTCTTTTTTTTTTACAGTACATTGCTTACTATACAAACTAACGGTACATTACTTGCAATAGCTTTATAATACAACACTTACTAACATTTGGCTACCTGCATTACTTACATTACATTTGCTACACATTACATAACTTAAATTATACATAAAGATTACAGTTTTTGTGTTTTTCCAATTGAAAGTCTCTTTTTTGGTGATTGATAAATAAAATCACACAATGCTTCAAAGCCATGGATGTACACTATTTCACAAGAAATCACAAGTAAACTAGACAGACGCTCTTACCACATTTCAACATGTCAGGTATTTTCTCCATCTTCTTATGCAGACTGTCAAATGTTGACCTCTTAGTAGCCAACATGTTCAGTAACTTGTTCTTGTCTATTTTGAGCTTTTTGTACCTTAAGAAGCAATGAAACCAGTGTTCACATAATTTATCCAACAATAAAAGAATATTTATTTAAAATCAATAACCATTTGATGATAATAATTTATTCATACTTGAATAGATATTATAAAATAAATAATAATATAATAATTTTATTCATACTTGCATGCAGTATATAATGCAGTCGCTACAAAGATTGGATGACTGATGTCTTCAGCTTCTTGAACAAAATCTTGTTTATACCTTGTTGAAAATAAATATTCATAAAAGCAACTAGATTATAAACAATAATTGTTACTTACATGGTAATTAGGACTTAATATTATCTGATCAAGTACCTATCACTAATTATTATTGATAGGTACTTGATCTGGTAATATTAAGTCCTAATTACTATGTCAAGAGGGTCATGCATTCAGAAGGGAGGGGGAGAGAGGGAACACCTTATCAAAACATAGGTGGGGTGGTGCTGCTGAGACCTTCAAACTCTGACCCTTTTTAGACAAAATCCCTTCATTTTGCTACAGTCAAGCCTCTCCAATACGGACACCAAAGGGACAGAGCAAAGTGTCCCTATTAGAGAGTTGTGTGTATTTAAGAGGTCACTCTCTCCACTGACAGTTAAGAGTGTTTAGTAACTAACATCAGGTTCAAAGTGAGTGTCTTCTGAATTTCCAAATCTAAATGATAAAGTGTCAATGTTTGTGTAACTGCCGACAGGAAATAGTACATATATACCACAAATTATTGACACCTGGTCCCTGGAGTGTCCATAACAAAGAGGTTAAATTTGTATGAATTTGCTCCTTAGGGCCAAGATTTAGTGTCCATAGTCTGTTTTAGAGAGGGTCCGTATTATAGAGGTATTTTTTAGAGGAAATGTATGAGAATTTTGTTGGTAGACAGGAAACTGTCTGTATTAGAAAGGTGTCCATATGGAGGGGTTCAGCTGTACCCTCTATATGACAAGATGCTCTATTTTGCAACCTATGTAACAATAATTACAATAACAGCAAAAAACAATAAGACAAAACTAGTATTAACACAGATTGACCCATCTGTACCTCTGATGGATTTGCTGAGCCAAGTTTGAAGCCTCCATGCAACCAAATTGCACCGCAAGATCTTTGATGGTAAACTCCTTTTTCTTCCCTAACAGACACTCTATTGTTTTGAAAGCATGGATGTATGCTTTCTTGGTCATCCCAGAGAGACGAGTTGCCACATTCTATAACCAGGGAAGAAGGGGTGACTTTATATATTTTCGATTACCGGTATATGTCACAGGTAAATCAAAGGGAGAGATGGAATTCTAAACAACAGAATATATGAATCCGAATAGAATTCAGCACAAACTGTATTTAAAAAAGTCATCACTGGATATATTCTTAAGACTGCTTAAGGTTCAACTCTATTTAAGGGGTGTTGAATGGTACCTATAGAAATTTGTAAGCCTTCAGGAAACTTATAATTTGATCTTGAAATCTCAGAGTCCTTTGTGACAAGTCACAAAGTCTTGTATTTGTTTGTTCTTTTCAGAGTCTCAGAGTGAAAAATCATTTAGGCCTCTCTCTGATTTTCAAACAAGGATCTTGGCAACAAATTTCAAGATTATTAATTTACACCTTCTTTTGAGCGGAAAAGTCAATAGAGTTTTCCATTAGTTTTACATGTAGGGAATGTTAAGAATGACACCATTAAAGCTCATGCAACTGAAGTGCAAAATTGGCATAGGCATCAAATACAGGAATCCAGTTACATAAGATTAAAATTGGATATCCCTAAATAGGTGCATAGAGAACTAATCACGATCAAGAATTTTGTTTCAGATACAAATAGGGAAAATGAAAGAAAAAATATGTAAAAATATAATAACCCAAAACCTCACCGAAACCGAAATTTCAGCTTTGAAAAAAAAAAAAAAATTTCATTGAAACATCCTTTGAAAACATGGTTAGCACAGAAACCTCAAGTTGGGTAACTAATGGAGTAAACAATTGATACAACAAAATGTTCCATGATAAATCACAACATTAGTGCACCGGACTCTACATTGAGCAGTCTGAGTTTGAGTCCTGGCTGGGGTCACTGCATTGTGATCTTGGCACTTTCCAAAGCACTTTCCCTACCCAGGTGTATGACAGGGATACCAACAAATTTAATGTTGGGGGTAACCCAGTAATGGATTGTTATCCCATCCAGGGGAGAGTAGTTGCTAATAACGCTACAGAAACAGGGATAAGCTCTGATGGTATATGGACCAGTTGGCTCGATGCAGACTATTAATAATATGCTTGAGATGATGATTCAGGGACTGCAAAGGTGGAGAGACTGGCAGGGTTATAGTCCTTAACCACCTATATTCTTGGGTTGATTTTTTAATAAATGTTAAAAGCTGGAACCCCTTATGCCCGTAATCAGTTTTTTCCAGGTCAGATCTTTTAGCCCTACCACTTTTAAATGGTCTCTGCAATCCTCCTGATTATTTTTGCTGTGGAGCGAGCACAGCTAGTGAGCAGGGATTATAATCAGAAATGTAAATGTTTAGAAATCTATATGTACAAAAACAAAAATCAGGACACGCAGTGGGAATCTTTTCGTTGTGCATGATGACAACTTGAACCTTGAATGTTGTGACAATAAACAGATTGATAAACTTAAATTAACCATTAACAAGTTACACTGTTTAGCCTAAAAGGGCATTTTCTGATGCTTCTGTTGTTTCTTACTAGTGCAGCAGGCTTCCACTTGCTTCTCTCACTTTGGCCACTGTGTTGTGTAGTTTTGACTAGTTTTCACATATTTACCCAGAAATTCTAAAAGCATTTAAAAAATTAAATTGTACCGGCTTTCACACATTTGTACTTAAGGTGATTCCTCAGTATTGCGCATCTCTACTACGCACGATTTCCACATCATTAACACATGCACATGAGCGCATGCACATACACAACGTAATAGATCGACTCCCCTCAAGCTAAGCTCAACAGCAAAATAACTGTTCGTTTTCTCTTAAACGAGCACAGTGACCCCACGTTTTAATGCATGAATTTAAATTACACTAGGTTATCTACAATATATCGCTTCAAAAGTGTTCAACAACAAATTAGCTAAATTCATGAGTTTTCCTAACATTTATCGTGTACAATCTTGATGTGCCAAGATTCTCTTGTTCCTATGCCTTGATGTTTCCATGGTAACAAGGTTTTGACAGGCACCTCTGGGGAAGGTGGTATGTGTAATTTTAGAGTTTGACAACTTGGCTTCTTTAGAATATTGATCGCCTGTTTTCCATAGAACCGTTACATCGAAACCACGACGGACAGCTTATAGGATAGGACTGATACAATTATGTATAACCTCAGGGCGAATTTCTGTTCATGATCTTAAAATCATAGCTCACCTTGTCCACGGGAAGTTGGGAATTATTCGCAGCAATCTCGAGGCAGATCACAGATTTAGCCACGCTAGTTAAAGTCAAGAAACAACCACGAACGTCCACCAAGCGCTCAAATTCAGAACCCTTCTTTGAAACATCTACTGTCGTTATTCCAAGCCTTTTAGATAAAGACCGAAGAGTTTCATTCGCCATTTTGTCGTCTTCTAGTTGTCCAGTTGGAAATTTTCGCGGCAAAAAGCTTCGATGGTACCCAGCTCTCCGTCGGTTAAGAAAATGCTAGTGCCTAGATTTCCCTCCGCCAATAGAAACTGTGAGGGAGGCTGTGAGGTGGGTGTAAGAGGTAGAGAAACAACGCTTGAGGGTGCATTTGTTTGTTCTTCAGTTTTAGAACCATACCGGCATCCTTCACCAGATGGGATGGGTGTATTAGGCGTATACTCTATTAGAATTTCTGCGCTGCCGGAAAAGGAGTCACTTTATATTTTATATTTTATCTTGAAGGGTTATGAACAAATTTTCCCAATTAATTTGGGGTTATCTTATCTTCAATCCTGGCCAAGTCTGCACACGAGCCCAGTATCCCAAAACGTTTGGGACCTTCTCATTATGAAAACAGCAATTCAATTTGCTCCCCTCACCCCTGGACAATGGTGGGGTGGAGGGGGGGGGGGATTGGTCAGTGCTCAGGAATAAAGGCTGTGTCACAAATCCTCTACAGCCAAAGGACTTCAACCTTGTTCTGGGGAAGTGAGCGAAATATCTTTGTAATGCAATTTCTATGAGTTTTAATTGTAACAGAGCGAAAACTGAAGAGAAGTGTCCCAAACCCTTTTGGCCAGGGCTCTAGTTGCAGTTATTTCGAGTGTACAATAAGGGACGGACCATTCCTTTTTTAGGGGAGGGGGCTGGGCAATTTTCTGGGGCATGAAAATAAATTTCTCAACTTTAAGTGAGTGCATGATATGATTTAATTTGCTAAGCAATAGCTTGTGCAAGAATTTTTTTAACATTGATCATCAAAATAATGATGGTAGAAAGCACTTACTCCATTTCCTACCCACCCCACCCCCTCCCCCCACCCCTCTTGGCTCTTCTTGCACGATTGTTTTTTTTTGTTTTTTCTGCTGTACAGGTATTTATTGTTTGGAAATTTTCCACCCTACCCCCCCCCCCCCCTCCACTCTTTCTGTCAAAATAATAATGGTCCGTCCCTAATCTATCTGTGAAACGTTTGGCCATGTAGCTGAATTTAAATATAGTAATCAGGCCTTTGGAGGTTGTATTCTGTACTCTTCACTTGGTCTCTTTTCGTGTTGGTATATGGGTTGGTTTCCAATGCCTGGAAACTCTTTACGTGTTAAGGCGGCATGTTAACAGAATAGGCAGCAGACCAACTCAGTGTACATTTCATTTATTTGGGCTCCCTTGAAAGAGCGTTTTACGATATATATAATACACGAAAATTGCATCATAATAATCATTACAAATTCAGGCAGACCAATAGCAATTTATAAAAATCCATTACTGTCGGTCACTGCTTTGTGCAGTGTGTTTTGATAACAAGTTATATACAACTCGCGTAAAAAGTTGCTAAGCAAAGACAGGTCAATGGCAGTTTTCTGAAATCGACCTCGAATCTGATTGGTTTCTAAATGCGTGGCTGTCATGTTACTTCCGTTTTTTCAACAGTACACCAGTAAATAATTACATTAAAGCTTTATTACCGTACACGCTATCTGCAAATGATAACTCACAAAACTCAGATACAAAAATCTCTTCATGCAAAATTCTCAGTTTTAAAAAATAAGAACATAGACAACACAAACTCATGCCCACATACGTACGCATGATATGGCATCAAAAAAGGACATAGAAATCAAGGAGAGATCAAAATTCCAGATCTCAAAGGGTAACTCAATAGGTAACAACTGTGTTTTCAGTGGAAAAAAGGTCATAGTCTTTACTGAATCCAGCTAGAAGAAGGTTTATAGACAGGTGCAGAGACAAAGCGGGACCGAAGCAAGTTAAAAGAGGTCTGCTTTTTGGTAGAATAGCTCTTAGGGAAAAGTTCAGTTTCTTTTTAATAATTTTAAGTGAGAACTGAGTGAAGCTCTATATAAATAATGGCAAATGAAAGTCAAGCTACTATGATTTTGTTGTTTTTGGAAGTGTCTAACCTCAGACCCTAAGTAATGCCCTTTTGAAGAGTACAGCCGGTTTTAGCAAACCGTTGAGCCGCTTTACAAAAGAAGACCTGGAATTCTTTTAAAATTTCTCTTATTGTGACCGTCCAATACTGAAGTTTTCTGAGCAGGTTTCCGAAATTAAAATGTGTGATACTATGTAGAACTAGGAGAAGAACCCTGCAAGCAAAGCCGAATAATAAAGCCTAACTACCATTATGTTGTTCAGAGTCAAAGCAAGCTTTTCTAAGAGCACAGCTTTTGGGCAAAACGTCGAGCTGCTTTGCAGAAAAGGCCCAGGGATTCTTATTCTCTCTTCTCTACTGATAACACACTTTGTCGCGAGAGCAGAGAAGATTAAAGTTATTGACTGGGTTCAGTGAGAGGCCAGTTATCTATATGACCCATTTTAACTTAACACTTGTTGGTAGCTAAGGCTTGATACGGGAATGAAAAATGAACTAATTTCGCGTGCCTATCGAGTATTATCTAGCGTAGGAAATTATTTTTATAATCAGATATCATCATGTAAGGTTTAAAAAAATTCGCAGTTTAATTCTTGAACTGTTCAAACTTTATCCAATACTATATATTATCCACTCATACATATATCTTTTTTAGTCTCAGGTAAAATATCAACAGTGTAACTTGAAATGCTTTACACCCCAAAGCCTAGTCATATTCTCTGTAAACATAGAAATAAGAAACATGTTGAACTTTGGACCAATTCTTCCATTAGTCATAGTTTGTTGAGCCGTTTATGGTGGGTCTAATTTAACGGACTCTTAACGTGGGTTGAAGAAACCCGTATGCGCGATCGTTCAAATTAATGAAAGCTGTTGAGCTGAGAAGGACTTTCATGTGGCAATGCATATTTTGGTGTACCGTTTAAGCCGAGTGATCTGTGCAAGAAAACTTCTGTGTTACCAATTAATGCACTGTTTATTACGCATCCTAATTAACTTTAGGTGTGCGCGGGAGCGATCCCAGTGTGTGACCACTTAAATGGAAGCTGTCGAACAGTACTTTCATTTGGTACTGTTATTTAGGCTGTACAATGTGGTTCTATGTTTAAAGAATGTAGAAAAATCCCTGTAGCCACTCAAGACGGCTATTAGCGAGTAGTACTTTTATCTGGTAACGGTTTTTACGCATCAGAGAACAGAGACTACAAGCTACTATGCCTAGAGTTGAATGCATTTCGACCGTTTTTACTTCTAAACTTTGTAAGCTTGTCTGTAGAGGATGATCTTCAGTTCAGTTGAGTTGATAACGGATTCTGTTATTTTAGACTTTTTCGATTTACTAAAACGGAAAAACCTCAACTATATATAACGTTTTGCGTGGAATCATTTTCCTAGGTAGTCAGATCACCTTTAATTACCGTGGTTCAGTCGTTCAGTCGCGCTGAGCGCGGACTTTGCTTTGCTTGGGATCGGCCCTTGCAGGTTGATTCGGAAGTTGCAATCGGGTTGATATATATCCTTTAGCAGCTAAGCAACAGAGGAACAGTTCCTGTAGGTTTGGCACTACTGAAAAGAAAGAAATTTAAGACGAATCACGGTTAAAATACAGTTTATATGCTCATAAATAGCTCATGCATGTCTTTGAGTGTAATTTTTTTTACGGATATCAATTCTAAATACGTCAACACGTGGCATTAGCACTTAACAATAGTACAAGAACAGCTTTCTTTTCAATATTGCACTTCGATTCAATTTTGTGACAGAATTGTGCTAGCAAGTTTTGACTGGAATTCGACTGATTGACAAATTCTCGGAACGCCGCAGAACGCATAAACGAACAAACCTTCACTGAATCGACACTGAACTTAGCGGAGAAAAGATAAGTAATGTTTGCGACTTTAACTGACAAATTTTGTCAGCCGGTCTGAATGATTCGGGTGATGAAGATTGATCGGGAACTTACAAAATGAGAAAACAAGATCATGGTGGTATAAACTTTACATTGCAATGGGTGTCAGATACACAACAATCTTTAGAGAACAGAATGGACGAGCAGGGAATCCCTTTTGCGAACAAGGTCAATAAGGAGGGAGACTTGGCGTGTGGCAGAATTGCGCTTTACAAATATAGTGCCAATTTTGCGTCGCTTAGATAAACGCCATCTGAATAAGAATAAAACAGCCTGTAGTGTAGTAGAGCGGTTACAATACCCGTGTCATCATGTCAGATCTATCAACCGTAAAAGTTCTGCTGGAACATACAGTGAACAGAAGAGTTTAAAATAGCTTCGCTTAAGCTTCACCTGACTAATAGCATTTCAACGGGATTTCACTGGAAAGCAGAAAAGTTGAACCGTGTGGTCCAGCAGGCAGAGACTTCACTGAACCGGTAAAATCATCATAACTAAAACTTCAATAATATTGAGCGACTATAGCCGAGACCAAGACCGTTAACGGAAGGAGGACGGTTAATGATACAGTTTATCACTTGAGACAACCCTGGCGTAGTGATGTGAATATTATTTCTTATGAAGACAGCCAGAAAATCTTGATTAAATAAGTTACCAACGTTAACTGAAGCAGCCAAACAGTACTGGAAAAGAAGGCTCTTGGGATAAGTCAGTCAAAGAATAGATATATATTCTACAAGACGATTAGAAAGAAAAAAAAAACACAATTGATTTAAGATATCATCCTGCAATATAGCAAGATGCATCCCATGGACAATAGCATTCAAATATAGTTGAAATCAAGAAAAGAAAACTGAAGAAATATCTTCAAGACGAACGAAAAATGCAGAAAAATGGTATCAGAAATTCGTTAGAAGGTATACTAGACAGATCTGGATGAAAACAGTAAACAAATAGAGCGTTTTGGAAGAATAACTTGGCTTACATCAGAACTGTAGTGGACAGTGTTGTACATGTCAAAAATACGTGTTGATATTACTCTACAAAATCAAACTTTTGCCGGCACTTCCTATGTATTCAGGATATTGAATTATTTCAATTCTCAACGGTTAGCTAGTTGATTGCCTCTAATGGGTACTAAAGAAGACAACAGGTGAAATCCGGCTGTGTTCCTATAGCTAAATGGCAAGTTGATAATCCTAAAATTTTCCATGGATCACTCTACAAGGTTCAGGTAGCTCGCACGTTTAGACAAGTGTGAGAGTATGGCTATAACATCACTTGTGAGTAGGCTAATAAAGGAAACAAAGTTAGTTTTAACGTTGTGAATTCTTTCGATGTTCAGTATAAATCGCAATGCAAGCTATGAACGTTTATTGAATTACAAGAAATATCGAATAAAGTGCAGGGGCTAACCTTCACTTTCCATGAGCTACTATATCGTTGAGAGCCTTCTTGCCTTAGATCAGAATCAAAAACGGTAAAACCAAAATACGTTAACACTTTCGATGTTCAATATATATATTGCTACGAACGTTTATTGAATTACGAGAAATATCAGTAATAAAGTATTGAGGCTAACCTTCAGTTCCAATGAGCTACGATATCGTTGAGAACCTTCTTGCCTTAGATCACAATCAAAAAGTCGGTAAAAGCAAAATACGTCATCTCTTTCGATGTTCAGTATATTGCTATGAACGTTTATTGAATTACAAGAAATATCAGTAACCAAGTACAGGGGCTAACCTTCAGTTTCCATGAGCTGCCATCGTGGTACCAGAGAGCCCTCTTCGGCCTTAGATCAAAATCAAAAGCTGAGTAAAAGCAAAATAAACACATTAGTAGAGACTAAATGGTAGTGGCCTAGATATAAAAACGTTGAAATGTCAAAGTTCTATTCGGACAGGATAAAAATATAATATATTTTAAGTGAAATTTCTTGCTGCATATTTGTATCGGGGTGATTTTGAAGTGTATACAAATTAGCAGTGCTTGCAATAAAGAAAGGCAAAACAACCAAGAAATAAAGAATTGAGCTATGCAACGAATTTCTAACCGAGTTCTTGGACTGGTGTATATGTTTCCTAGTTATAACTAATCTAATAACTAAAATTGGCCGTTTGGCTTCGGTTTCGAGTAGATCTGCCAAGGTACATAATCGGCCGGTCTAATCCCTCTGACAAGAAAAAAGAAAAACAATACGATTCCTCTTGTTCCAAATACAAAAATAATCAATGTTGCGTGCCTTACCCTCAAAATAGCATCTATTGCGTGTACATCGCCAGCTGATGGCAAATCAACGGAGCACAAACACAAATAAACACGCGATTTAAACATTCCACTTATCTCCGATTTCAAAGAGTGCAAGAGTCCGCATCCCTCTCAGTTCAATCTTTGTGGCCCTTTGGGGCGATTTTACAGCCTCAGTAAATTCTTCTCCTGCGAACGCAATTATCATCGTATGTTTTGCGACACTGACGAGCACAGAAGTGGCAAAGGCTGACTGAAAACTTAGAGATTTTTCAAAAGTGTTCCTTAGTTTGGATTGCTAGGCGGTGGCCCGGCTTGTTATGACGTTTTTAGTTCAGGTGGGAAGACGTGCCCTGTTATGGAGACGGGACAACACAGAAGCTTCTGGCAGCAGGTTCAATGAACCTGAGGCGTTTCTGAACCTTATCGTCATTGATTTATTTTCCAAGAGCTACGGAAAAGAGTATGGCTAATCTAATAAAATTTCCATAGCATTTCTCGAATTTTACCGTGTAAAATGCGGTTAACGTTTGCTAGTCCAGTGCGCATCGCATATTGTTTATAGTTTTAGTCCGCCATTTTGAAAACTTGGAGCGAAGTAGTATTTGCATAGAAATCCTCTGTCTAATTTACCTTTGTGTAAAATTTAAATTTTGGAACATAGAGTCGATATAAGGTTACTGATCAAAAGTAATTTTTGGTTAGTTTGCGAGAAAGTGAATTACAAGCGTTTCATGCTCGTTTTCCATGCGTTAGTCTGTGTCAAAATTGACGACCTTAGCCAGAGTAAAATTTTTTTTTCCAAGGCAATATCAGCAAAAAAAAGTCTTGTTTCACGTTGATTTATTTTTGTAATGCGCAGCCTATAACGAGAACTTGGAATAAATAATATAAATAAATTCAAAATTGTTACTGAGGCAAGTACCTCGCTTTGCTCGTTATTAAATACGGCCCTGGAAATCTGATTTCTGTAGTAAAACCGAATCGCGTCACCGCCTTGGTTCCTCCGAGACAATCTTTAATTGGACTGTTTAGTTTACAATCAATGGAAGTATCTATTTTTTATTTGTATGAAATGAGTATTGCTTGATGAAAACCGGGTTAAAACCGTACCCCCAACGACTCACGACGTATTTTTCTCTTTGCTTTGTTTTTCTATGAAAAATGCTTTTTGATATCAAAACACACAAAATTACACTTACTATACTACATGCTGATCCGCCTTATAGGATGACGTAGATTCGGGACGGTTCGATCGTCATTAAAACGTTCTAGAATGTTCCGATGTCGACGACACGCGAGAACGTTGTCGACATATGTTCTAGAATCGACGGTTTGCGTGACTTCCCGAGTAAGCAATTATATGGCAGTGCTTATTTCACTTCCGGTAAGGCCTTCTGAATATCTGCATAATATCATGATGGGAGCTTAGCTTCGTAGAAGTGCCTGATTTTATCGAATAAGGCGTTTTCGAAGATATTACTTGAAAATGACGACTTAGGCTTTTTCTTCTTCGGTTTAGCCAGCTTAGTGGAACATAATGACCCTTCAAACTTATTCATTTTTTAATCAAACTCCTAAGAAAAATCTTAAACAAATGACTTTATTCCCCGAATAGCAAAAAGCTTTAATTTAAATAACTTTCCAGCGACTTGAGATAAGAAAATATTTTTTTCTAGGACAAAAAGTCTGGTATAATTTTTTCGCGATAGTAGTTAAAACAGCTCATGATTTTGATCGAGACCAGATATGTGAATTGAAAAAAAAAAAGGTTTGGGCCTTCTTGCACAAATATATTTTTCTTCAAACCTACATCCTTGAGTCAAATTACGATTTTTTTGTTTGTTTATCGAAGAAATAGAAGAATTAAAGCAATCAGTGCTACCTCAAATCTCTAGAATTCTTTAAAAATTTATGCAGATTCAGATACGATTTCTAGAACAGTCAGCGGTGAGACGTGGGCCTCGCTCCGTGTAGAACGTTCTCGAATAGGCACGTTTGATTATTTTGTCCCTATGTCCTCATGGCAACCTGTTCCAATGACGTCAGAGAGGCACCCGTCTAGGTCACCACCTGACGACCGAAGAGCCTTGATCTAAAAACACTTGCAGCCGCAAAAATGCCGATATGCTAAATTTAGAAAATCAATAAACAATTCACGTCTACCGCAGTGTCGAGTAAAATTTGTTTACTATTTCGAAGGTCAGCGACGCCCTCTGAGATTCAAGCCCAGACCTCTGACGCGCTTTGCGTCTCAAGGGATATAAAACCTGCGCGCGGGGGATGAAAAAATATGGCCGATCTGTGAACCGCTTGGGTAACTTATGCTTCTTTCGTCTGCACGCGTACACACCAGCGAGAAAGCTATTTTCTTTGGGGGTCTATGAAAAGAATGCCGATGAAGACGGGAGACGGAGATTCGAGCGGTATTCCATCCAACGTCCCTGCGTTTTTAGTGAAATTGTGGAAGCTGGTTGAAGATCCACAATACGAAGAGCACATTTCATGGAACAAGGTGTCAAAACTATTCTGTTTTCATTTTTATGGTCTCCGGAAGAGATTTTATACTTATGAACTACATAGCTCTACCTTTTTTCTTTATTACGAGTAGAATTTTATTGCTCTTCCGTTTGATCTACACCTTAAAAAGGGATGATTACGAGCTTGCGATTTTGATTATTCCCATAGAATGGAACCGGATTCCTGGTCCACGATCAGGCTACGTTTGCACGCGAAATCCTTCCCAAGTATTTCAAGCACAATAACTTTGCAAGCTTCGTTCGCCAGCTGAATATGTGTAAGTATATTGTTGAATGTAACCCGCCGGTATTGTGGGTTTACGATATCTTCCTGTGTTGTAGTACACGGATATAAGCTTTCTCGTTTGGCGTCCGCTCGTGATAAGCACAGCTGCATTAATCGATTTCATATCAATTTCATCAATATTTCGAAGGGCACATCAAATAAGTATTTGATTTTGTGGTAAAAAATTTGAGCTATTACTTCTTTGTCAAAGAATGTTTGCAATGCGTGTTTTTCTCCGGGAATGACGTGTGGGCGGGTAAAGTGTATGTTTTCCGGCCGATTTAGATGTCCTCTGATAGACTTCGATGAATTGCTTTGTGGACTTGCTTGTTCGGTACTTTTGAAGAGAATTTCACCATGGAGTGTGCAAATGCCAGCCGCAACAGGTTAATGTGTATTTTGAAATAGTTGTGTAACACGTATCAAATCTACCATCCGTTCTCAGTTGAAATTTGTCATGTGCAATGCAATAAGAGCAATGCTGCCTGTGATTTAGTGGGTGGGGGAGAGGAGCCGTTATTTTGTCAAAATGTTTCTAGGTATGGTGGATGCAAACGTATGTTAATACTTATGATGATGATAAAAGAAAATAAATAAATGAAATAAATTCATGTGCAATAAATCCACAGCTGAAACTTTCAACATTTGTTCCTCTTTCCTTTGTAAAGCAGATCTTGAGATTATTTTTCAAGCATCCAACCACTGCTTGCCTAAGCTTGCAAATGAGTGTGCCTTGTACATACATTAGTTCTCAGGTTACGTAACAGTGGAAATTATAAAGATTTGTATCGGGAAAACAGTGATATTCTTAAGACTAAAAAATACGAAGGAGTATGAATAAAAATAAACCTACCTCGCTTCAGCTGTGTGTCTCCTTGTTTCCTGTGAGGTTTCTAGGGCGATTTATGGTCATTTAGGTGGTTTTTAGCTTCACTGCTTTGTCCTCTACATGTATATATCTTTTATATAGAGGACAAAGCCGCCTAGAAACCTCACGAGAAACATGGAAATACACACCTGAAGTGAGGTAGGTGTATTTTTTATTCATATTCCTTTGTATTTTTTAGGCTTAAGAATATAACAGTTTTCCCCATACAAATCCTTATAATTTCCACTGCTGCATAAGACGTTAGCTAAAGCAATGTTACATGCATTTTCCCAACAAGTAAATAAGCTTAACTGACGCAAGTGTTAATTTCCATTTTTTGCTCAATCAATTAAACTCACTAGGGGGTCCATCAGGACTATTGATAGGTCAAGTGTAACAAGAAGACATGCAATACTCTGCATGGGTACCTTAGTTTTGTTTTAGACAAAAGTTGAAATTGTAATGACAATGTTGGCCAGTATTTTTTATCCCGATCACCCAAGTAATAATAATATTAATATCTGAATTGAATCAATTGCTGGAAAAAGTTTGTCAGTAACAATGGTTTTTCAGTGCATTATGATTTGCACACAAGATGCCCCCTATACAAAGGTTAATTATACCTGCAAGTTCTGTGCTAGTATAAAGATCACTCTAGGCTGCGACTAATGGCTTTGTTATTCTGACTTGTAAATTTTACATTTGCAGATGGGTTTCGAAAAGTCATTGGTGCTGAGCAAGGAGGTCTGCGATCAGAGAAGGATGAGTGGGAATTTTTTAATGGAAATTTCAACAAGTATCATCCTGAATTGTTGGAGAATGTCAAGAGAAAGGTTTGTGCATTGTTCAAAGTCAGCAAATGCTGTGATTTTTTTCTAGTGACAGCAAGTTCATTTTGATAAACTTAAACATACCTTTTCCTCAAATCATAGAAAACTCAGTAGCAGTGGTTTCATTTGTAAAAAAAGTCCGCAAATGATAGGAACCTAGTAGAAAGAGAGGATTTGTAGCAGTGACAAGGAGAGAAGACAATTTGGGAAGGGAACAACTTGAAAATGTAGGGCTTTTATCCTCAAGTTGGCTTTTTTAAATCACTCTATACCCCTCATTCTGGGACTTCGCACCTTAGAAACAACATGCATTTATATTGTCATAATGTATTTATTTACTAACAATGGTTATAGTTTTTATTTGTTTTTTGTTGTTTTTTTTTTTGGTAGGCTACACCAGAAGAAAAGAAAATGAAAAATGAGGATGTGTCTAAAGTGTTGAATGATGTGCAAGACATGAAAGGAAGACAGGATGAAATGACCATGAAGCTTGACCAAATTAAGAGGTGGGAGACTCCCCAACTCTTCACTGGCTATCTAATTTTTTTTAGACATTTGGGATGATAACCTCGGGGTGGGGGGGGGGGGGGGGCATTCTTCCATATATGGGCTATATAGATGTGTGCTGCAGGATAGGGTAGGGTTTTTTAGGTTCTCGATGCTTAAATAGGGTATCATTTTTGCCCCTGTTGGCATTGTGTTCCTGGTGTGATCCATAGAGAGGGTACCTAAATTGTATCAACTAAAATTGCCATGCTTAAATGTCCAGCTAAATGAAAAACAAATGATCTGTTAGAACTGAACCTTCAGTTAACTTCCCATGTTACTTAATCGAAATAAAGCTAGCCCGTTCATGCTGTTCGTAGTTTTCGAGTTTCCCTTCAATAGGCTGTCATTTTTCAGGTTTGGGCCTTGAATACAGTGTCATTTTTCATGTCCTTCATCCTTAAATAGGGTCAGGGTTTACGACCCTGCGTAGCACACACCTATTTTAAATTTACAGAAGAACCCATCCCCCCAGGAATGATAAACAGCTGCGAGGAAGTCTTATTGAGGTACAAAGTGCAGTTAACCTGAAGACATGCTTGCCAGCTGTTGTCCCATTCACTGGATGCAGGGCAGCCTCCAAGCGTTATACTGTACCCAAATGAAGCCATTCATAATGATATATTATAAATAATCCCAAAACTGTTTAGTTCTCCATTTTTTAGTTGTTGCATTAAAATTATCAGCCTCAGTGAAGGTCTCACAGTGTTGTTTGATCTTTTTCAGGGAAAATGTGACCCTGTGGAATGAGCTGGTAGAGTTGAGACAAAAACATCAAAGGCAACAGCAGATTGTCAACAAGGTGAATATTATTATCTGGAGGAATAAGTCAAGAATAGTTTGGACCAAACCTGAGAGAAATCTGCCTTGACTGGATGTAAGGCACTTGGATTTCTTGACATAGTCTCGGGACAAGAAGTATTTGCTCTGAATTTGACAGAGCACGTTGTCATGTAGGACCCGAGTTTTCTTAAACTCAATTTTAGTAACAATACGACTGTCAGTAGTTATAGGTTTTTCTTAACTCTATGATGCAACCTAGCATTTAATGTTACGTTTTATATTGCAGCTGTTCCAGTACCTGATGCGCCTGATTTATCAAAATGATAAGCTCATGAATAGGAAAAGGCGAGTGTACATGTAAACCCTGGTGTCAAAATGAAACTTCTCCTTACTGTAGTCTCCATTATTTCATGAAGTATCAGATAGGAGAATTTAACTGTATAATTTATGTTTTTATTTTCCTTGAACTAAGAGTGATGGGATTTTATTAAAACTCTTTACTTGTTTTTTAGGTTGATGCTCCAGGACAGTACGGAGGAGCAATCTTCTTCTTCCTCTTCTTCCAAGAGAGGACGATATGAATACAGAGATGGGTCTGGACCCAGCAGTGGGCAGCCTCCACCAAGCTACACTGCACAGAGAGTGAGTTTCCTCATTAAGCTGTACATAAATGGAGCCTTGCATGAAGATGTTGAGGGTATAGCATGTTTAATCAAATTTCTGTTTGACCTTTGATTGTTATTTTGTTAAATCTTTTCTCAGTCATGGTTCATTGATCAGACTGTTATTGTTCAGTTTCTCAATGGTTATCGTTGTTACTTCCTTCCTATCAGAAATACCTGATAATTGCATAGTCACTTGTTTTGTATAATTATACGCTGTTGAGCCCCACTTTTTCAAACTCTCAAGGGAAATGAAAAATAGTCCAAAATAGCAGTGGTTCATTAATAGCTGGTAGTAAATGACTGAAGGGCAAACCAAGGGAAATTCAATATAACCAAGTTTGAATTAGCCAGGTCTATCTGTATAAATAAAACAAGCGTAGTGCACCTTTGTATTTTCCTGTTTGATGAACAGATTCTGGAATGGTTCAAGATAAACGATGCCAATACCAAGAAGAAATTTCTTTGCTTACATATACTGTATACTGATGGTTTAATTTTGTTCTTTGTAGCCAAGCACTCAGACTCTCACAATCTCTGATATATCAAATGCTCCTTCATCAAGTCTTGGACCTTGTAAGTTAAACCTTTTAATGATGAATGCTGTAAGACCTGTGGAGGCCTTGTTGTTAATTCCTGTATATTTATCCAACTTATAACAAAATATTGATTTAAAATCAACTATTTTACTTTAGTAAATTTTGAAGGGTTTATTTTGTTTCATTTCATGAGTTGTCAAAGATTCACAAAAACTAAATGCAAACACTTCTCAGGCAGGAAACATTTTTAATATTGTTCTTTTCTTGTATATAACATATATGTATACATTTAGTTTTGTCACTAGATACATGTACCACAGAACTTTTTCCCATGAGATTTTAACTGCTCCTTGTGAGCTTTGGTGAAGTTTCAATGAACTTAAATAAACATTATTATGTTGATAAAAATGGTAAAGCAAAAGATCAGTTTCCTTTTAAATCACAACACAATGTACACAATAGAGTTCAGACTAGCAAAGCTTAGTTCAGTAAGGAAATGAACCAATTCCAGTATTAAATTTCCTTGACAATGTGCATTTTCGTTGTTTTCAGCTACGAGTGGGCCACTAATAACTGCTTTACCAGATGATGACACCATCTCACATGCCAGACCGGTCATTAGATTCCCGGAGGAGTCTGTACCATCATCACAGCCTATTGTGTCTAGTCCAGTGTCTACATCAGCAAGTAAGGGGTTACATATCACTTGCATGAGAAAACACCTTGAAGTTTGACCCATTTAAAGGGGATCAAGAAATCCCAAATGGAGGGAGAATAAAGGGGAAAGTGAATGATGATCTCTACTTTGTCATGATTCAAGCTTACTAACTGTATTGGGTAAAAACTGTGCACACATGGGATTGTAGTAAGGATTGTAGTGAAGGAATTCAGTGCTTCCTAATTTCAGGCTGGGTGGCTGAGAAATTTAGGGTAGGGAATAATATTCCACTCTGAGGTTATTCAAGCTTAAATGAATTTCCAGTGCAGATTGCCAATGGGGGCTTTCAGAGTACGGAGAAAAGTTCAATTCTCCTTTGTCATCCGGTGTCAACTGGTAAAATTTTGGGCAAAAGGGTGTCAAAGCTTTAATTCTAATCATCTTATAATATATTATTTCCTTCGGTACTGAATGTTATTCATGTTTGTTTTTGATCTTGCCTTTATAGCACCATCTTACCCACAAGCCTCAGTTGTACACGCACAGCCATCAATGGGTGTGGTCACTTTTCCTGAGGAGCAGACACCGACACCTGTTGTGCACCCATCGCATGTGATAGAGCCTCAACAGTACGATGAGCGTCATCCTAGTTTAAGAAATATTCCTTTGACGCAGCGACTGTCTCAGGAAGATATCTCAGAGAGGTAGTGTCACTGTGTGATCCGTTGAACAGTTATTTATTATTACAGTGTTTTTGTTGCCGTAATGATAAATAATATAAGTCAATGGCTCTATAGGGAGAACAGTGAGTTGTTATTCAGCTTAGCTTTCATAGACCACTTGAAAAAAGTTAATCAGTGCATTACATTTAGAATTTAGAATGACTGATTTGAACTGTTGAAATACAAATGAAATGATTTTTTTTTTTTTTGAAGAGGTGTTAAAGGCACATTGCAGTTTTGAAATTTGAAGAGTCAAAGAAGAATTGACACACCCATTGTAATTATTTATCATTGCCGTAACAAGGTCATGATGATAAATGATTCAATAGTGGTATTGTACACAGGAAGTTGAGAGTCTCCAGGTTTTCATTTAATGTACAATGTGTATAATATATATTTAAAATTTGGAGACTGTTTTAGAGAGAATGGATAAACATGTATTTGAAATTTGGTAGCCCAAACTATTTTGTTAGTGATGTTGTAAATTCTTTGTTTTAGGCAAATTGAGAAAAATCTGTTTGCTGAGGAGGTTTTTTTCAGGAAGATAATAGTGAGGCGTCGTTGTGGACTGAAAAATTAATATAACTTTCATGCATGAATTTTAATATAATTAAAAATACTTTTGGATGATGATGTAGTAAACTTCATCGCAGTTATATATGCAACCAAGGTAGTTGCAAAAATAAAATCTGAAAAATATTTCTTGAATGAAATACCATACCTTTCTAGTTGACAATGTACTGATTTTGTAAGAAGGTATAATTACATGTCTATCACTTTGCAGCTGAAAAGTGAAGGGTTTAAAAGCCTTAATTTCACTTGTCAGCCACAGAAAATCCATTCTTTCCTGATTGTGTTTTCTTTTCGATCATTTCAGGAATTACATTGGTGATCAGGTGGACTACATTTCACAGAACCTTGACAACATCCAGTTTCAACTGGCAAATCACTCTATGGTGTTGGATAATAGCTTATTCTATGATGTATTTGGCCATGAAGGGGTCCCTCCAGGCCAGGTAAAAATATGGAGTTTTTAGTTGAGTTATATACTATACATGTCATTATAAACAGACAGAAATGTTTAAGAGCATCAGAGAAGTGCATAGTAAGGCACAGAGGTACATGTAGCTGAGTTCCTCTCACATTTTCCCTAGGTCTAAAAAATTTCTATGTTACTTATAGCACTCAACAATTAGTACTACTTCAACTTATGCCATTTTGCTGATAAAATGTTCAAAGATATTGATCTTGTGTGCACTCGCAGAGACAGAGGCTGTGTGCATTTAAACTCAAAAATCACATGATCTTGGGAGCGTGCCTTATGGCACTTTAATGAACTCAAACTGACCAGTCACAGAACACACAAATTATTCCTAATAAAAAAAAAATTTGATAAGTAATTGTGATCACAAGCACACTGTTGAATATTTTAAGCAAAGGAATTTTTAAGAACATGAGGTAGGGACATAAAGAACAGAAGGCACAAGTTAATTGCTTTGCACACTTAACACACTTTTTATGTTTAAAATCATTTTGTTTTCTGATTGTTAGGATCCCCTGGATCTTTTAGCTGACCGGGCTGCAGCAAGCCCTCTTCCAGGCGTTGGCCATAGTCCATCACAAGGTACCAGACATGAGCAATCTTCACTCATTTATCAAATGACCAGTGGACCATATTCATATTCTCTGTATTGAACTGGAACTAGCTTGAAATGGAGGCTTGTGCGGGGGGAAAATCATTAAAAAGAGATAAATTCCATTTTCATTTGAGAAGACTCCCCCGCATTAGCCTCAGTTACAAGCTATTTCCAGTCCAATACCGAGAATACAAATATGGTCTGTTAAATATCTTTTTGAGATTTAGATGAAATAAATCATGAAACTTACTCTGAAAAAGTAGGCAAAGTTCAACTGAAAGTGATATTTGATTATTCATTTCCTTCAGTTTCTGCCACCAGCACGAGTTTTCAGTTTTCTTATATTTACAAGTTACTATAAAATTATTTCAGAACCTGAACATGTTGGCTTGAGGATGGTTAGCTTTCATTGATTTTGTACCTGTGCGTATCTCTTTTGTGACTAGGTGTAACAAAGGGGCCTTAACTTTCATTCATAACGATAGTTATTTAATTTCAATAGGCTTTAATTTCACAATCACTTAAGTTGTGTGCATAACTGCGATGATCAATCACGTCTTTAAGTGACAGTGTGAACCATGTTTTCTTTACCAGGTCACGAGCTCGTGCAGTATGGAATGCAGGGATCTGGCGCTAACAGCAGCTCTCCCCGGGGACCCCCGAGGTCCAGAGAACGTGAGGACCAATACGGACGAAGAGAGTGGCCACAAGGACAACAGCATCCTGATTATGACGTTGTGCAACACCTATTTAACGGTTGAGACATTTTGAATGAACGTTCTTAACCGTATAGCTCTTAACTTGATTTTGGTGATGGTTTTAAAAGTGTAGTATTATTTCATTGCATTGGTTATAAGCTAAAGCTCTCTTATTTTAGTCGATATTTTTTGTCAGTGTTGAATTGAGCAAAGCTGAAGAGATTTCTGTTGACTTTCACACTGCGGATGAGAGCCTTATGAACCAATAAGACTTGAACGACGTTCAATGAAAAGCGCGGGAAATGTCGCGGGGCGCCGGCCACGAGAAACACAACAAGCCAATCAGAGCTTGAAGTGGCGAAACGGCTGCCGGTGAAAAGCGCGGGAAAGTCGCGTTGAGTTTTACTTGTGATTGCTCTGTTTGGTTACGGCTTATTTTGTCGTTAACCAATCACTAAGCTTAGCTATCGCAAAAACAGCAAACACAATAACTTCTCGAAATCGCCGGAGAACCGCACGATCGTTTATTCAACTATTAACGAGATTATAACCTTGTAATCGCACTTAATATTTTTAAAGCACTTTATAACAGAACAAAAATTACAAGTGTAACTCAGCCATAACTTTAACTAATTAAAATTAACAGGAGACCATGACCTATAGTAGGCAAATTGTAGTAACGAAACTTTAAAATGTATTAACTTGTATATTATGTTAAGTACAAATGACATTTTAGGACCTCGCAAAAAGAAAAAAACAGTAAGCTCTTTATATTCAAGAGGTAGGCTTTTTAATGATTTAAGGGGTTGAACTTCTGCTCGTTAGAACGAGGTGTGTAGTAAAAATAAAAAAATAAAAAAATAAATAAAGTATCTAAGTAAAATGGTACCTTTGTATGTGTTTTATGACGTTATCTCGTTTGCCACGTTAATAAAAGGGAGTTTAAGAAAACCACGACGGCAACGGCAACGGCAACGGCAACGTCGCTAAACAAAAGGTTTAATGAGCAGAACAATGGCTGTGCACGTGCTTTGTAATTCTTGGTACATTTCTTCTCCGTCCTGTGCAAAACAACAACGTGAAATGACCAAATTCTGCGTTGTCCAGAGAACATGAACCACGACGGCTATTTTTATTTTTTATATTTATTTCAAATGTTTCGCCCTGTCCCAGATACAGTTTCGTGATAGTTTTGACACTAAGAAACAAAGGAAAATGACTTAAGAGTATCGCGAGATTCTCAGGTAAACTATAAAATCATTTTTTTAATCGACGTCCTTGGCGTCGAGCCCTGGTTTCTTGAACTCCCTATTGAGCGGCGAGCATTCAGCAAGTCTCAGAGGAGAGAGGATTGGTGCGAGTCGACAGTCCTGACTCGATTTTCCAAGAAACGCGTGCAGTGCAGGCTAAAAGCGGTTCACAAATTCCAATTGCACCGCACAAAAGTGTAAGAAGGGTATTGCTTCAACACATGTCTTTCAACCCAAACGGAAATGAAATAGGCGTAGTTAGCGACCGCGAACTGTGAGAAATGCATGTAAGGCCCGTGCACGCGCTCCTAGAACTCGTGCCTAATAATTACACCCTTTTGTCTTGAGTGATATCGATTGTTTGGCCCCTGAACACTCGTTTAACTAATGTTTAGATGGACATGCAGGTTTTGACAATTAATGAACTGGTTCCCAGTCGGATCTAAACTGCGAGGCTGGTTTCCTCGTGAACGATCCCTTGAGTTGATGTGGTATTTATTTCCAGTCACTCGCGGAAATCGACTTCCTTGATCAAAAACACGGCTGAGAACTATGTTGTGATTCGTGCGACCAGTGCCAAGTGTGTGGAAACGTCCATTCACGATTTGAGTCTCTTCATTAACATGCCGTGAGGTGGGTCTTGTCCCATCGCTTTCTCTCCTGGGCAGCAAGTGCTGTTTTTGCAATCTAAGAGATTCCAAATTCTTTTTTATCCAATCACAAGACTGGCACGACCACTCATGCATATGCATTCGTCTAGACATTCTGTAAACAGCCTTGTGCCAGCATGGCGTTGTAAGACTGTGGGCTCACGTCTGCAATTCCCGGCCAACAACCGGGAACTAGTTGCATTATTCGATTGACAGGCAGTTTTCCAGATGGCGCGCGAAAGAAAACAAAACCTGTCCTCACAGTCAGACACGATCTCGCACAAAATATTTCAGTTTGTTTGAGGAAAGGTACTTAATTTCCCAGGGTATACGGGAGTCACGGGACCGCAGCTACTGTTTAATTAATAAATTTCAACATTTTGTTGCGGAACTCGCAAAAGTACTTCTAATTCGGCATTATTAATCACTGTATATATTATTTCGCTATTTATAAACCTATATTTATAGATTAATTATGTCAACGAAAGTGTCATTTCTACAATGACAGAAAATAGAATCTCAGACACATCTTTATGTTTTTATTTGTTTACATTGTTTGTTTTTGCTCTGAAGATCGACCAACTTATCACGAAAACCTCAGGCATTCAAATTTTCAGCTCTGAAGACGAACCGGTTAATCGCCATTGAACTCTTTTTCAATTCTTTATCACAAAATAAAAACATCAGTTGCTATTGGCTTGAGAAACTGTTTAAGGAAAACAACCGACGTACTCTCATATATTATTAACAAGTGTTTAAACACAGCTGTTAAGCTCTCTTTCGAGCTCATTTCAGCTTGCAAAGCAACACAAGCAGTCGCATTTGCTGCCGCTGTCACGCCAAGAAAACTCCTTCAACGCAATGGCTACAACATATCACACGCTCTGGGCTCAACCTTGTACGGTGGGGCGAAAGACATTGGATGTATACACAAGGGAAGGGCTAGGGATGCCTTCACAAAAACCGAGTACTTCTTTGATTCTGGGTCCCAAGCGCAGGCTTACGGCGGTGAAGGAAGTTTTGTATAATCCGTGTCTTCCAACTTTAAGACGAATGGATATGGATGAAGTACTGAGGAAGCTAACGGATGAGCACTCTCGCCATTCGACGCCATGTAGCAAAGGTGATTATGAGTGGCTGACAACTTCTTTTAGCTCGCACATTTGTAGTGTATCCATGATAGAGTGCTTTGTTTCCTTGACAACTAAGTAATTATACTTGTTACTCCTACCATTTCAACATTAGGGTGATAATGGTAAAATCGAGCTGACAACACTGACTACACAAGCGAGATATTATTCGTCCCCATGGCCAGTTTTCATTATTTGCCCAAGATAGTATTTAATTGAATCTTTGTTTTGATGCAGTCCAAAAGATATCGAAGATCTCAATTGCATAAGTTACAATGGTCAATGCTAAAAATACTAGACTTTATGTCCCTTCGATCATTAGATGTAAGCAAAATTGTTTTATGTAGAAAAATTGTGACGATAAATAAGGATTACTTATAACGAGGTTTGACAAAAGTTCCTAGCTATCAACGTTTTTTCGCTAGTTCACTAGTGCCAGTTCTCCTCGTAGTCACGCGGTATGATATCTCATTGAACAAAAAACAAAAGTGGTTCATACAAACGCATTTAGTTACATTGTTAATAACCTGGACACGGTTCTAGTGAAGCAGGCGATCGAAAAGACGAGAGTTAAGGCCGTAAAATGTCGCGTCATCTTCAACTCGCGTTGAGCAGTCGCTATTACGATCGCCAAGGGATCAGGTTTAGTCAACACGACGCTGTCAGACCGCACGGCACAGACTACGGCTACTCGCCTCCGCGGCGGATGCTGGCTGCAGTGAAGGAAGGCATGATTCATCCGAAGCCGCCGACTTATCGTAAGATGGATCGCGACAACGCACTGTGTAAAATGCCGATTGAACATTGCAGGAACTCTACCTCGAGATCAGCTGGTGAATATGGAAAATAGTTATTACCTTTGCAGTTGAGATATCAAATCGATTAGACGTATTAGCACAGTATAACTTGATAGCGTTAAGTTAAAATTAAGTGTTGCCAGTTAACGGAATATTTCTGATAATTTTTCACTCCTGAATTTTTCTACCTTCATACGAACTTGATAAAACGCCTACACGTATTTCTGTCCATAAGCCGTTAGGATTTACTTTCAACTTTGATATAAAACCTGGGAACCTATCTTTTGTCCTAACACAACCAAAAACACGCCAAGCATCTATAACATGCTTAATTAGCACTGCCACAGTTTAACAACTGTTTGGTTCCCTATCAGAAATAACAAACCAAAGTAAATAATATTATTTGGAACTTCTAAGATACATAGCCTTGAATACGGTAATTGTTTAGGTTGTGTATAGAGTCTATTCACTTGGTGGAAATTCAAGTAGCTTTGGAATCAGACATGAAAGTTCCTCATGATGCCCTCACGTTTTTATTATAGCTTATCATGATCAAACAGTCTTGAATTTATCGAAATTATAAACTCGCTCAGCTCAGAATTTTGTCTCTGATTTTAAAACCCAGATCTCCACATGACGGAAAATGACAACACAAAAGTCCATAGCAACAACGCGCGCGCGCGGAGCTCATTTTGCGGCATTGTCGTCGCGCGCGATTTACTCGGATAAACGACAAATCGGCTAAAAGTTCAAACATTGTTGTACGCGCAAAATCGTGTATGAAAATATTTGAACTTGGAGGGGCGACGAAACGATCAGACATGTTTATCAACACGATGAACGATTCAATAATTCTTTTAATCGTTTAGCCGGGGCTTTGCTTTATTGCTTTAGCATTCCGCCTATTGTTACTTTTGGCAACGGCTGCTCGACTAAAGGGACGAATTTTGTCATCATAAATATCATTTACACGCATTTTTGCTTTAGGGCAACAAACGCTTTTTTTTTTCAAATTCCCATTATCGAAAACTAGTCTAAAGCTACTAATTGCAAGCTGTTTGCTTGTCAGACCTGCAGCTTCACAACAGAGCCCAGTTAAGTTAGCTTCGTAGCATGATTTCTCGCATGAATAATCCTTTACTTGGAGAATTGAGATTGACATTCTTGACCTCTTCCGGATGACCAGACAATACAATAACTTTAAGCATTTTTATTGCATGCAAAATTGGTGGCCTTTCATTCGCTTGAATTCTTATGAAGAAACTTAAGTATTTTGATGATAGATAAGTATATGTATCTATTCTCGGGATACCTAAATTTGCCAGAGTCACTCGTTCAACACCAAAAGGCACTTAAGAGTTTTCAACAAGACGAGTACAATACCAGCTTACAATACAAAAAGCTGCATTTAAATTGAATCTAAACGTTGAATATCTTCGCAGAAAGATAACTAAAGCCGAAACAAATTTGCGCTTTGCCTACTACCCTACGAAGGAAGAATTAAGACCAACAAAGGTGAATTGTTTTTAACCATACTGAAGCTCGCCACAGCAAACTAAACCCCAAAAGTTTGATACCTTGACGAAAATTTGCTTTGGTAAGCGACTTTTGTTGCCCAATAACGCAGTGTTTTCACACAACAGCTAATTAACTCGGCATGTGGTCACTTTAAAGTACGATTCCCTCGAGATTGATAATTAACTTTGGGATGTTGCTTTCTCCAAAAAGTATTAAAACTTATATAACATGCTGTAAGCTTCAAACAGCAAAGTACGTGACAACTTCATGTGCGCTTCTTTTTTTTAACAACACGCTGAAGTCTTTGAAGTGAATTCTTTGCTACGTTAATTCGATATGCGGTGAAAATTGACCGCTAATAGACTCTGATTAACAAAAGCTCCGAATTATATGTCACAGACGGATTACGTCGCAAAAGCCATGCGCGTCACTGATTGGTCTAAATCAATAAGCCATTAAATAAAGTTTCACCTTGTGTGAAGTGGGTACAGTCAACACAAGCCGGCCCGAGGTCGGCTGCGAACAAAAGGGAAAGCTTCTTTATTTATAAACTCCACGATCACCAATCTTTGGTAATTTGGCGAATTTCTTGACACCGAGTTTTCGCGCTGTACGCGTTTTGAAACTCCATGTCGACCGCGATTCAAACGAGATTGCACCCACGCTTCAGGGACCGATCTAACATGCTGGCTTCGGTAAAAGAAGGGCTTTATCACCCGATGCTACCAACATTCCGGCGAATGGACATGGATACGGCAGGGCATAAATTACCTGAAGAACACTCGCGTACCACAACGCCATTAACAAAGGGTACTCTGACAGACATGGCAGACAAGCTTCTTTGTCGAGAAAAAGATTAATCATTCTTTTTTTTTTTTCAGACGATTTTAGAAGCAGCACTATCACGTTGTTCCGACCAGCTGATAAACCGTTGTCAGGCACGGTAAGTCGATATCACGGATATTCCTCGGTATAAAACTGCAGAGTATTCTAATAAGCTGTTCCAGTGTTGTAGTTTAATTAAGAACTTTATTAAATCTGGTTAAATCTTAATAAGTGAATGTTTGCTTTCTTTTCAGCGAATAACAGAAACGGGGAGACAACTCCAGTCCACGTCCTACCAACCCATCGAATCTGGGTAAGCCTATAAATTTCTGGCGCCGGGGCTAACAATCAGGCTTGCGCACGGAGATTGCGCGGAGCGCGCATTTTAGGTCATTTTGCAGTGCAAGGAAGACAATTTTGAAGTAAAACCGTCTACTTGTGGTTGGCATCGCAGCGAAAGTAAAATCATTAATTATGATATCCTTGCAAAAGTTTTGTTGGCTATTGTGCAAGGCGCGCGGCAACCTTTGCAAGTAATCAGAGTGCTTACAAAAATTTCCAACAAGAAGCTCGACGTGTTCATATTTTAAATAAATGGCAGTGTCTTCTTTCATTCTCATCTTTTCGCGAAACGCTTTGAAGGTTTAACAAGTTTGTTTACAATTACCGGTGGTTCTGTTGACAGTAAAAATTGCGCATAATGCTTGATCTCCCAGAACAAAACACGTAGCTTACCAGATTAGTACAAAGACAGTATGCGGCACTTTACAAATCAAACCAAACTGATCCAAACTACAGGGTGTATATAGATCGGCTCTCAGACGAACAACATAGCGGGCAAGTTTTCGATTAAACTGCTTCGTACAATAAAACGGCGATACTCTCGTTTGAAAATATTTTCTCTGTTTTTTATTTTCACTTTACAGCGAGTTTCTTTGACTTTTCAAAAAGGTAGGAGGCAATTCATTGAAAATTGCGATGTCGTCGAGTTTTTTTAGTTACGATTGGCTCATAGCTTAGAAGTGATCTCACTTTATTTCATCGAGAACACGAAAAAAAGCAACATCAACAACAACAAACAAACCAAACAAAACGTTCCGTGAAAGGACACCGAAGTTTATCAACTTGAAGTTATAATTAACAATTATTCCACGCTAGCGCGTGTTGGATATGAGATGGTGTATTAAATAGGGAGTGGGGAGGGGGGAGGGTGGTTTTATTTCTTATTTTATTCTGACCAAGATCGTAGTTGTTTGAAAAGGTTCACTTTTTCTATCGACGGCATGTAAATTGAACGAAAAAAATAGTTGCTTTTTCTGTATTCTAATTAATAAGAGTTTTAAATTCTGAACTCTTCTCGTGTCTTTGCTGTGAAGGAAAAAAAATATTAATTACTTAAAACCTTTCTCTCGATGTCTATCCACAGTGGAATGGCGGAATTTTTAAAGCGATCTATGACGTCACAGTCTCAGAAGCAACCCTCCCCTCTTCCTCCAAATGGTAAGTTTAGTTTTAGTGTCACCACACAACCTTTCAATGAAACCAGTCCAGAACTACTAGCGAAAATTAAAAGAACTCGAGGAAATTTGGCTCGCGTTAATGTCTGGCGCAGCAACTACTGAGGAAGAACGATACGCCATCTGGACAGGGAAAGCGCAAGAAAGTAGTAACCTTATTGGGGTGAAGGGGACAGACAGTGAGAAACGAGGGCTACCCTGAGAACAGGCTCCCGGCGAGGACGGAAAAAAATTCGGCGAGTGAAGTGAGGCGTGAGCGCGAAACTGAAGAATTCGGGAAGGAGGGCCTGTATGGCGCTGCTTGAATCTCAATTCCAAATAAAATGTTCGGCAATTTCTCCGCTACCAGGGAACATTTCAGTCCACTTTTCAGCCATACGTAAATTTTGTAGATCTCTGATCTCAGCTACCAGTCAAAAAGCGCATCATTTTTCGGCTGATAGTTGCAACGTTGACCAATACCAGGAGCCATAATCGGGGACGGAGACCGTAAGTCTCGGGATTTGCGCGCACCTATGATATGGGACAATTTTTCTATTTTTAGAACAAATTGCGCCATCCTGACGTCATATATCCGCGCGGATTCACGCACATGTCAGGGGCTCTCGCGTGGATGTTGTCACGTTGCGTGATCAAATGGTGAGAGTTGAGAGATTCTCTTGCGTATTTTTCTCAGCGATGGCAGGGAATAAGGCAGGGAATACGAACCAGGGCGCTTATATGTAGTTTTATGCTCTGAACTAACGGAAAATGTGGGTTTTTCAGGGTCGAAAACAAGACTTCAATCTCGCGCTGGGAATGAATAATAAGATCTGCTCACGCTAGTTGTAAGCTTACGCGTATGTTTTTGCGTTTGTTCTGACTTAAGAATATAGCAAGAAAACTCTCTACTCTGGTATTGAGTTAATTTGTGAGTTTCTCAGACAATGGTTAATCATAACCAAAAACTGTTTTCATGGTTGCTTATTGTTTCTGCTTGTTTGGTGAGTTTGCAAAAGTTTTGAAAGGAAAGTCTGACGCGTACAATTAGCTCATTTGCATAGTGCAGCTCGTGCACTTTCAAGTCCGAGTCGGTGTTTTCAATTGTCAACAAATCTTGACAAAGATTCCTTTCGTTATCTTTTGTGCTGAGATGCTGCAACAAATTTCACGAACGCAAAAAAGGCTACTAACATCATGTGTGTTTCTTCAACATAAGCATAGTGAAGTTTTACACTGCGAAAATGAAAATAGACAGGAGTTTTGATAACTCGATCAACAAAATCGAAATCGTTATTCGAAGTTGATTAAAGAAAGCGTCATCGTAACTTTGCTGATTATTTCTGCTTTATTCACATATTTTCAGCTTAGCTTTTAATATGTTCTCAAACATTTATCAATCTTAAACATATTTAAAAACTATAGAGCTATTGTTTGAGTTCGATGTACGCTTTCACACGAAAGTGCGGCGGAACTTCGGTGCAATTTGTCATGTTTACTGACTGTACAAAACACGCATCGGCGGGCGCTCTCATTCATCGACAACAGAGAATTTACTTGATTTTTACACGAATAAAACTGAGCAGTATCTACGGACGTAAAGTTATTAAGGCCTTGATGAAACATCAAGCGTTGCTTACAATTCAAGCGAAACTCAAACTAGCAATTATTTTGTTTTACTTTTCGGTCGCGATAGACTGACAAATTCCTCGCAAGCGTGTGGCAAGAGGAGCTAGGAAACTATGAAGTCCTGAAGCTCTGCTATATCTAAATATATCCAGCTAGTTTTTTGCTGTGTAATGGAAAAGCTGTTAATCTTCAACATTTGTGAAATTTAAAGTGGAGTAATGTACAGCTCATGTAAAAGAAGCATCCGTCGGAACACAACTTGGTCAGCGATATATATAAGCTTACAGCGGAACATACCTAAATTCGACACTGTCTTACTTCACTCAAACTGGAGCAGCTTACGACGAAAATACTTAAACAAAATTCCCACAGACGTAAACGCGTTGAGTTGTGGGCCAAAAACATGAAAATTTTCGGGAATTTCGGACGCCATTTCCCCTGCGCGACATCCGCAAAAATCCTCGCAGCATGTACGCGCGTGTGCCGCAGGTGATGGCGCAATTTGTTCTAAAAATAGAATTATTGTCCCATATCATGGGGACAACCCCAATACTTGAAATGGCGCGGGCTTACGGTCTCCGTTCCCGATTATGGCTCCTGCCAATACTTAGCTAACAGTTTTAACCCGTACAGACCCTCGAGAGGGCTCCAGGAGGCAAAATAAAAACAGGTAGCGGAATTTCTTGGAAAACAGGATACGGGAGAAACAGACAGAACCAAATGAGTAATTAACTAATTAATTACTTAATATTACTGAAACTAAGAGAAATGTGAGAAGCACAAATCTCTGACCCCCTCCCACACCCTTTCCCAAGGGCTAAAAAGAAACTGCCATACCCCTTCCTAAGGGGCTATATAGAAAGAGGCATACCCTTTCCTAAGGACTAAAAAGAAAGAGCCACACCCCTTCCTAGGGGTTATAAAGAAAGAGCCATACCCCTTCCTAGGGGTTATAAAGAAAGAGCCATACTCCTTTCCTAGGGGCTAACAAAAAAGCCATACCCCTTCCAAGGGGTTTAAAAGAAAGAGCCATACACCTTCCTAGGGGCTAAAAAGAAAGAACTATACCCCTTCCCAGGGGCTAAAAAGAAAGCACCACACCCCTTCCTAGAGGCTAAAAAGAGAGAGCCATACCCCCTTCTCCTTGTTTTCTCTGTTAACCGTAAACAAACACGTTGCACTAAGTCTAACATTAATCACTGGCTAAACCATTGTTTCTCGAGAACCGTCAGAGCCGTACACGTTTATGCCTGAACCGTACCTTAAGTATTCAGCTGACCAAATCAAGTTTAATGGGTATGCTACAAGGTATCTGTCACCGAGAGAGACTGGTTCATGGAGGGTGAGTGAATTAATCACATTTCTTTGAAAAAAGCATTGCATATCAATGTAAACTGCAGGTTATCAGAAGCAAACTTTGATTTAAAGCTTCCGACACAGACATTCTTAACAACTTTTCTTCTTACGGTGAGATTGCTTGACAATAGACAAATCCCTCATTTGGGTTTCTGCTTTTACAGTTTGTTGAATAGCAGAAATACTGTTCTATATAGTAAGTGACGTCATGTAAAGAACAACAGGTCTTAGATCTCTCTTTCTCTTTACAGTACTCCCTGAGGCAAGAACCTTATATAGATCTGAGAGGGCAACGTCCTGTTCCTGCAACAATCTAGTAAGTTACACAAAGTCACGTGACAGGTTTCTTGGGTGGGGTTCATCAGTTAATAGTTATGCTGTGCAATGTTGTCATGTTTCACCCTGTTGGTTGTGGAAGAGCAAGGTTTTCACATGAATGCTACTTCGTAGAATTCTTGGTTTCCAACTAGCATATTAAACCACTGAGATGGTGGTAGATATCTATCAGTAGTTCTACCAACCTAACTGCTCTGTATTTTAAACTCTTGCATTCAATGCAAAACCATCAATAGTGAAGCTAAACAAGAAGTATTACTGATAAGGAGTTGATTAAATTAGCCTTTCAGGCCGGTATAATGTTAACAAAATTATTAGTAGAAACATTCATGGCACAAATGCTGATTCAATTTCATGTCTTTGTTTTCCCTTTTTGTTCTACAGTAGTCGTTATCGCGACGCACATCCAAGAGCCAGGTAAGATTTTGTAGAAGGTAATAGGGAGAGACTCTTTCTGCAACACATTAGCTTAAATTTCTCATTTCTCCACCCCTATTATTTAAATATCAGGTAATCTGCTAATAACAACAATTTTCATGAATTCATAGTAGCAAAAAATGTAACTAATGAACCTTTAGAGTTGCACCTTTGTTTCTCTTGTTTGACAAATACATACATGGTGTCTGAACCCGCAGTATTATACGATTTTATGTAAATTATGTTCCCCCTTCTCCTTCTCACTCATTACCAAGAATATGATTGACTCAAGACAATTTTGTACTCAATTTAAAATGCTGTGAACTTGGTCAAAGTATTAGCCTGCCAACAGGCTCCCTCTGGAACTGGAAGGACCGAGAAGGAACTGGGTGAGAAATGTGGTTGGGATTGGGACATCTTCCCCCCCTCTCTCTCCCCTACTCTTTCTTCTCTACACTAATTTCTACTCTTTCTTCCCAGTTTCTCCTCACCCTATCCTCAACCAGAGAGCCTGTTCACAGGCAATCAAAGTATCTAAGCTGCATTTCAATTGGTTGACTCTATTGTTTTGTTTTCTGCAGCGTTGCAGCAATGCACTGGCGGTGAAGCCTTTATGTGGTATAAACAGCTCTTTAAGCTTTTCTCAACAGCTGGTCCACCCACTGCTCTTAAAAATCTCCAGTAGTTTCCCTTTCACCTTACAAATACTAATTCAGCACCAGAGTGGAACTTCTGCCATACAAATGAAAGTGCTGTGCAGTTTCAATCGTCACAGACATGGAAAATTTTCGATACAAATACAATATTTTGGGAAAGTAAAACAAGCAAAATTGTAAATGGTGATAGATGTGTATACACATGTATATTGATAGATCACTAAAAAGATGGCAATGTTTGTAAATAAAAAAGATAGTATCACAACTACCATGGTAGTGTTGATAATAGCTTATAAAAACCTACAAGCCCAAACATTGTCTGCACATGAGGCCATAAAAACTGCTATATTTCAATAAGTCTTGCACATGATTACATCACATGCTCAAAATTTACTGAGAAGCCCCATTTACGAGAAATTCTTTCAAATGTCCGGCGCCTTTGTGTTGCATGTTTTCATGAGGGTATCCTTTTCATCTTTGCTGCTTTGGGAATTTTGTCCAAGATAAAATAAAAGTTGCAATTCGAATTTTAAAGTGAGGCTTGGTGGTGAAATGTGCTTGTCTGATGCCATCACGCATAAGGCTATTGCTGAATTAAATACCCCTCTCACAGGCAAAATGAATAAACTGAAATTACGTTTGAAGGGATTATGTGTTAGGGTAGTTAGTGAACAGTCATTCAAAACCACCTGAAGTCTCTGTGAATTTATTTTTCCTAAAAAGTGCTGAAGAATGCAGCCCAGTTGGCCTATGGTGTCACACAGGATAAATCAGAGTGATGATACATAACTATAACTTTGCTGTGGATCATCTTGCTAGAACACTACTTCCGTTCTCTCAATGACTGTAGTCTTCTGGGTTTTCCTCACTGAAATAGATAGTCTTGGCAGCAAAATGGCAATAATCTTAGTCTTGTAAGCACCACTGGGATAGAGAAACACTAAGAACGTTTGTAACAATGAGGCTTTTTTTGTAGAAGAAAAGATATGTTGGGAAGTAATTATTAAAAAAAAAAAGGCAAAACAAACTAAAGAATGAGGTGCTCAAATCGTCACACATGGCTGTCACACCACTTAAATTGTTAAGGGTTCTACAACTCTTCTTTGGCTGCATCAGTCTTGAATTGTTTCAAGATGTTGTGACGCACACTGAATTCATCCCTCTTAGTGTCACTGATGGCACCACCTAGACCAAAACGTGGAAATTGCAAAACGGTCAATAATGAAGAATGGCGCTACTGCTTAAAACAGCAGCTGTTGTTTAATCTGGTACAATTTAGGATGGTTGGTCACAAACCCTGAGCCAAAAAACCTGTCAGCAGCATACAAAGCTCTCAAAGGTGCAGGGTCATGCTAGATCAGGGATTTGCTCAATTATCAAAGTTAGATACCTTCTCAGCAAAGAGCCTTCAGTGAAAACATAACAAGAAAGAGCCTTGCACTGCCAGCAGCAAGACTATGCAAAACTATTCTAAGTAACGATAAGGTCTAGTAATTCCACTGAATTATTAAAAAAAAAACAAAACAAAACAAAAAAAAACACTATTAAACTGACCTTTTCAAACAGTCCTTTTACATTTCTTTTAATTTTTCTTAAAAATATGGACAATAAGTGGACTGGCTATAGAAACACCATTACTATTAAAATGGTGCTTTGCAATAATATTATTATAAGTTATAATTTGTTTCATTTGTGTGTAGATGCAACACAACAGGTTCTTTGAAAGATTTAATTAATCTCCCTTAGCTACTGTATATTTAACTAACCTAACCTGTCTAGAAATTCAGATAATTTTGGTATGGTACATTAATTCCATTGGTAGGTCCGACAAACATGTGATAAGTTGTACATTGTGTTGTGTGAAAATGCAATCTTACCAAGGAGGCGTTCCAAGCGATCAATTTCAGTAGTGACAAATGCATCTCCTCTAGTCTGTACCCTCTCCATGACCTTGGTGTAATAAGTTGCAACCCTGGAAAAATGTACAGTATATGTGTAAGAAACAAATCATATGTCATTTGAAATTAAAAAGACAATATCAATGGCAAGATCATGATTATCTTACGCACAGTAGTATTATTATTGTTTTATTGATTTGAAACTAAAAGTCAGGAGTATTTTTCTTTGTCAAGAGATCAGAGAGAGTCAGAGTAAAACAAGACCTTAGTGACAAACCCAGATGCACAATTAATATACAATTACACACTATCTTAGGTTTAGTGTCCTTAGTTAGTGTACTGAATGGCAGATACAGGCATCAGAGGTTCTATTTCAGCTTGAACTGACTGGTCATGGAATCAACTGAAAACTCACAAAAATGGTTTAAGCCTGCAGTAGAAGAACTGGATAGAGTAATGCCCAAAAGCCAAAAAGGGGCATGGATAGGCAAAATTGGGGAAGATTAAAACAGATGGCATACATGTATGGGCAAACTTGCAAAATTATGCGCAAGTTTTTTCACGTTTATATCAATTTGTACAAGAAAGTGTAATTTAATATGCATGGAAATCATCCTCGTTTGTTATGGGGTGGTGATTTCCCCAATAAAATACTCTTGCCCTGCCATTGTGAAGTTTAGAGTTCCTAGTTAACAAACACAAACAGCATTACCAAAAATACTCTGACCTAGCCCCATCAACTTAGCCTTAGGATTATATGAACTTGGTAAATTTATAGTGGAGCTCCGGCGGCCCAAAGGGTTGCCAAGCAGAGCACCATACCCATATAGGAAAGTAAAGGAAACCCAAGAATTGATTTTCTCATGGTTATCATGGCTAGCGGTATTGCTCATGAGCGTATACGTATGACGGCGATGGAGGAGTTGCGCAAGATGGTGGGCACACTCCAGCTAATGGGGTGACAGAGATACGCAGCCTTGGTTTATAGCGTACTTCTTTGATATGGGACATCCATGTTATGGTCAATTGACATCTGTCAAAACAAGGTATCTGCTGACTCGTATCATGTGACCATATCGTGGGCTCAAGTTTAGAGGAGAGGTTTTTTTTAAAGTTGACTGCTGACCAAGGGCTGGTTTTCGGTTGAACCGCAGGCTCATGTCAGGTTAACTTGATGTAAATAGTTGTTCGGAAGCTGGTTAAAGTTAACCCAAGATTAAACGTTAACCAAAGTATTAATTTTTCTTGTACACAAATACTTTTCACTGCTTTTGTTTTGTGTAGTTTGAGATTATTCAAACTCAAAACAGAAGTCTAAACAATATACAGAAAATTTCAATGCAAAGTTACAAAACTCAAATCAACATTCTTGCTTATCCTGGGTTGACTTAATCGAGCTTTGAACAACCAGGCCCAGGAGCTATGCTTTAACGCTTGGCTAAAGGTACAGGATCCTAGTGGATCTGATCAGCAAATTGAAGATTACCAAATAATAACAAAGAAAGGCTGACAGTTGAACAGTTGGAACTAAAGTTCATACTTCAAAAAAATATAGCCTTCAGTCCTAACTATATGGCCAGTCATTTTTTTTTTCTTAGGATTATAGTCCAGTCTGGGGAGATGGCCTGAAGATTGGAGTTATGAGCCATGCCCCTAGGGTAAACAAAGAGAAATCTACCTCTTAGGTTTAGGCTAAGGATGTTGGATACTGGCAGAAGATGGTATGGAAGGGCGCTGTGGTAGTGGGGCATCCTCCAGTATCCTAACAGCACCCCAAATAGGAGATAAGACAAGGATACTACTAACTATGAACTCAAGAGTAAGTTCAGTCATGAAACAACAACAACAACAACAACCACCATTTTATTTTGCATAATTCAGAGAATATCATACAGTGTTGTTATACCTCCAACTCAAATACATTTTCAAACTGGAGGAGAAAGTGTCATGTGTTGTAGGTCAAAACTCACTAACTCCCTAGGGAACAACAACTTGAACTTTTGACTTTTGCATGTGATCGTGTCGTGCTCCTTGAAACCACAGCAAATTTGTGTGCCAGCCGGCATAAAGCAAATGATTATTTCGCAGTTTTTTTTTTCTATTTTTGAGTTGGGAGGTATAACAAAACACTTAATGACTAGCCCTGCAGGAAATAGTGAGTTTTGTTTCGGGCCACAAAACTCACTGATTCCTGTGGGGCAAGTCGTTAAGAGCTTATATGACAATTTGATTTCAAAGAGCTACTAAAGGCTTGCATTTGCTTACTTTGGATCTTCTTGGGCATCAATGAGGGACATGGCTTCTTTTAAGATTGCATCACGCTTGTCCTTGAAAAAGCAAACAGAAACAAACAGTTATCAGTGGTAACTGCAAAATGAACATTAAAGTTAGTGTGCATATAAGATTCTACTACAGTATGATTTGCTGCCACTTACCGTATTAGCCATGAAATCTTTGGCAAACTCATCAAACTTGTCGATCCTACCAGCCTAAACATAAACAGAAACGACAAGATTTTTTCAAAATACAACCTTTACCACGGAATAAGTTAAAACATAGCTAACAATGTCATGCTATCAAACTCAGGGCAGGAATGATGTATTAAGGAAAAATGTCTTGAGAACCTCCACCCAAATATTTATCTAAAATGTATGCAGGGAGCTAAACAGCTGGCTTACTGGGTGCTTTTCTCTGTGTGATTTGACCACCAACATGTTAAAGTTAACTACTGCTCTCTCTTGGAGAATTGTCTCTGTGAGGCTAATGGCATGAAGGAGACAGTTATTGGATAATGGCAAACATTACCTCTGCACTAATTCCTCCTCCAGAAACTCTGTTAGTTTTGCACTTTTCATTTAAAAAGTCTATAAAGTCTTGCTCACTGCGACCTCCACTGTACTATAATAAAAAGGACAGTTTTATAAAGCATAACATGAAGGAATTTCATATGCTATGATTGGTCAGGTCATTGTACCTCCATAATATAATATGACTGGGTAAAGTAATTAACTGTGATTACAGTTTATTCACCCCTGGAATTTAAAGGGCTAAATAGTCAGAGTTGTCACAAAGTTTTGAGATAAATGGCCTATATTGTTGGAGTTGGTGACTAATTTTGCCATTTCTTCTCAAGAATCAAATGAATACCCAGAGAGTGGTGGCAAAGATCAGAAGGTACACCACGCAGATGTTTTGTGCTCGAAGTGAGCCCCCATTGTACATTTCAGGTCTAAATAGGTTAAAATGTTGATTTGACATTAACGCGTGACGGCAAGGAGGTTGATTTCTCTTAGAAACCAGCAAAATGTCAATTCCACGCAACGTATAAGCTCAAAAATGTTGATTTTAGGTCAAAAAAGGTTTAAATGTTGATTTCACGTTAACGCGTGACGGCAAGGATGTTGGTTTCACTTAGAAACCAGCAAAATGTCCATTTTACGCAGCGCATAAGCTCAATGATGTTGATTTCAAGTCTAAATAGGTTAAAATGTTGATTTGACGTTAACTCGTGATGGCAAGGACGTTGGTTTCACTTAGAAAACAGCAAAATGGTAGGAGCCCATGATGGGCTCCTGAAAATGGTAATTTCACGCAACGTATAAGCTCAAAAATGTTGATTTCAGGTCAAAAAAAGGTGTAAATAAAAATAAAATGAAACAAATAAACATTTCAATAAGCACTTTTCCAAATACGGCAACGTCTTCAATGGCTAAAAAATCACCAGATAAAACATAGTTTTCGACAAACGCGATCGTAGCTTTATGTCACGCATCACCATAACTTCCAAGTTCAAAATGCGCTGGTACCTCTTTTGCCTGATGAGGATAACAACTTTGGTGGCTGTTTAGTTTTGGATTTAAGAATTTGATGACTCCACGTGAAAACGCTCTATAAATAGGGCTGACAGATTAACAGATTAACCCTTCTGCGCAACGTATGGGTCTCCATACATCTGCATGTCCCCTGATCCCAGAAGCTCAAAACACCACAAATCATGCCAATTTGAAATAAAATCAACGCAAACTGGATCACAGATCTGTTACAATCGATCACCACTTGCTGGCCATTATTATGTTTAAATCTAGTTACCAGTTCGAGAAACGTCCGCAGAACGTAATCGCAATGCATGCCGGGAAGGGTCTTTACACCTCATGCGCAGGAAAACATGGCGGTCTATACAATACAAATTTTATAAGTGTAAAACCAGTTCTCGCTTTCCAAACTTTGACGCTAGCAACGTTGGCAAATGGGCCACAGCTCACCAGAGGGTATTTTTCTTGGGCAAGAACTGCTCTTGGACTTTGCTACCTGGCTCGACCTGACTTTGAATGCTGATAACACGATTACGGTATATCAGCTGCCTTCGAAGTTTCAGAACACATTTTGATTCTTTAAAACGTGCTGATGACTTACAGGTTTATCGAGGCTTTATGATGCCTCTCAACCACCAGGTAGGCATACAAGGTACTTTAAAACAATGCTTAAGATATTAGTTGACAGAGCTCTAATGTGGCACATCTCTTTTTTGTTTGATGGCATTTCGTTTGACACTTGATCGATTCACGTGTTGTGTTCACGTCACAATAACCGGTGTAAACAATCCGTTCCCAGATTTCCGCTCTATATGCTGTGGGATTTGGTTTTGACTTCATACACTATAAACAGTCTGCCTGTTTGCTGTTCAACAAATAAACTCCTAAAGACATGGCTAGGAAAAGCCAAGTTTTTTACCTACGTTTTAACTCGAAAACAAAGCAAAAACCAGCGACAAAAATACAGAACCACGTTTTTCTATTACATTGAAGACCACAGGCAAAAATTCAGCTAATTTGGAGCAAGAAAAAAGAAAAGCAACCAAAATCGTCACTTATTCCCTTTTATGACTAGCTTCTTCATTTGATCACTGTTACGATTGTTACTATTCCTTTCTTTTTCAAATTTTATTTTTGAGGGCCATTAGGTTATCAGTTTCATTACTGTCAAATGTTACCCTCGTAAAATAAAGTCTTACTTACTTACTTACTGATCATAGTAGCACTTAAAAGATGATTTCCAGTCCGTACTGCGCACTCTTGAGAGTTTGTTTGCGTTTTTTGTTTTGTTTCACAAAATGTAAACATTTTGCAACTACTTACAAGAAGTAAATTCAAAGTTTTCAAAACAACCGTCATTATGTATGTGAAGTGGTTGAAGCTTTATGCTTCATTCTTTCTCATGTCACTTAGTGAAACAACTTTGCAGCTGTAAAAATCAATGAAGCTGTTGGAAAAAGAATTTGAAAGGCCTCAAAGATAAGGTATGTGGTGTGAGTGAGACTTATAATGTTTATAAACATTAGGGTGCTGAGACTGTGCCGCACAGACTGATAAATCATCTTTAAACTGAGGTAATGGCCAAAATAATGCAAAATATCGTTACTGAGCTCTTCAAATAAAACATATTTACCTCTTCTCCATCTTTGTTGTCTTTGGGGAAAAATTTAATGGTAGGGAAGCCACTGACACCATATCTGAAAATAACAAAACAGGTAAAACATTCAACAATAACTAGAATTAAGTGACAATGTGGAAACCCTATTATGAGGTGGCATAATGATAGTGTGCGACACACAACTCTCAGTGCATCTCTCCACCCAGGAGCAGTGTTTTTGCCAGAGTGCACCATTGTGGGAATCCCGCGTTACAATCAGAGATGGCCCCTAGAAAAATGAAAAAAAAAGGGCCAATTTGGCCCTTTCCTTTTACAAGACTGCAGGCTTAACACAGGCATAATATTTTAAAAGCCATCCCAGGGCTCGAAATTGTGATCAATACAGTCGTCAATGTAACAAGCATTTGATCCTTGGCGACCAAAACTTCTGGTTTAGTCACCATAATATGGCATACTGGCGACTACATTTCCCTGTGTTGACGATCAATAACGGTTATTTTGTCACACATTATGTCCTTCTAGAAAATCATATTGAAAAATCTTTGTTTCTAAAACATTCAACATAAGAAAAGAAGTCAATCCATCCTTTTGCTTCGCTGTATTGATTCTCTCATATTGAAAAACTACTAAATGGCTGACCAGGTTTGAAATCGCCCTATAATGCATTGCAAATCCTTGATCATTGACTACGTCATGTTGGCCTAAGGATTGTTCTCTTTTAATGCATGGATCCTTCGTACTAGCATTTGATTGAAAAGAAACTTTGTTGAGTAGAAACCCTTCAAAAAGCACTTACTATTATTGGCCCCTAAAAAAGATCTCCAAGCCACTTTGGCCCTCAAGTAAAATTTTCTGGCTGAAACACTGCAGGAGTATATTGATGAGTACTAATGAAGTGTTGGGACAACCTGATAGAATGCTGGGGGGTCACCTGTGATGGACTAGCATCCCATCAGGGGGAATAACAACACTCCTCACTGCTTCCAGAAACTGCTACGAGAAACTAGAATCTGCTGCTACCAGAAACTAGAAACTGCTGCTACCAGAAACTAGAAACAAGTAAGAGTTACATGTAAGTGCTGAGAGCTACGAGCCATTTGAGCTTAAATCGCTTATACTTCTACAACATCACTTACTTTTCTCCTAGATCTCTTTCCCCATCAGCATCTACTCTGGCCACAACACACTGGAAAAAGAAGAATCTTTTCAATCACACCCATTCAATTACTGCTACTTATCTCCTATAACTATATGCCCCTTAGTATGCATTTTTCTTTTTATCAATTAGATAACAAGTTCAAGATTTCTATCATCTCCTTGTCAGCTATCAGGCACAGAATGTGACACCAAATAATTGTTTTTAATTAGTATAAATCTACTATAGTCGTTCAAAACATAAACAACAATTCTGTTCATAGACCCTTCGAAATCACAAAAAAGCTAGTCACTTACTCCAGCAAAATAGATAGTGAGTTTGCATAGCCAATCAGAGAATGGCATTTGTGATAGAAAACTAGTAAATTTCTACTTGAAAATAGAAAACATTTCTCTGTGTTTCTATCAAGTTATAGAAACACTTGGGGCCGATTATTTAAACGAAGTCTAAGTTAATCATTTTTTAAGGGCTGAGCCGCTGTTTAGACATTGTCTCGATAAACAACGGCTAAACGATGCTTAAAATTCATTATTGAAACGCGACTGAACCATGTTTTCTAGAGTCAATGGCTAAACCACGTCTTACAAGGAAATGCATTGTCTGCGGAATTATTTCGTATGCAAATTTCCAGATTTTGGTTATGGCTCTTAAACATGGCTTCTAAAACAAGCCCCACAACAAATGTCAGTGAACAAGAAAAACTTTAATTGGCTGAATTAGGTAGAGACTTTCCAGAAGTGGAAAGCAAAAACTACGACAGTAAAACCGTGTCGGCAAAAAAGGCAAAGGCATGGAAGGACATGCTAACTAAATTTAACTCCCAAAATCCTAACAGTATCAAACGTGACCTCAGTCAACTTCAACTGATGCTGGAGGTGGCTGAAACTGCATTCAAAAAAAGAGCATGACTTACATCATCATGAAGCAAGAATAACTGGTGGAGGAAAAGCTCCTGCCTCCCCAAGTGAAGTAAGCAAATTAGTAGCGGATGTAATCCCAGTCTCAGTTAATCCTCTAGAGCAGCAATTTGATGATGATGCAGGGTAAGAACTTGATTTAAGGTGGGACAAAGACGACACGGAAGTTATTACATGTGAGGTGGAGCCAAACCTTGAAGCCAGTGGAAAAAGTCACGAAACAGGAGGATAGTCAGAAGTACAGTAATTTTTAATCGCTTCTAAAAACTGTTTTTTAGAATTGCCAATAACCCTCTGGAAAGTTCATGTCCAATAGGATCTTCATTGGTGTAAGCGGCACACCTCTCTTTGTTTCATGCTAAAGATCTTTGTCCAAAAGTTTTACGAGGTCACTGATGTACCGAGTCCTTTCTAAAGCGAAAACGCAATCAAAAGTCTTTGTGGTTGTATTCCTCTAATGGGTTAAATTTATCCCTAGAGTGCCAAATTGTTCGAACATGTATATTACATTGATTGGCATAGTTTCTTAGTTCTGTCTATAGCGCAGAGGTCCCTCCATTTCAAAATGGCTGACGATGAAAATACCATTAAACAGCGTTTAAACCTACCTTTGATCAGGTCTAACTTACTATTGTTCCTTAGTTGGTGTTTAGACACTGTCTAAACATTGTTATGGAAAAACAAAGTTTAAATAATCAGTACTCTGGTTAACATGTAAACATGGCTTAGACGATGACTTTCATAAACAATGTCTAAACTTCGTGTAACTAATCGGCCCTTGCAGTTTGGGAGAATTCAAAAAAGCTGTGGGAACATTTGCTTGTGACCTGTTTGCCCACTATATTTTGCATACTACCAAACTTCCACCTGTGTATTTATAATTTTACAGATTGAAACACAAAATAGTTTTCATTTCTCGTGTGTATTGGGAACTAAAACAGTTCCTTGCAAACAGACTTTGTCTACATATCAGTCATTCAAAGTTGGACATAATATACTCTGTAGCTATTAATAGCACATTTTGTTCTGTTGCTACAAACTTACATTTGGTTCATTCTTGAATGCCATCCCCACTTTCTCGTAAACAGGGGCAAGATTTTTACAGTGGCCACACCCTAAAAAAAAAAAAAGACTTTTAGAACAATCTATGCAATGAAAGAAAGCACAGGCTGAGAGACAAACAAGATGAATACACAACAGTCTAAATCTGAAAGATATCAATGTTTATTGTTCGACAAAAGTTATACATGTAGGCCTGAGAATGTGGTGGTAACCAGGGGTTTCATTAACATTTTCAGCAGGAAGACAACTGGTTTTTGCGCTTGAACAGAACTACTTGAACTTAACTTTTTAGTAAGAAAAACTTTCCTCTGGACAGTCAAACCAGGTGGGCAAATTTGAAGATCATCCCTGGCTCACAGTCGATCAATTTACCCAGTCTCATCCAGACCTATTCCTGCATCCTATTCCTGCATTTTCATTGTTCACATCATTCATCTCTCCGACCCATTACCCCCAGCAATACTGCACAGCCCACAAAAAAGCCCTGTTCAACAGTCCAGGGCTAGTAGATAACTGCAATCAATTTTATTCAAAATCACATAGCTGAGCTGTATAAAGCAATTATAATTGATTGTCTGATTAATTTTGGGGGCAAAGAGAAAGCACCTCCAGAGTGATGTGATCATTATCTTGGAGTGACATCTTTATTACCCTTGGAAGTCATATTATCACAAAAGGAAGAATTAAGAAGAGTAGATACTGCGTATTCTTACATGGGGCGTAGAACTCGACCAACACGTCCTTTGTCTTGTCCAAGACTACTGAATCAAAATTTGAAGAATCCAAATCTACAACATCTGTCTTGGTCACTAAGACTGCCTTGTTACCTCGGGCACCTGAGAATGGGAAGAAAATGAAATTAGGAAATGATGAATGGGGTGATAGTCTTCAAAACATACAGGATTCCCAAATTTTACAAGTCTCTCGATGGAGGATACTAATGTAGTCAGAGAAACAACTGCAGCCTGTGAGAGAATCAAATAAGCTTTGTTCTGTGAGATAACCAGACAAGGCTGGAGAAACCTCAACACACTTCACAGGGTTGTAGTTAAGGAAATAGTCTCCCGGCTAAGATTTTCATCAAGCCGGTCTTTATTTTTTGAGAGAGACTTAGAACAAAATTTTCATCCCCAATCTTTTGCAACGCCTTGAATGCGGGGCTACCAAGCTTTGTGCTTACAAGATGGCGGACGTATACAGTACACGGAAAGAGGACATGCTAAACAAATGCTCAAAACAAGATTTTATTTCAATTTCATTATGCGTTATTATAGTGGCACTGATACTCAAGGTAGTAAGGAATTTACAGTATTCTAAACTTTTCATTTAGATGGGTCGATGATATCGAATGATTGTAGGTGCCTAACCTAAAAACCATTCACTGTCCTATACCGAGTGAGCGCCTGCCAGAGTCCAGCCGGTGATCACCTCTTTTTCAGCTGGCAAATTTTGCCCACAGCTGGCACTTAGCGACAACTCTGACTTCAAGGAACAATTATTTTTGGCTGGGTCAGTGACGAATTCATGTGTATTATTAATTAAAAGGAATTTCATGTTGTAATTACCAGGAAATACCCAGGCTCACTTACCAGATTTGCTCTCAATAAATGACATTAGATCTTTAATGTCCCTTCCACCTGAGTACCTTTTTGATAAATACAAAAGAAAATATACATGTATAAATATTGTGGTTATGATTTTATGGCATCTTAGAATAGAGGAGAAAATAGTAATAGTAATTATAGTACTTAACATCATGGGTGACAAATTACTCCTTCAAATTTCAGCAATAATTTATACTTTCACAACCGGAATTACAGAATTGCCATGTTAAGGTTAGCATAACTTGTCGCCCAAGATAATAAAAGGTAATCAAATGGTACACTTGTGAAATTAGGAAATAGTTTAACGCACATTTGTCAAAATTCAAATGATTTTCCTCCCGCAAAGGTTCAGAAAATTATAAGAATTTTACTACTGTTGGATTACCCACACTAATTTTTATTACCTATATGAGAGTGGCTGCCCATTCTCGTGAGCCAGGAGCTCACGATAAAAGTGCTCGACCAAAAAATCGACTTAACAGTTGAAGATACCGGTTCTCAACGTGAGAAATACATGTACATGTAGTGTAAGAAAGAGAATTGTGTATGTAGCCGCTATTACAAGAATCCTTTACTACTTCATTCATGACTGTTTCCTGATAAGGCATAAGGGGTGATGGGAGCACATTTGTCAAAATTCAAATAATTTTCTTCCCCTAAAGGTTCAGAAAATTATTAGAGTTTCACTACCATTTTATAACCCATACTAATTGTTATACCTATGAGAGTGGCTGCCCATTCCCCCAAGCCAGGAGCTCATGATAAAAGTGCTTGACCACAAAATTGACTTAACAGTTGAAGATACCGGTTCTCAACGTGAGAAATACATGTACATGTAGTGTAAGAAAGAGAATTGTATATAGAGCAGCCATTACAAGAATCCTTTACTACATCATTCATGACTGTTTCCTCATAAGGCATAACGGGTGATTGCATGGAGCTTTAAAAAGTTAGAAATAAAGGTCGGGTGATGTTTTTAAAACTCTATTACACAATACTTATATTACTACTAACACTACTATTGTCCTCGTGAAAGGGTTAAAAAAAAATGATCCAGCAAGTTGCTTACTCTTCAGCAGACGTGCTTCCTTTTGGAAAGTACTTGAGAGTTGGGAAACCACTGACTCCAAATCTGGAGCCAAGAGTTTTTTCTGCATCAGCATCAACCTTGGCAATGACTACATCAGCTTTAGCAAATACTGATCCTAATTTTTCATATGTTGGTGCAAGAGCCTTGCAGTGACCACACCCTATAAGAATGAAATTCAGCACACATAATACATATATATAATTTTATTATAATGATTTTTGAGTTATTTTTTTTTACAAAAAAATACCTCATAGTCGGCGCGTCGGGTATGTTATGGACGGGTCAATGGGTGAGTGAGTGAGTGAGTGAGTGAGTGAGTGAGTGAGTGAGTGAGAGATGTATGTATGTCACACCAATCAGATTGGATCTACTATAAACAGCCAATCAAATTTCTTGTTGTAAAGGTAAATGGTATGTGAGAAGATTTGATCCCGATAGAGTTCAGAACGGTCATATTCATTCTTCTATAAAAGAGGAGGAAGTATTCACATATTGGGTTTACTTCGAAATTTTCTGTGGATTAGGCTGAAGATGTTAGTTAAATGAACGAGATGAGCCTTGAGGTTTGAAACAGTTCGTGAGTTAGTAGTATGCAAATGCAACGAGATATTTTTATTTTTAGTTACAAAGGTAACTTGATACTTTTGTTTTTCACAAGGAGTAAATTCAATTAGAGGTCACAAATCGTCGCGTCTAGTTCTTAGGACATGTTTTAGAGGCGACGAGACAGTTCTAACGTTCACAATAGTGAGTGCGGGTAACGATTGTTTTGTTCTTGTTGCATGCAAATATAACGAGATATTTTTGTTTTTAAGTTACAAAGTGTAATTTGACACTCTTGTTTTTCACAAGGGAGTAAATTCAATTAGAGCGGACGAATCGTCACCACTCGTTCCCACGAGATGTTTGCTATCTTTAGTAACAAATGGTAACTTAACACTTTTGTTTTTTATATGGGAGTAAATTCAATTGGAGCTGACAAGTTATCGGCTATTGTTTCTAGGATATTAAACAAAAAAGAAGCTTTCATTTCTGGACGGTTTTTACGTCTCTGCAGTAGCAGTTAAATAGTTTTATTTGATGACATTCATTTCAGTACGATATTTTTAAAGGTAAAAAGTATGAAAACTGTTCAAATGTTCTTTGAGACTGCGTGGCACCAAGTTAAAGTGCAATTTAATTAAATCAGACTTTCAACGAGTCAGAGGTTTTTTTCTCTTTCTTTCTATTTTCGGTAAAGTTGTGTTGTGTAAAAAGGTAAACTTACGACTCGTGTAAAATGCGAAAAAGTCTCTAAATTAACTTGAGTATTTTTGAGCAAAAATTCCTCTTGGGGGTTGGTAGGGTTATGTGATCGGTGGGTGAGGGAGTTATGCATGTGCGCGTGTCACACCAATCACAGTGCGGGTTGTATCAAAGAACGAATCAAATTGCCTGTTAGAAAATAAGATGGTATCTACATTAATCAGGAGACGTGTCAGATTACTGTAGTTTGTTCACTCAAACATTTTATGGCTTACTATTTAGCTATCTTACCATGACCGATGTAACATCGCAACCAAAAAAACGTGTCAAATTAACCAGATCATTACTGTACCATGAATGCTTCTATCTCCAACACTTCACACAAAAAAATAACTCTTTCACGCCTTGCGTGCCTATGTTTATTTATTGTTATTTATTTTTTTATGATTATTTCATTTCATTTTGTTTTTTTTATTTAGTGCATTAATGAGCAGATACTAAAAAATTACAAAAAGTGATCTTCTGAATACACTCTTAGATGTTCTTCATAAGCTGTACATCAAATCTGGGGTTTCCATTTAAAAATTAATCGCAATCCATTTGGGATGGTTAGGGTTGTTGGGCTCTTACTTGGTGTAGAAGACACAGTTGATGTCAAACAATAGAACAAAAGGACAAAAGAACAAGGAATACAATAAAGACTATAGGTTTGTCAGGCACTGTTCTATTGGAGTTCCAAAAATATCCATACCCCTCCCACCGAAGGTTTTTTTAGCTTGAACCCCCTCCTCCACCCCTCTGGAAACCCCATTTTAGTGCCATACTTTCCTTTAAAAAGGTGGGCTTTTGAAACCCCCTCCCCTTGGAATTTCTGTTAACCTTCCTTGGGGTGGGTATGGATATTTTCTGGAACTACACATTTTATGCTTCTTGGTGTCAAAGACACCAAGAAGCATAAAATAAACTTTGTTGCCATGCAGTTGGGTTTCATAACCAAGAAGGAGTTGGTCATCTGGGTGGGAGAGGTCTATCAGTCCTTGAAACCCAGACAGAAGGGGGAGGTTAAAAAATCTTACCATCAACTAGGAGAGATAAGAGATAAGGAAAAATGGAGTTTTGTGTTTCAAGAAAAACACATCCAAGGGTTAGGTATACCACAACAACTTGGACTATTTCCAAGGAAGGTGGCTTAAATTGCATGATGGCACTCAACATTTTCACACAGGCTGCATGTCTTTCATGTTTATCAGCAGAAAAGGTAAATCTTTATTTTGGCTAATTATTGTTTGCAATTAAAAATAGTTAAATTAAAGAGAAGAATGGTTATGATTAGCCTGGCAAACATCAAAGGAGCAAACAAATTTTAAAAAGAGTTATGTTGGAAGGTCCACCACTATGTGCAATCTGTTGTTTTGCACTCAGTTACGCTATGCATGAATTACTTATAAAAGTTCTGAAACATTTCCATTGGTTAGTTCTTCAGTCAGTAGTAAATAACTAAATAAGCACTTTTAAATGACTGGCCCCTAAGGAAACAGTGAGTTTTGTTTCCCCAAGACCCTCACTGCAGGCTGGCTCACAAATTTGCCACGGTTTCAAGGAGCAAGACCTAATGACATGCGAGTCGAAAGTTCAAGTTGTTGTTTCCCTAGGGGAAGTTTTGTTCCCCCTAGGGAGTGAGTGAGTTTTGACCCATGACACAATCGGAAAACGTATGAGTTGGGAAGTATATCGGTGTGTTTTGTTCAAAGCCAAAGAAGAGAACAAAAACATTACATGTACAACAACGAACTTTGTCGGCATGCAGTTGGGTTTCATGACCATTTCACTTAATTAACCTCGTTTATGTACTCACAAGGCGCATAGAATTCCACAAAAGCAAATTTATCGCCATTTATAACCTAGGAAGAGAAATAGGAGAGTAAAGTTTACGTTAAATTGTTCGAAATGAACCTTAATAGAACTTAACAAACCTGCACAGTACGATAGTACAAAAACACGTGTCAAGGGCTAGTAGAGCTAAATTACGCTTAATTATTTGGGCAGCTGAGTTTGAATAACCATTCAGTTAAACATGAACAAAAATGTTAAGTAACTAAACTGTAACGATAAACTGATCTTTACTGACAGTAGTGAGCGAAAATCCCAGTCACTTCAATGCTGCTTTCAAGCTCCCATTGCTTTGTCCAATCATAGTCTGACACCGCTGTTAGAGTGCATCGCTAATTAGCGAGGAATCTCTTTGACTAAAAGGTCGCTAATAAAAACTTACCGAGTCAAAATTGTCATTCGTAAGTTGAATTACATTTGCTTGACATAAGCAAAGTCCAGCGAGTAAGAGCAGAACAGTCGAAATGAGAACCATTTTCAGCAAAACCTTCCGCACAAGCCTTCAGATGTCGACGAGAGACGAGAGGAGAAATCTGAAGGAACAGCCCGCGTTTGTGGGCCCAGCGGATTATCAAACAAATACTCGGCTGAAGGAATGGTACCAAGTTGAAATTGCACATGGCGGAATTGTTGTGATTTTGCCTTTTTTCGTGTTCTTCGTTGTCGATTGAAGTTTAAAGCTACTTCAGAGGAAAGAGTCCTTTTCATCCTTTCAGATCTACCTCTGTACACAATGCCTAAAAGAAGTTCCGATGAGACTGTTCAAAACGAGAAGGCGTTCTCCAAAAAGGTCGGTATAATTGTATGAAACGTACTGCGGTAAAAATCAGAAGATCATGAACAGCCAATGCAAGGTACAGGAAAGTTAAAAGTGAATTTTTTGTCTTCATTTTAGGCTGAGAAAAATCTGTTTCAGTTCGATAAAAATCGCCCAGATAGTTCAAAAGAGGACGCAGACACATCTGACAGTGAAGAAAGCTACTACTCCGGACTAGAGAGTGAATCAGAAACATCACAAGATGAAGAAGATGAACAGGATTCGGTAAGGTTGCAAAACTACACTCACCCTGCTAATCTATATAGGGCAGATGTGTAGATTTCTTTATTAGCTAAAATATTTATTATGATAAGCACGGAAGGTTAACGGTTTGTAGCTGACGGAAGAAGCCTCCAGTAAGCAGAGTGAACAAATTTAACACTTAATTAATAAGCACGATATCCAAGGGCCAAATGGTCCATACCACCCTTGATTATTGGAGGATTGACTGTGTCACTGGCAGGTTTCGTGACCAATATCTCATGGTTAGCGTGGTGAAGTCTGTATCGAGCAGTCCAGGTTTCAAGCCCTGGGTGGCCGATCACCACTTTGTGTTCTTGGACAAGACACTTCACTCTCACAATGCTTCTCTGATCTTCACCCAGGTGTATAAGTGGGTACTGGTAAACTTAATCCTGGGGGTAACCCTGGAATGGGGTGGTATCCTGTCCAGAGGGGAGTAGAGATCTATACTCCTAGTTGATTAATGCTTTGGAAACCACGCTAGCTCCTGTGGAATGGTCCACTTCGCTTGGTGCAGACTTCAGTTTACCTTTAGTTACCTGACCGTATTAAGAGGAAATGAAGTCTATTTTCAATGATACCTTTTGAGAAGTCATGTTATGTGAAGTGATGGAACTCGTCATGCAATGCTGAAGAAAGGGCTGGTCTTCACTGATATCATATCTAAAGGACAAGCTGTGAGGACTCTAAGCAGCAACACAAGTCTATAATTGACTCCAAGCATAATATTGGAGAATAAACACAATTATTACTTTAAATATACTGTCCTCATTAGAAATCACTGTTGCAAAAATAGAAGCATGAGAAAAGCCAACCTATAATAAGTTTGCTCTTCTAAAGCTTGACAGCCTTGCACCTACAGTGTATGTTGTGGTGATTTCTGCATAGTAAGAACAGTTAGCGTACTTATGGTATACTTGTACATGTTTGCCACTGCTGTCCCCAGGAAACTTGTGCTTATGTGTATAATATATGTCACAGGTGAAAACCAGCCTAAGAATCATTTTTAACATTTTTCTCTTCAGGGAGAAGAGGGAGACAGTGACAGCGAGTCTCCCAGTGATGCTGAGAATGAAGGAGAAAAGGAAGGTGACACAGACACAGAGAAAGATATTCCTGAGAAAAATAATAAGCAGGGAGATATAGTTAAAAAGAAACTTACTGAGACCTTTGATGAAGACAATACATCTGATGAGGAGGTATTTAATACACAATAATGCCTGCTACACATATTTTTCCTCTCCATTTGATAAACTCTAAACCATGGTTAGATTTTGTTACATATCATACATGTACATGGGTAGTCCTGTTAACTTCAAGATAATTTTCTCTGTCCACTGAAAGTAACTCAAGATGAAAGTAAATTAACTGCACGGGTCGGAGAAAACTAAAATATCCATTGTACAAGATATACTGTTTGTACATAGAAGTTTAAATTGTAAGTAGTTTTCAGCAGTGTTTTGTTGTGTGTTAATAAAAAAGAAATGTTGACAACATTGTAAAGTGACTTTCTTTGTAATCTGCATGTGATATCAGAAGTGTAAAAGACAATGGTTACCAGCTCAGATAAGTTGAAAGATTTTTTTTAAGAAAAACTATCTTTAATAACAGTTATTACCAAATTAATGATTAGGAACTCTCAGAGATGTTGCCAGCCATGTGTATTAATCACATACACTTTGGTGACGGATTTTTTATGTGTTTCTAGAAAGTCTGAGAGATGTTGTCAGTGATTTACTACATTGATCAACAAGAAATTTAAAGTTTTTGATAAAATTTTTATAATAAAATATACAAGCTGAAGAATAATTTACATTGTATAAGGTACATTTTACATTGAATCTTATGATGCTTGGAATATGCCTGTTAGTAATTATTTTTCCTGACATGCAAAATGAGATTAATATATCAATTTTAGTCTGCTGATTTATTTTTTTCATTATTTTCCCTTAGGATGCACGAAACACCATTGGTAACATTCCCGTAGAGTGGTACAATGAATATCCACACATAGGCTACAACTTGGATGGGAAAAGAATTCTAAAACCAGCTACAACTGATGAGGTTGGTAATAAAAGTGCACAACATGCCATCAACAGACTGTAGTTACCTGTAGTTATAAAGCCTCTTTCTCAAAGTGAGTCTTCAGGTGCCTGTCCTTTCATATGAAAATGAGACTTCATTGCATTGACATGTAGATTAAACTTTTTTTCATATGAATGGTTGTGCACCAGGCCTTGCTTTAATAGAGAGGTTTAGGTCAACTTGGAAATGGGCTATTGGTAGTATTGATTGTCAACTTTCCATAATGTTCACCAAAATTCATAGTTAGTCAAGCAGTGATTTCCTTTATTTTGTCACACTTATAATTGCGTTGTTCCACCACTCCCCCCCCCCCCCCCACCCCTTTCTTATTGTCATTTTATGAATTAACTTTAACTTGTTTTCAGCTGGATGAATTCTTGTCAAAAATGGATGACCCTAACTACTGGTAAGCAATTGGTTAATAATTAAATATAGTTAAAAGAAATTTAACATAGTTAATGACTAGGAGCTAGTCTGGTCAGTAGCGTTTTTATAGGTGGTTGTTAGTGTCTTGGCTGTCTATGAGCGTTTGGTTAGCATTTGGTGCGTTCTGTAGCGTTTGATATGGTTCAATGAAATTTTACATAGTTTTTGACCAGGAGTTAGTCTGGTCAGTAGCATTTTGTTGTAGGCGTTTGATAGTGCCTTGGCCATCTGTTAGTGTTTGTTTAGTGTTTGGTGCGTTTCTGTAGCGTTTGCAGCAGTCATATGGTCGTGAGAGCCCTGGGACTGACACTGTCCAGCAGTATTTTTGGTTAGTACATGTGTTGTCGTCCCATGTGCTCGCAGTGTGTTTATCTCTCTGTTAGTGTGGCGTTGTGGATTGGATTATAGTTTAGCGGTTCTCGGCGTTCCCTCCCTATCCCCCCGTCTTTTTAGCATTTTTTTTTCCACCAATGCCATCTGGCTTGAGTGTGACGGGTGCCTGTAGGGGGCTTGGCGCAGGGGGCTCATGGCTTGGTTGCGGGTTGGGCAGGCCAGTCGGGTGTTCTAGCGCCTTGGGGATGTGACTGTGGTTGCAAACTCCAGGCTTTGTAGGCACCTTCCCTCCACTAGCGACTTGGGCATTAATAAAATAATTATATTTCATAATTTTTCAATACATATAGGCATGCATTACCTGTGTAAATGTACCACAACTTTGCATTGTATTATGACTCATTGCACATGTCACAGAATGTTTTGACATGAACCAACTAAAGTCAATTTAGCAAGTAGCTTGTTAGTAAGTGATAGATATTATTTTATTTTGTCTTCCCATGCTAATAATTTTATGTCAAAACTGTCATTGATAATACTTGTCATGCTGCTACTTTCTCAGGAGAACAGTACGAGACAAGGCAACTATGAAAGAAGTTGTTCTTACCAATGAGGAACTAGATATAATAGACAGACTTCAGAATTCTCAGTTCCCTAGTGCTGGATATGATCCTTATGAGGTTTGGTGCAATTTGTTGTGGAGTGGTGTTTATTTTTTTTGGTTTTTCAATTTTCAAACAATTTGTTAGGCAAGAGTGATTCTCATTGTTCTTTGTCTCATAGCCATTATGATAATCTCAAACATTGATGAAAATGGTTAGAAGAGACAAAAAACTGATAACTTTTCAACTAATTCTTGTTCGTTTTTTTTTTTCTTTATAACCAGCCCTATGTGGATTTTTTCACTGGTGAGAAAATGTTGCACCCATTAAGCAATGCTCCTGAGCCAAAGTCACGTCACATTCCATCCAAATGGGAACACAAAAGGGTAAGGTGTATGGGCCAAAGAGGTTTCCATTGCAAGTGCTTAAAAACCAGTTTCTGACATGTATGAGCCACTTCATTAAATACCACATGTAGTCCACCAAGTGTACCTCCCAGCATTTGTGTCACAACAATCTGGAGGTAGCAATCTACCATCCTGTGTCAACTGAAGAAAAGCATGAGAGATCATCACTGATAGTTACATAATTATGCAAATTGAGCAGTTACAAAAATAGAGCCTGAAAAGATTCTCAGGTATGAACTTAAAATAGAGAGATAATGACTTGTTTTGAACGATCTTTCACATGGTGTTATACATACTATTACCTGTAGGTCATGAAGATTGTCAGAGCAATCAGGAATGGTTGGATAAAGCCCAAGAAAGATGACAAGGCTGATAAGCCAAGATATTATCTGATCTGGGACAAAGAAGATGACCAGGTTTGTACATTTTGTACATTGCACTTGTCTGATTAATTACATGTCTTGATTAGCTGTAAAGGAGCTCTTCACTAAGTTACTTTGAATTCTTGTTTTTCATTTTGTAGACTAAACCGCGACACAACATGCATATCCCAGCACCTAAAATGAAGCTTCCAGGTATCAGTCAATTCTTAATTTTAGTTATCAAATGGTTATCGAGCAATGACTTTTATTAAATACCTTTTTGAAATGAATGAATGAATGAATGAATGAATCAATCAATCAATCAATCAATCAATCAATCAATCAATAAGTCAATCAATCAATCAATCAATCAATCATTCAATCGGTCGGTGATTGGGTCAGTCAGTCCGTCAGTCTTTCATGTGTGCAGACTATTCAATCAGAAGTCAAAAATGGCTTTTCTTGATAAATAAATAAAATAAATTAGAAATGGTCCTACCCTTGTGCTCCTTGATGTAAGTATCAAAAATATTATTCACATTTTATTTCAGGTCATGAAGAGTCTTACAATCCTCCCCCAGAGTACTTACCAACTGAAGAAGAGGTATGTAAAAAAAAAAAAAAAAAAAATGAATAAAAACTAAATAAATATTTAAATAAATAAACAAATAAAATAAATTGATCAACATCCAAAGTCTCCTTTCAGAAACTGTACTGTACTAATAGTGATTGGTAAAACAGATTGTATAACTATTTTGAGCAGCGAAATGACAAGGTTCAGCTTATTAGCTAGTGAGACTGAAATAGTATTACTACATGTAAAAGTGAAAAAGACTTGAATCCCCAGAAAACTTGCAACAAGTGCAGCCATGAAGTGTTACCATCTGCAAGTGTATAATATTTTAAAAAGAATGAGCAATGGTTATTGTTTTTTGCTGTAGTTGTTACATCTGTGTCATTTCTTTATACATGTAGTTTGTGGCATTGTTAAGTATTGCAATAAATTAAGATTGGCACACCAACATTCACTTCACTTGGCAATAAGATTCTCTTCTCATTTCAGTGGTACATTTGCCAAGACATTTGAACATCTTTGCCCCCAAAAAATTAAAAACTAAATGTTCTTTGAGTTCACAACTTATAAGGGTACTGTTAGTCGTTTTCCAGCTCTTCATTAAATAAATGCATTTATTATATGGCTGTGTCTCACAAGGACTGGGAACTACCGAATTCACGAATTTGATTGGCTGAAATCGATATTGACTGCGGTCTAGATTTTCCCATCTAGACCGGCATCTAGACCGGTTTCATTTTGCGTTGAAAAAGTAGCAAACTAACATACAAAAATTTTCACCGTTTTCTTTTATTTTCTTCTCAATCATTTATGGAAGCGCCAAAAAGCCTGATGACAAAAAGAAAAAAAGTAAAGAGGACGAGCAAATTTCGGCAGGTTTAAGTTAAGCTCATTTCCGTTTGCAAGCAAAATGTCAGCAAACCAACTACATTAAACGAATTAAAGTTCTCTTCTTTGCTATATAATAAACATCTTATTAACCGAGCTAAGTCGGTCTGTATGGGAGAATCTTGACCTCAGTGGTATGTACAGACCTCACTGCGTTCGGTCTGTACTCACGACCTCGGTCAAGATTCTCCCATACAGACCTCCTGCTCGGTTAATAAGAGCTAAGTATTATTTTTTTCATTTTGTACAGATTGCTGCTTGGGAGGCCATGGACCCTGATGACAGACCACAAAATTTCCTTCCAAAAAAGTTAGTTGATTGTCTTCTTTCACAGTGTCCTTAAGGTCAAGTGATTAGGATTTTTTTCTAAATACATTTTATTTGATTAATGTTCAATTTAATCAAAAATATAAGGAAAAGTTAAGATCTCGCAGTTTCTACCAGCTTATTGCTCCATGTGGTGTAATATTTGCATCTAGGAGTTTATTCCATTTTTATAAGTTGGTCAAAATCAAGTATCAATTAAGTGTGAATGCCACTAACTCGTAATTTTGTCTTACTCTTTAGATACTCCAGCCTTCGCCTTGTTCCAGCTTATAACAAATTTATCCAAGAAAGATTTGAAAGATGTCTAGACTTGTACCTCTGTCCAAGGCAGAGAAAGATGAGGGTGAGACTTTTACTTAAGTAAAGATTTGAATGTGAACTTGAGCCAGTCAGCAATGCCACTGAAACTTACACTGTTTCCCTGTAGCACAAAGGAAGAAAGCGAGACATTGGGAATACATTATTATTATAATTATTGCTACCCTTGGATGGGATGCTAGTTCATCACAGCTTCCCTAGTATTGTCAGAGGTTGCTGCTGCAACAGTTTGTAGTTACCTAGAGTGCTGGCAGCCAGGGAATATGAGGCAGGATGTTTCAAACTACAAGTGATTGAGTCTTGTCTGATTAACACTTGCCGGGCCCTAAGAAAAAATAACCATTTGCTAGCTCAATCTGACTAGTAGTTAAACCCATTTATGCACCAGGGCTGGGTTGTTCGAAGCCTGATTAAGCTAACCCAGAATTAGTGAAAATTTTGATTCCAGCTTAATTTGTAACTTTTCGGTGATGGTTTCTGTCTATATTGTCTGTCCTTCAGTTTTGACTTTGAATAAACTCAAACCACACAAAAGATAAGCAGTGAAAAGAATTTTTATACAAGTAAAATTAACACTTCAATTAACTTTTAATCCTGGGTTAGTGTTAGTTAAACTGCTTTCAAACAACCTGGCCCTGGTCATGGAAAGCACTGTGACAGCATGTTAAGGTTATTCAGGAGCACAATACAGGGACCCCAGCTAGTGATTGAACTTGGATTGCCCAGTCCATGTTGCAATCCATATCACAATCAATCTAGAGTCGTTGTAACAGTTACCACTGGATATCCCATAACTAATTTCAATTATTAATTAAAATTATTGGATCTCCAGTAGTAACCGTTACTAGTGGTAACTGTTATTTTAAGAGTGTTATTGAGTGCACTGGTGGTGAGAGGCACTGTGAGAGTATGTAAAGTGACACAGTAACACAACACAGGGACCCAGGCAGTGATTGAGCTTGGATTGCTCAAGTTAAGATCAATCTAGAGTCCAATGTGCTTGTAACAGTTACCACTGAGGATCCCACGATTTAATAATTAATTGTGGGATGTCCAGTAGTAACTGTCGCTAGCAGTTACTGTTATTTTTAAAGTGTCAGTGAGTGCCTTCCAATCTCACTGATGTCAACAATACTTAGTTATGTTTGATGGATCTTAAGAATGATCGCTAACAGAGTGTGAATGGCCAGAGTTGAATTCAGTACATTTTATTGTTAGTTTTGTTATCTGAGTTTATGATGTAAACCTCTATGTGTATTATATTCCATTTTTGTAGGTCCAAGTAAACCCTGAGGATCTCTTACCTAAATTACCAAGACCAAAGGACTTACAGCCATTCCCTTCAACAGAATCCATTGTAAGTACATTGTACTAAGTAATAATATTATAACTTTATTTACATGTCAATGAGATTTAGATTTACAATTATCAGGACTATGTACAAAGTAAACATGTCACTGGCTATTTTTTAAACTTCAAAAAGTTTCAATACCTGAAGGAATTGCACATGTGCTAATTGGTTGAGAAACCGGAGCAAAGATTAGATGGAAAGCAATGGTGTTGGACTCTTGTTCCTCAAGGGGCTAAGAGAAAAAAAAAAAAAGAAAAAAATTGCATGAGAGCTGTGGTCCATGAGAGTATTGACCATAAAAGTGCTCTACAGTGTATCCAGTAACTCAATGCAAGGAAGCCTTCAAAAAATAGAGAACTATTAATGTCAGGGACTCTTCATGTAAACTGAACCTGTCCTGAGTTGAGAAATGTCAATATTGGGAAGCATGTAAAGACGCTCATGTCTGATAGGCCGGGACTAGTGGATTTTGAAGTGTGATTCTATCCTTTGCTCTCCCAATGGGCAAGTGAAATTTGATGAGAACATTTTGGGGGAAATTCACATTACATGTCCAGATGTACTGTTGGAGATAAAAAATATTTTTAATTAGTTATGGTATTATGATTATAATAATTATATTTTAAATTACTCAATCTAGGAAGAAATATTATTTTGCGGGTTAGTGAGACTGACTTTTGGTCTAGTACATGTAATTTACAGTTAGCCCAAAAATTGGACCCTTGCACCCCATTGAAGGCATATGGGGTGAAATTTCGTGATACATTTGTCAGTTTCAATAAGCAACAAGCTGTCACATGTGCACTTCCACACTGATTTTCCTCCTATTAACTTGCTGCCGAAGTGTGGGTGTTATCATTTTAAAGCATGATACATGTACATTTCAGGTGTTCAAAGGCCACACAGGAGTTGTAAGGTGTGTTGCTGTTGATCCATCCGGACAGTGGATAGCATCAGGTACTGTGTGTGATAAAATATCTGCAGCTTCATGTTGTACACATTCTTATACCAGAATTACAAGTGTACAATGTACATGTAGTTCCATTAAAAATCAAAACGATTTTAAGCAAAGTGATGAAAAGAATGGTTGTGTTCATCTCCAGAGAAATGTTGTTGAAAGACAGTGTTGTAACAGTTAAGCGACTTCTGAGGAGACCTGATTTGGCATTCAAAGGCAAAGCTGTTTCTAAGGTTTTCAACTGAGTGTCGTGAAACCAAAACAAAACCAATTACTTACCAATTAGATTACTCAGCCAAAACCAAAGTAATTGCCTGATTTCTTTCAACACTCGATCAAAAACCGCTCTGCAGTAAAACCAAAACCAAAACCAAAGTAATTGCCAGATTACTTTCGACACTCAATTGAAAACTGCTGGGTTAAATACTCAGATTTGGACCTGGTGATAGTACCTTCTTTTCAACCACTTTTTGGGTAAATGGAGAGAAGAGAGGACTACCTTCATATAATGGCTGTGATAAGGAACAATCTTTCCTCCAAAGAAGAACTGATGGACAACCCAGCCCTCCAATCACCCATTTTAATGCTTTTTAGAGCTGTTAGAATGCTATTGCATGTGGCGTTCAGATAACATGCTCTTTTGTCTCTCACTCTACTACCAGGAGGTGATGATCAAGTTGTGAAATTCTGGGAAGTGTGCACAGGACGATGTCTTAAGAATTTGCAGTGTGGTGGTACTGTGCACAGCATGGCATGGAACCCAAACCCGTCCCTGACACTTCTGGCTATTGCGGTGTAAGTGTTCATCTTGATTTTGTATATTAGCTACACGTGTTCTCTTTCTCCTAGGTGGCAGAGGAGCGATGTACCGTGAACTTTCTCTAAGGCGGACTTTCTTGAGACCAACACGATATGATTTTCATCAACTTGGTGGGGAGCAAGTTCCATTCATTCTAATCATTTATCATTACTACTTAATTTAACTGTCTGGCTTAGATCGACAAAAAGATTTGGTGGGGACAATCTAGCCAACCATGGCCTCCTTAGAAAGTTACCTGCCTTGCATTGCTGCCTCCTTCGAAAGACTACAGTGCGGTACATTTCGTTTTAATGAGTCGTATTTCCAAAGAAATTGCGTGTTTGATCTAGGAGGGGCTTCATGAACACCACAGGCGTACGAGCTGGTCAGCGGTGGCGTGGAGGAATGCAGCTCCCCAGTTTCGGATATTATTAAATTTTTCGGGCAAAAAGCTCATGACTCGGGCAACAGCACTTGGGAGAAAACATTCAAAAATGTTTCAAGGCTTGCAGGGTAATTTCTCTGACGTTTGCGTTGCCAAAACGTGTCGGTTAGTTTTAAATGGAAATCTTGGAAATCCACGACACAGAAATTATTTCCATTCCCAATTTCCCATCAACTAAACAAAAACAAAAGAATCAAAGCGAACGAATACCAAGCTCTGAAATGAGCCGTTTTGAATGACTCCACAAAGAGCTGTTTTAAATTTATATTTTTTTCCTGAAGTTTCCGTTCGAGGAAGAAATGACGTTTTGTTTATAAGTTCCTGATTTTAATAGATCGAGTAGGCTGTCGGTCGAGGTCATAGAGTATGCGAGGTTTCAAAATAACTATTTTTTGGAATTGTAACAGTTTCATTAGACGTGAGAATTGTGAACGTTTTTGTTCTTACTGCGATTTGGGGGCATTTGTATCCCGACTTTATCACTAACCCATTCCGGCATTGTGTATTTCGGGTAAGGAGGTCACCGCGCGCCCCAAGTACGAAGGTGCCCGTACGTCTTTGATGAATACAGGCCCGAGGGAAACGCCCAGAGCGTATGGAAGCCTTTTTCTATCTTCCTATTCGGTGACGTTTCTCAGAGTTAGACTTAGCTTCATTGATGTCTAAATTTGCTTCGATTACATTTACCCGGTCCTGTCCTTACGTATGTTTCCTTGGCTATGTCATCAGTTTGTAAACAGTGCTTTTTTTCTCGACAGAGAACACAAAGCTGTAATCGTGAATCATTCTCTTGGTGACAAACTGTTGTGTGCTGCCACTGACGAACTTATTGAATCACACACTCCTCAAGGAGAAGGTAGAATGATAATTATAGTATAATTTATCAAACACGAAAGACCGTGTTTGACCAAACACCGAGAAGAGAGTTGAAAATACGACATGTAGTGGATTATTTTTGATAAACTTTGAGGTTTTTGGAAATATGGTCAAAAACTGTCTAAAGTGTTTGATATATCTTCTCTATCAAAACTAAAACTAAGGAGAAAACAAAGAAATAAATTCGTAAAAATCTATGCTACTTAAGATCAGATGTCCAAACACTGTCACGATCAAGATTTCCTTTATTTAAACTTGATGAATTATTAAATGAGTTAGAGAAACATATTACACATGTATGTCGCCGAGTCTTGTACTAAATCCCGTCTGTCTACCTTTTTACTTTTCACTCGTTTGTACAGCCATGAAAGAGTCAGGTGTACAATGGTCAGTTGCTAATGAAGAGGATTACAAGAATGGAGAACGTTTAGTTATAAAACACAACAAGGTACATAACAATAGTAAGAATGATTTACTATTCCAGGTTTGGTACTGCGTGTCTTTGATTGGCTGGGATATCGTATGCAGTCTGTTCTAACCAATCAGAACTAAGACGATCACTTCTCAACCAATCAGGTGCAAAAAAAAATTAACCAATCGTGACTTGGCATATTGCAACTTTTCCGGCGCTTCTCAGCTCTTCTTCTTACCCGGCTGGCTGCACTCTGGCACTGCTTTGTGTAAACAGCTTTGCAAACTGCTTTAAACAATGGGTTAAAACGTAGGTTTTGCTTTTCAATAGGCCATATCGCAGGTAACTTGGCATGGGAAAGGAGACTATTTTGCTTCGGTTGTTCCTCAAGGTAAGACATTGCGTTGTTTATCAAATAAGCCCTTAGATTGTAACAAAATTATTTCTTTTGGTGGACAGAACTGGTTTTGCAATGTAGTTAAAACGTTTTGAAAAGCTGAATATCTTGATACGCACAAAATATAACGAACACCTTTCTGTATAACACTGGACAACACGTTTCTGCTATTGATTTCCTCGTAGGTGGGAACAAATCCGTTTTTATCCATCAGATGACGAAACGTCGAAGTCAGGTAACTTTTTACAGTCCGTTACTTTTCTGCGTCCGAAATATTAATATCATTAATTAACTGACGATAAATTAATACCGAAACAGTGCTGTACATATTTCTGCGACTTTTTTGACAAGTAAAACCAATGAATGGACATAACAGCTCCTTCATCTGTATACCAGACAGCAGACTCCACTTGAAATAAATTGTAGTTTGGAATCGTACCCTGCAACTGTAACTCTTTGTCAAGATAGCCTTTATATAGGCTGGTGTTACAGCCGTACTTTCTCGCAGTAGTACTTACTGCAGGTTTAGGCGGCTAACCTGTAGAATGACTTGCAAAGAAATCATTTAGGTCATTCTGACAAAGTGGTTACCATAATTCCCCATGTGCAAGTTCTTGTACACAACAGAATAGATTGAAGATTTCCGTAGAACTGTAAGAGTGGTTCTTGCCTCTAACAATGTTTTCAGAATGTGTCAGTGTCACAGGTCATATTGACCAAATGATGTGCTCTCCGTTTCTCAGTGTCCTTTCAAGAAAGCCAAAGGCCTGATCCAACGTGTGTTGTTCCACCCAACGAGACCATTTCTATTCGTTGCTGTAAGTAGTAAAGAACTCAGTGGCATAAATGAACGTTTCAATTTACACGTATTTTGTATTCCGAAAACTCCTAAACACACAAGGAAAGCGAATACAAAACGTACAAGGCAATGAAAGCTTTACGTTTTTGAGAACGTCAGGCTATTTGTACATCTGTTATGTGACCAATAACGCCCACTTAAAGGGGCGTTGTACTGCTTTAGACTAGAAAGCTCCAAGATTACCTTGATCCTCTCTTGTTGGAGTGCTGTTTGAGAATGTGGGACAACTTAAACCAGACAACTTTATGCTTTTCTTGAACATGTGCAACTGCTTTGGAATGAAATAAGGATGTTTGAGATCTTTCCTTTTCCTAACTGTCTATAATTTCCTTCTCTTCATTAGACACAGCGTTTTATTAGAGTATACAACCTCACAAAACAAGAACTGACAAAGAAACTCGTTTCAAACGCGAAGTGGATTTCCAGCATGGCTGTTCATCCTAAAGGTAGGTAATACTCTTTCTCATCCCGAACACGAAATACAATTTTTAAAATTGCACATTAATCAGCTACATTCTGTACTGTTTTTGGTAGAAAACAAGCGAATGGAAGTTTTTCTTTTAGGGAAAAAAGGCAAACTTTGTGGGGGTTTTCAGTTTTCTCTGTGTTGAGATACATATCACTATAAATTCGGTACCGCTACATTGTAAATAAGTTCGTTTGTACTGGCTCATCAGTGGAAGTTAAGGCTCAAGTCTTGCACAATATAAACATATTTTACATACTTTTCTCAGGTGACAATTTGATTGTGGGAAGCTATGATCGTCGATTATGCTGGTTTGATATGGACTTATCGACCAAGCCTTACAAGACACTAAGGTAAGTGATCGAGCGGATTTGACTTCGAGAAGCTCGTGGTCTTTGCGATTAAAGGAGCTCAGTCACGTAGTTTGAGTTATTTTGGCCCCACGTACAAAATTACCTTTAAATTGAAGGAAACCTGAAAATAATAGTTTGCTAAGATGGTAAAACACCAAAGAGATAATAATAAACCATAAAGTAACAGGAATAGTTAAGGATGGACAAGATGAACACGGATTACAAACGACGAACTTGAATAATTTAGGTTTAAGTTTACAAGGTGCGAAAACCGTGCTGTAGCTCCTTTTTAGTCGAGCAAAACAGTTTGGCGCGCATAGACTCAGATTGGGCGTGGCTAACATGTCATGGAATGGGGAGGCTCGGAGATCCAGTGGTGGATCGAGTATTCTGACTGCGGTCAATGAGCTTTGTGTTTGCGCACTGAGACCTCTGTTGAATTGCAGTCTCTCTCTTTACCAAGAAGTGTAAATGGGTGACGGAGTACTTTTGACCCACTCCCGAAAAACTACTGGGGTAATATCTGTCAATCTACTGTCATTTTAGAGAACAACTTCATTAGGAGACCTCCATCCCTGTAGTACTTATTTGTGTGACTTAAATCAATCCCGTGAAATATAATCACGTAAAAGATAAAGACTGCGCTCGAACAAAAATGTACCCCTACTCATGTACAACCTCATCTTTTACTGGTTTCCGTAACATGACGCTTGAAGCGACTTGCAGTACTTTGCCACTTGTCCTGGGAGAAAGGTTGTCAGTTCGAAACTGTATACCCTCCATTAACTGTTTTTCCTATCGTTTCTTCGATTCGTTTGAAAATAACATGGCTTTAAACCGGAAACTTTCTCAACTAATGATAAAGTTCGCGACTCGCGTGAACAACGGCCTAGATTCCAAAAAGAAAAAGAAAAAAAATTCAGAGATGTTAGAAATCTTCTGCCCTGCTGCAGATCAGAGGTTTAACGAACCACCTCCCCAGTTAGCTCGGGAGAAACCTGTTGTCCTTCAGTTGTCTGCGCTGCCGCCTCGATCATAAAAACGTGCATGACTTTCTTATCAGTAAATCATGTTTGTCGTTTTTTAAGCAGAGAGTCGTGATTTCTGAAAAGGCCCGAAAGAGGCAAAAAACGTCCCGGTACATTTGCACGGTTACGACGGAGCGCGCGCCAAGTCGCGCGTGCATGTACGCGAGCGCAAGCTGTCGGTAAATGACGAAACAGAAGAAAGATGAAACGTCACAGACAAACTAAAAGGATATATTTGTTCATATAATCCGAGAATAATGGAGTCAGAGATGAAAAGCGAAGGGTCTGTTCTGCGTAATTTCTCCATTGTCAGTTGTCCCTGTATTCCTCGTGTAACAAATGTCTTGGCGAAGACGGCGACACTCTGGGCGCAGAAGATCTGCACATACGTTGAAAGTGAGTTTCAGGAGTTTAGTGATATTCAAGGAGACAGCGCGGTGGTCGAGCAGCATACAGATCCCGCATTTATAGCGTACATAAAAGGCGAGATCCCAGACCCTAATGTACGTTGTCAGCAAACAGCAACGGAAAGTCATCATCTTATGAAAATAACTCGAGAGAAGAACAACAAAAAAGCCCGCAAAGTCAAGAAACTCGCACCATCTTTTCAGCAAAGGAGCGTGGTTAGAAGTAAAACAGATTTGCGGATGAAGCCTCCACCAGTTGAGGAACTAGTTTACCGCAGAAAGAGAAGTTTTATCAGCACAGAGAAAGTTTCTCCTGGTGCAACAGAACCTCCTCGCCGAGAGTCTTCTGGCAAAAGAAATTTTGCTGGTGAACACCAGAGTCATGACTGCCACGAGAATTATACTCAAGATTCAGCTACACACGACTCAGTTAACAGCCAGATTGGAGCTGGGAAAATTACTAATTACCTTGGCTTTCCTGGCATCTTATTAGTTTTTGCTGTAGTTAATGCACTGGTACCTGTGGTGGAGAAGTTTTGCGCTCACGTTCAGCGCGAATGGACTGCGTTCAATGATATTTACGGGCATAACAGTGTAGATGTGTCGTATACAGAGCCCGCGTTTATAGCGTACCTGAAAGGGGAAGGTACAGCACCTTATATATCCTGCCCGCACATAACGTTCAAAGTGTAACGTTTAAAAGTGCTATTTGAAAGCCTGGATAATATTATAACAAGTCTCAAGAGAATTTGGTTAAATACATAAAGCACTGGTAGCTCTTAAACTTATTACATTTAGCTAAGTGACAGTGAAGAACACGGAACGCTGACTTTTGTAACGTTTGTTCATTACATGGCCTAGTATAATTAAAATGTCCCAAGCAACCATGGAGTGGTGTCTCTCTTTAACTGCGCAGAAAAAAAAATTTAAAGGAGCTCAGTCACGGTATTTTGAGTTATTTTGGCCACGTACAAAATTGCCTTTAAATTGAAGAAAACCTAGCATTGGAACAGGCTCTCGGTGACTGATCGCTTCGCTTCTTCCGTTTCGCGCTCGGCGACTTTTTTTTTCCGTCCTCGCCGGGAGCCTGTTCGCAGGCTAAAGGAAATCTAAAAATACTAATTTTACTAACTGACGACAGAAAAGCACCAAAGAGATAATAATAAACCATAAAAGAGCAAGAATGGTTAAGGATGGAGAAGATTGACAGGGATTGCAAACGACGAACTTGAAAAATTTAGACTAAACTTTTCAAGATGAGCAAGTCGTGACGTAGCTCCTTTAAATACAAAGTGATGTTTCCCTTTTTTTACCGCCGTCAGTCGAGGGATTGCTGAAGACGATACTTAAAGAAAAACTATTTTGGAACGTTTTGCAGGGCTAGATAGTGAACTTTATATGAGGGAAGGCTTGGTTTGAAAAAAAAAAATGTTTTCGCGTGCGTAACTAGTGCCAGTCTCAAACCGTGCGTTAGAATGTAATACTTGGAAAAAAAGAGGAAGAGTTCCGACTTTTCTCATGAATCAGAAAAAACTTAGCCTTCTTTCTAACCGTACGTATGGAATTACTGTTTTCACGTAAAAGAGGAAAGCTGTTGTTGAGTCTGTTTATACGAGTGTTTATTACCTCATAAGTTTTATGTTAATGCGAGTTTCTTAAAACCCATACGTAACATTAAGCACGTAGACATTCTTAATCTATTGACACAGATTTAAATTTTCGGATTTAGATGCCTTTTAGATTACCGTATACCTCTAGAGCACCTTTAGAGGTGTCTCGCGTCTATGGGATGTAGCTCGTCCGGTTTTAACTGCAGATACGTAAATCCCTATTAATTAAAGCTTATAGAGCTGGCTATCACACTATTCCAAGAATTTTGAAATAAAATGAATTGTCGAATTTTTCTCGACCTTTAAATGTGCGCATCCGAATCATCCGTTGGGTCCCTTTTGAAAGCTACAAGTCAAAGGGAAAATGTTCGTATGTCCTCAAGTTTGGACAATGGCTAGTTTGACACAAAAACAACAAAAATTTGTCTGCGAATATTTTATTTCAATATATTTTTTCTCGAGAGATTTATCTTCGATCTCTCCAAATGTTTTTATGCTTTTTCGAAAATGTTCCGTAACCTTTCACTCAAATTGAATATGGCAAATCACAGACACTTTTTTTAGCGCTTTGGGTCTGGAAACTGAGGGACAAAGTAAATCAACCTCGTTCCCAGGGTCTCTCATCTTACCGCCCCCTGGAGCGTCGCTCGCTCCAGGGGGCGGTAAGATGAGAGACCCTGGGAACGAGGTTGAAAGTAAATAAGCGAAAAACAAAATTCACTTTGACTTGTAGCTTTCAAAAAGTGACTCGGACGCTCACATTTAAAGGTCGTAAAAATTATTTCAAATTTTTGATATAGTTTGACAGCCAGCTCTAAGTTTTAATTTGACATAGGGGTTTAGGTATCTACAGTTTAAACCGGACGCGCTACATGGCTTGGACACGAGACACCTCTAAAGGTATACGGTAACGTTAAGTTTTAGTTTTGTTTTAGGTTTTTAAGTCTTGTCCCGTGACTGGTCAAATATGGCCGTGATCTGAAACTTTTGCAGGACTCTTCAGTGGAACAAACCTGTGCAAAAAGGGTATACTTAGGGGGTCTGGTTCTCAAAATATGACGGTTAGAAACCTTTCTTAGCAACAAATTCATGACCAATTGGTAGTTAAGAAGGACCCTCCTTGACGTTTCTGTAATTCAAACTAAGAAATGTCTACGCCGAAATCCAGTTGCCCTCGTTACATTGATGTTAATTTCATTGATGATTTTCAGGAGTCACAAGAAAGCTTTACGTCAAGTAACGTTCCATCGGCACTACCCTCTGTTTGCGTCCGCTAGTGATGACGGGACGGTTATTGTATGTCATGGAAGGATCTTCAAGTAAGTTACACGATAGACTCATCCCCAGTCCTTGGTGGTGCATGTTTCCCCACTTGCTCTTTTACTTATAATTGTAAATCGTACTTGCCTCCAGTGTCTGGAGAAGTGACTTGTTACTTTCCGTGTTAGTAAGAACTTGTCATCCATTTATTCCAGTGACTTGATGCAGAACCCACTGATAGTTCCCGTCAAGGTCTTAAAAGGACACAAAGTGGTTGGAGAACTGGGTAGGTTAACTGTGACTCCATTTGGTATTTCACTTCATGATGAGACGAAACTGTTCTTGCCTTAAAACACAGGCAGCGACTGCTACTTCTCTGTGTCGTAAACTAGCGTATCCGTTTTCCCTGAAAGTTCTGGACTTTGAATTCATTGGTGAACACGGCCAGGTTGTTCAAAGCCCGATTAAGCTTACCCAGGATATGCGAGAATTTTGATTTCAGTTTTGTAACTTTTCGGTGAGGATTTCCGTTTACATTGTTTCTCCTTCAATTTTGAGCTTGAGTAATCTCAAACTACACAAACCATAAGCAGTGAAGAACATTTTTGTACAAGAGAAATGGTTTCTCCTGGCCCTGAACTTTGAGTTCCCTGGTGAACAGTTCGCCTTTCGTATCTTATGCCGGATTCGTCCCAGATTACGTTTTACTCGTATAGAAGAAAAACGTCTTTTCATTTCTGGCCATCGTTGAGTTGCGGGGTCTTCCTTTATTCTTACATTACCTGTAGTTGTCAAGTGTAGTTTTGCCATCGATAGACTCTTCAAGAAAATGTAAGGCCACCATCTCTGACCACTTTTAGTTGTAATTTTATTCCATTTTATTTTTTCGATTCATGTCATGTCACTGCATTTCTCTTCTCGTGTCCGTTTCAGGTGTACTGGATTGTCAGTTTCATCCAACTCAGCCCTGGATCTTCACTGCAGGTGCAGATCACCTGATCAGACTGTACACGTGACACTGCTCTTTCTCTTCATCTCATCCTGACTACAGAGTGCCTCAGGTCATCGCCAAACGATGGATCTTACGACAATCGATGTAATCCTGCGGTCATGATCATTGTACCGATGTCAGCGAGATGCAACTCTGGAGCTCTAACATAGCAGCGTTTGATTCCGGAGAACAAGTTACTGAGACTTTCCCGCGCCCGCGATTTTCGTTGGAAGGGTTGCTAAGGAACATGCCGTATCCTGATGGCGACAGATTCACGTGATATCTTCGGAGTACTTGATTGGACAATAACAATTTTACTGCTTGCGTGCTTTCACAAAGATTTGCCGAGAACAAAAGTTGTTCTTCCGAATATATGGCAGACGATGTAAATAAAAAAACACCTCGCATACTTTTGTGAGTAGTAAATTGGACTTTCAGAAATGCAAGTGGCTATGTGAATTGTAATGATTTACACAAAGTGAAAGTTGTCCTTTCTTTTCTTGTCTGTTTGAAAAATGTGAATAGTACTCCAAAAACCATGGAGTGGTGGATTTGCGAGGGTTCTGATAACATTATTACTTACTTACTGCCTTGTACGCCAATCGGTGTTCAGCGATAAAGCTTCTCCACTCCTGCCAATCATGTGCCTTTCTCTCGATGACTCCCCAGTTGCAATATTTAGGGTGTTCAGCTCGGTTTCGACTGTCCTCCTCGAAGTTCGTAACATTATTTAAGTCCTAAAATGTAGCGTACTTTTCCGTCCGTTGTTTCACATCGCAGTAAACTCCGACAACTTTGGCCGAATACAATTGCAGTAAGCTGCGCGCGCACTGATTGCCGTCGTTTGTGACACGCCGCCAAAATAACTGACAAAGGTCATTTCAGTTCGCAGGCTCAACGCTTGAAGTGGCCCCCGTGGGATTACACATCGCATGCTCGTTTAGTGATTCTCTGCTTATTTTGGAAACAACAAAATCAAGAGCACTTTCCATTCGATAAAATTTCGGTTTGAATTTCCGGAAATTTCTGGTGACGAATGGACCAGCATTTTCGGAATATTCGAAAAAGAGGAAAACCATGCAAGGTACACCGAAATTTTCGGTAATTTCTTACCGGAAATGTCCTTTCCATTTGACTTTCCACCCGGAAATTTTGGTTTAATGTCTCGCTTTTCGGAAATTCAACAATTTCGGCATTTTCTGGAAACTTTCCCTGGAACTTGTGACACTTGTCCTGGAACTTTCCGTACCATTTGTTTCCGTTACGATATTTTCGGAAGTCTCAATTGAATGGACGGCGCTCGAAGCAAAACGAACACAAACTGGGTAAGAGTTTTCATTTTATCCTGAAAAGCACTGGGTGACTAAACGGTGAAAACCTTGCGACGATATGATCTCGACGAAAGAAAGCGCAAGTCAACGCAAGTGCACGCAAGGCCTGGCCCAACGGAGTCGCAAGTAGACCCAACTTTTTAACTTGCGTCTACTTGCGTCTACTTGCGAGTCCGTTTGGCCGGGGCTTTAAGAAGAACTTTGATCTCGGGCAGGACGCTTGACTCTTATAAGTAATGCACCTTAACCAATACTGTCTTGATATGAACAGTTTTCATTTATTTACAACGCTTTACCAAGAATCATCGTGTGCCTTTTTACAAAATATGGTCACCTGCATTAAAAACATGCTTAGCCTTTCCTGACGACGTACATGAATTTCATCTTCTGGAGTCTCACTTCGTTTAATACGGAATATGAAATTCACCGTTTCTTTGTTGACTTGAAATAGAAAGATCTCAATAGAGAAAAATTTATTTCTCTTAAAATCAAACCTTGGAGCTCAAGACCGTACATAATTTTTCCACAATGAAGATGGAGTGCAAAGTCAATATTTGTATCACCCTTTTACGATTCACTGTTTAATTAAAAACGGTCTTACTTCATTTGATAAACTTGGAAAACAATCTCTACTCGAAATTCGAGGTGCCTGACTGACTGCAAATTCTCTTGCTTCCTCCTTTAAAAAAAGTCATCGTTCCCAGGGTCTGTCGACGCGTTGACATGATTCACTAGAGAGATCTGGGGCCCGTTTCTCAAAAGCCCCGGCAACTTTTCGGGCCCGTAAAGCCATTTTTAGTTCATCTGTTGCTGAAAACAGAGAAGTGTATAGGGCTGAAACTTCTTGTATGAAGGGAACCTCTGTTTATATTGAAAATACGCGAATAAAACAGCCCGGTAATCATAAGCTTCGAGATTTTGCTATGGCTTTCCGGGTGCGAAAACTTTTCGGGACCTTCGAGAAACGGGCCCCAGGGCTCAAGACAGTCCCTAAGGTGCAGGTTTTTGGAGAGCACACACCAACTCGTGTCTGACCAGAAACACTAAATACTTGTATACATGGCGAATAAATATTGTGCGAAATATATAATATTTTCTTATAAACTTCTGTTGATGTCAATGTCATCTTTGGTCTGAAAACATTTTCTGTAAGGTGTTGATACTCTCTCGGCACATTTTGCTGTATTTATCCAACGCGTCGGGTTGTTCACATCCTGCAATAAAACAACCGATGCAGAAAAATTGATAAATGGTCTTGTTTTATTTGGTTCGGTTTTCGGTGTTCCCAGTTTGGTCATTCTTTCAATAGAAGGGTGCGGCTTGAAGACTTCCAAGGGAAGGGCTTTAGTAGATAACAATGTCGGCATTAATGGACAAACAAGATGGGACCCTCTTTTCTAACACGTTATCTCACAGGTGCTGAACGAGCTTCTTCTGCATTGTTTGGAAAGTTTATTTTGCATTCTTCAGGAGAAATATTCCCTCCTCATTATTCATAAGTAGACGGCGGGATTAACCGCGCGGCGGTGCCGCGATGCACCCACCAGCGAAATCCCACCAAAAAGTCACTCGGACTACTCGGTCGTGTCTCTCCAATCTTACTCTCGCTATTTCTTTCGCTATTTTCTTGTTCTCAGATAATTCTCTCTAACCAAAGTTAACTACAATACATTTATTCGCTGATTTCATTCATTTGTCTGTCTGTCATTCACTAAAGTAAAACCAAAAGAAAAGACTAAATGTAACTTACCTGGCAACAATTTTATTTCGTCGAGTTTCTTCAGTATCCCTGTCTTCTTCAGTGACACTTTGGCCTATTACCAAAAATTCAGGGTAAAAATTAACTGTTTTGAGACATTTTAGTTGTCACACAATGTAGACGATCGAACATCACTTATTACAAGAAAATTCCTATGACTATTTATCTATCATCTCGAGTTGTAGAATAGCACAAAAGAAAGATTAAGTCCTGTTTAAAAAAAACTGGTGAATTTTAAACTCAATCGATGCACAAAATTGTGCGATAAATCAGTTCAGTCCGCTGGAAACTTTCTGGGAAAAACGAAACTTCTGAAAAGGCAGTCCCGTTTTTCCGCTGGGCCGTTCCGATTGTCAGTTCTCGTTTTGGACAGTTTGCACCAGTTCTAAGCATTTTGGCTTTCACGATCTCACTACTTGACCAAAATGGAGGTTTCTTCGGGGCAATTTGAAATGCAACACAATCTTCCCGAAAGAAAATTCGCAAATGAAATTTACGGCAATTTAGTCATGATGGTAAACAACCTGAACCTTGAATTCCCCCCCCCCCCCCATACCTCTCCCTCCCCGATAACAAAACGCCCCTCCTTTTCGACTGCAATGCTCCGCGAATTGTGGTTACCCTAAAACTTGAGTGAAAGGAAAACAGTACAAAAAAAAAAAAAACTAGGCATACCTTTTGACAATTGTGCAGCAGCGAGCACAAGGCTGAGAGACACAATGCTCTGAGATAAACAGAACTGTCAGTGGTAAAATCCACAAGAAGAGAAAGGAGTTTCTCTGCAAAAAGAAAAGATCAAGGGATTAGTTTAACACTGCAGAAGAACTTCATCTCAACAGCAAAACGCAACGAGAAGAAGACAATAGAAGGAAGCCGGTCCTGCTTACTGTTGATACAGTTTCAAGTAGCCACTACCTCTTTGTAATTGACCCTGTCTTAAAAGATACGGGCGACAGGTGATTTCTTTAGCAAATCTTCGGAAAAGTATCAAAGTCTTGAGTTTTCGATCACGAAAGTCATCGCGCAGAATGCCCTTCGTTCTCGGTCAAATTCACACGGAAAGATTGAAAATCACGCATCTTTATCCCCAGAAACAAACTTTTTCGTCTTTTCACTCACCATTCACCAAAAGAACAGGTCTGCTAGCCCCATGGAAGCACAAATTCCTCAGAACAAGAAGAGCCTTCTCTTGTAGTTGCTTGTTCTGAGCTCCGCTCAGCTCTAACAACACCTCCACTGCCCCAGGGGTCTTGACCACGCCTTGTTGGCCATCCGTGAAGAATGTCACGTTAACCAGTAAGTTAAGCCAGCACAGTGTCACGCCACGGGTTATCGACCTATGTTTGAGATGGGCGCTGCTTTTAAGAGGCTTCAAGGACGAGAAGGACTGGAGAAAGTTTGTCTACAGGGTTAGATAAAGAAAACAATATGATTAACGCTTTGAGCTGCATATGATTCGCTTACTAAGATTCGCACTTACTTTGAAACTCAAAAAACCGTGAACATTTTGATTTGATGCTAACAGGTCAATTGCGTACTGACCAATCACAATAAAGTTCACGACACGCGAGCAAACCTCAAAACCACAAATTAATCAACGTTGCGCATCTTATTTGCGGCGCAGCTTTCTCATGCCTAATTAAAAACCGGCGTTTTCTTCTACAAAATAACACACCATAAATATCTCTGGTGTTCACAGTTTTCTGACTTTCACAGTAACACTCTTTAAAAGCTCGGATGCAACAGGTGTGGAGTAATGTCACAGCTCATTTGAAAATGCCACAAAATTAAATTGAGAAGTGTCTTCCACGTTACTTCTTTGCAATCAGCGCGTAATGTTTCTCTTTGGTAGCCGAAATAAAGGGAGGACTTTCGTGACGATGCCCAGAAACGGCTTCAAAGAAAACTAATATACTCTCAAGCACGTGACCTATTTGACTTATGCTCAGGCCACTCACCTTCCACATGACTCCTCTGCATTCGGCGCTCAAGGCCAGGTTACTCAACAGATTAAACATGGCCTTCAGTACTGACAGGTGCGAGTCCAGTTCACTACCGGAGCTGTTCTGAAGCTTGCTGTTTATCTTGTTACTAAGCTTTATCAGACTGTGAAGAAAGGTACTCCCGCTCTGAACTGCACGGCTGACATTCCCTGCAACACCAGAGCTGCCTGCGATAAACGCTGATGCTGGGAAAACAAAGAATACAAGAGATTGGTATAGATCCTCCATCTAGCCTGTGTACATCGGCCCCTCCCCTCAAAAAATTCGGGGTGAAGAATTTTCTCCCCATTTTTTTTTTGAGGGGACGGTGCGGATGTACCCGGGCTAATCCTCTCCCACTAGCTTTGTCGCGGTATACCAACTTTGCTGAACTAGTGGAGCACATAACAATCTTACAACGGACAAGGCTGTGACCCTCGGATTAACGACAGGATTAGAATTTAGAAATGGTCGTTTTAAGTTTGTGAAAGAGAAAAGGACTCGGAGCAAAAACGTTTTAGCCGAGAAGAGAACCAAAAAACATCAACCCACGTATGACACCGGATATATAGGAATCCAGCCTTCACCACATTGGTAGGAAGCAAGCGCTCTCACCGGTACTTTGATAGGAAGCAGGAGCCTCAATTTGCAATTTTGTTTCTTCATAAGCATCGACTACATCTAGCACAGCAGCGCTAAATTCACCGACTCGAATAATGTCACTCTTTTCATGTTATTAATTGAGACAGGCAAAGGGAAGGAAAACGATTATTTTGTTAACGGTAAGAACAATAGCATGCTGTCGGGTATTGGTAGTTACAAAGAAATGTCTAAGTCAATGGAATCAGTTGATAAAGCATGCTGGACACGTCTGAAGAAACTGCCAATAACAGAGCTACCCACCTATGGAGAACTGCGCCGTTAACGTTGACAAGAGACGTAAGACCTCAATAAGAAGTGGTACCTCAACAGTGCACCACGACCAGAGCTTGTGAAGCACATCAACAATGCCGCACTCCAAACAGGCCGCCTATAGTCCAAACAAACAAACAGAACGCCTTTAGTTTTCACTAGCTAACAGTATTAATGATCAGTCCATTTGTTTATTTATTTAGAGTCCCCAATTAGCATATTTAATAGTGCTAAATACATTTGACACTTAATTTTTTACATTTTATTATTTTATTTATAGTCCCTAGCTAGGTCAAAGGCGCTATTGATGGGGACATCCCGGTTGATTTGGGGAATAAAGGAACGTCATCATTTATTTCAATGGAACAAGGGATATTGTGGGATTAATTCGAGGGTACTAGGGATATCTCTACTATTTAAGGGAACTTTGACAAAACATTTCAGAGAATAATGGAATGTATTAATAGAGATTAAAGGTGAAAAAGTAACATTTTCAAAGGATCAAGGGGGGCAGCCCCAGGAGGTCCCTAATAAATCTCCTGGCTGATTACTAACTCTTAGTTTTGAGAATTTTGTAATGTTAATTCTGGGTCGGGCCGAGTGACGCACTCCGCAGGAGCTTGGTCTGGTTCTGTAGCATTACGCACAACACCCCAAGCTAGACTGTCTCTCAGTGGTTCATTGCTCAATAATTATTGCAGTAATTTATTTCAGCTACTGTTAGCTTCCGACATATCGACTTAACAACCTGCGGATTGACTCCTTAGATCCCTCATCTCTGCAAAGTGGAATATCAAGGCTCGAGCTATTTCTTTATGAGGTGGGTATTAACAAGCATTGACTGACGCAACTTTAAGGTAAAGATTCTTACGCTTTTCAAAAAAGGTGTTTTGTAAATTGTATTTACCTTGACTGGTGCACTACAGTGAATAAAATTTCTCAGCAGCTGTAGTACTTTAATGAGTTCAATCATGGACGGATCTTCCTGCAAAAAGATAATCCGTTAATAATAATAATATGGTTTCTGTTCGTTTATTTGTTTGTTTGTTTGTTTGCTTAATTGTAAAACATCTGCACGAGTACAACACACCGCTATATTCGTCAAATGTCTAAAGCTAGGCCTTGTCCAAACGGGAATTGTTTGGTGATCAAACAGGATCAAACATTGTTTGGTGACCAAACATTTTCCCGTTTGGACACCTTGTTGGATCGAGTTTGATAAAATTTAAACGACGTCAAACATTTGATCAAACATTGTAACACATTTTGTTCGTTCATAGATGTTTGAAACCGTTTAGCCACTCAGTGAAAAATTAGCATGTTTGGTCACCACAAAATCGTGGTCGCCGAACATTTCCCGTTTGGACAGGGCTTAAAATTGATATCAACTACCCAAGATATTTCAAGCTATGAACTCGTCCTGCAGTTTTTCTTACCTTCCTTTTCCAAGAGGGTCCTTTTCCAAGTTGGAGTGAGTTCATGTTCATCTGTGCATGAAGATGCTTTATATGCTCTAGAGCAGTTTCCACAAGACCAGCTAAAGAAACAACATTGGTAGTTAGAGCGATTTTACAGTACTAGGACTATAACCAAAGCCACCTGAGCCACACTTGTTTGCGTGCTGTTCAAGTCGACAGAAAATTCCAAAGGCTAACAGTCGCACTACTCCAGCATGACTGGTCAGATTACAAATAATTCTCACAATTCAACCTTGTGCTGTGATTGGTTGAAAACTCTCAGGTGGCCCCGGTTGTGATCTTTGGGTTGTAACACGACTGTCTTAAAATAAAACAAACAAGTCACGTCCTCTGGCCTAATTGGAAACAAATAAAGAACGGAACCAACTTTCACAAACTCGGCACAACCGGTATTAACTGCAAAGCGAGGGAGAACTCGCTTTCGACATAAACGGGGTTTTGATTGCTCCTGATTGGCTTAAAATAAAAAGTACGCCTCCACTGATTGGTCACAGAATGTCGCACGAGCTTCATTAACCAATAAAGAGCTTCAAGAGCTTCATAAAACCAATAGAACTCACGAGTTTTATTAACCAGTAGAACTAAGAGCGACAAATACAAAACCAGAGCAAACACAGAATGGCAAATTCCCTCTCTGAGATGTGCCTGCAGGGAATCATGGTAGTTGTATTCATCATCTTGGACTGGATATTTGTTCTGTTGAATACAACTCCCATAATTCCCCGCAGGCAAGTCTCGTACACAGAATTGAATTGGCCATTACACGACACAGTCATTCTAAGACAATGCTAAGAAGAATGAATTAAAATGGAGATCCCATCTTCACCTTGTAAAGCTTTAGACTTAGCTGCATGACTGAGAGCCAGTAAAGAACTCAAGACTGCAGACACTAGCGATTGCTCCTCGTCCTGGACTTCTGAACTCTGTCGCGACGGAGTACAGTCGTAAACACCCAGCAAAACGCCACAAAGTTCACTTCCAGAAGCTTCACTGTTTGCAGACGAACCCGTGCTGTTCACGCCACTTTGTCCCTTTTTCTTTTCGGTACTCTCCACAAAGTCTACTCCATTTTCACAGCCATTATTACTGTCAAGTAAGCGAGTCAAACGATTTCTTGTCGAGGGTTCATCACACTTTACTTCCCTAGGGCCTCTCCCTTTGGGGCTACGTTTGCCCTCGACAGTCAGAAGGAGACCAAGCAGCTTGAGAAGTAACATCCTAAGGGAGGAGAGGGACGGGGATTTGCCTTCTTTGAGGGAGTTTTTGAAGACGCCTAAAAAGGGCAAAATGACTCTGTCAGTAATTGGTTTCCCTTTGCATTGATGAATGAGATGATTCTAAAACAATTTTACCCAAAGCAATTGATTCAATCAACGAAACAAGCGACGAAACAAAAAAAGGTAACTCCTCCCCCCCAAAGAAATGCGATAGTAACTGTAATCAGTTTGTCACGAACTGAGGGAGTTCGTGACAAACTGGTCCCTTGAGAGACATAAACTCATGATCTTCCTTCCGTAACACCAGGGGGAAGCTACAGCTACTAAGCTGACGGGGAATGGTGGTCCTAAGTGGCTATAAAATAGCATATAGACAGAATCTTAACTTAAAATAACTTACTCGTAAATATACTCCAATGAGTGAACAAAGTCTCTTCAACAACACTAGGAACTGAGAGGTGGCCTTGATTCTGCAGCAGTGCTACTAGCAGTTTAGCGACAGTCTCCCGAACAGCGCAGACACTATTCTGAAGGGTTTCATCTAAGATTTAAAAGATACAAGTCATATAATGTGATGCTATTGTTATAAAATCCCTAGATGGGAGGTTTTCCCATTGCAGGTGACACTCCCCGGCATTTGATTTCCCCCAGATAACAATAGACGTTATCCAGTAATATTCCGGAGTGGAGAAAAGCACTGTGAGAGAAAAGTGTCTTACTAATTTGAAAATAACGTAATAACACGGCCAGTGCTTGCATCTCTCCAACACGCTAAGTATTCATTTAGTAGTGTGTTGTCCCAGCCGACGTTGAGCAGAAATACTTCAGGAAAAAAAATGCGAAACAAGGTGCCTTGTCTACAATTATAATGCTCTCTTACGGGGGGGGGGGGGGGGGGGGAGAGGAGATTTGTTATACCTGCCAACTCAAATACGTTTTCCGATTGGAGGAGAACGTGTCACGTGTCATGGGTCAAAACTCACTTACTCCCAAGGAAACAACAAGTTGAACTTCGACTCGCACATGATCAGGTCGTGCAACCCGCTGAAACCGCGGCAAAGTTGTGTGCCAGCCGGTGTCAGGCACATATGTTTTCGCAGTTTGTTCTATTTTTGTGTTGGGAGGTATAACATAACACTTAACGCGGCTGCTGAGAAGCACTAGATAGACAACTAGAAAATCACAAAGAATGAGAAACGCTTCTGTGAAAAGTCAAGTTAATGCTTACACGACAGTTCTTATCCGAATGACCACCCTACCTGCAGAAAAAGTACGAAGTGAAAACAGTAACACAATCCTGTCCAGAGCCTCCTGGTCTTGTAACAAATTGAAGCAGAATATGGTATTCAGTTTTACCACGGAGTGAAGGAAAGCTAAGATATCGCTGTACATGGAGAGTATCTCTCGGATCACCACAGCGGATGCACGTGGTAATGGCAGTGAGGCTTCTCCACAGAGGTAGCTTTGAACCTCGGAGCATTCAACATGGCTGTACAGAAATGAATAGACACAAAAACACTCCGATTATTCGTATTCCACTCTAGGCAAGGATTCTTCGGTTCCTCAATGCACCATGATCCGAGTGACCTTGGATTAATTTGTTTAGTTAAGAAACGCAAAATCCGTTTTTGAATTTGAGAATCCCATTTCGGATTTGTCCAAAGAAACGCAACTTTAACTGCAAAATTGAATTTAAACAATAGTCTAGCCTTTGTATTATATGTGCGAAATCTGCACGCTTATGACGTAAATTAGTATTAACTAGTATTAATTAGAGCTATAATTTGGCAACTTGGTGCCTTGAGGCCAGAAAACATGAGAAATCCGTTGTTTTACATGAATACATGATTTGCATGATTTAATGTTGAACTTGCCTCGATTGAATCACGAGGAAATATAGTAATATGTTATATAAGTTCCTCCCTCGGTGCTCAAACTCACTTGGTGATACCGCTCAGGATCTGGGCCTTGTTCAGAGCTGAAATACCGTTACCAGGTGCCAGGAGCACTAAGTTGTTCATGAGCCTTGCCGTGGCACCAATAAGACCCGGTGTCACTGAGGACCTCACAGAGGCCGACGAGGCCCCTGATGGTGCCACTGAGCTGACTGTGCTACTAACATCACTACTGCTACTTGCACTCGACATGCTAAAGAAAAAAAAAAAGCAGAACATTCTCTTCTTAATACGTGATCAACTAGTTCGTGTAACTAGAAATCAAACTACAAGTCTGAGGTCTCGATGAGCGAATACTGAAGGACAAGTAGATTAGTTAGAAACTTAAATGGACAGAAGTCAAAAACCAACAGTTCCCTAGAGTCTCCACAAGTTTACAAAACGTCAGTTACTCACGAGGAAACAAACGTTAAAACTAGGAAATATGCAAATATACGTAACTGTGTGATCATAAAAAGTGTCATAAAAACTGTACCGGACTATAGTAATAAATATGTGTCGAGTTTGAGCATAACACGGGAGCATAGAGGAAGAAACGTTGGGAATAACACATCTGTTATCGTATTATTGCTACAAACACAGTTGCGATCTAGTTCAGTTATGTTGTTGCAACAGCACTCGCTTCACACCAAACATGATAATTAGCCAAAACCGTTCTTAAGAGTAATAGACAGTGGTTATGGAGCCCGAGAAAGTTCTTTCTTGTGTGTTTTTTATTCGCTTTCTTGGCCTTGACCGTGCACAAAAAACGCTAGGGGATTACTTCTGTCTGAGCAACTAACCAACAGAAACGTTTCAGTTACGTAATCCATGATAGCGTATGAATGCAAAACAAAAGATTTTGCACGGTCGTGGACTTTCTAACATAAATGCTGGAATCTTCCCGGATTTCATAGCCTTTCCCTTCCACCAACTCTACCTAAAAATCAGTTAACACGTATGAGGAGACTGGAACCTACCCACTTGGAAGACCTCTCTCGTTGATTAAGGGAACCAATGAAGTGGGAGTTCTTGACAGCTGTGTTTCGGGTGCAGACGATGACACCCCTGATAGCACTGTACTTGAGGTGTGTGACGCCACAGAGAACACCCCAGGGCTTGCTTTACCATTAGCAGATTCTGTCACTACGGTCTGAGCCTCCGAGCTCACACTACCTGACTGGGACTGGGACGTTGACCCAAGGGGCTTGTATGGGATGTCTGTATCAGTGCCTGATGAGAAGGACACAGAAGCAGAGCTTTGGCAGGCCCTGGATGTTCCTCGTGCGACCATCAATGGAAGGGCACTGGTTGTGAGCATGGTTGAGACCTTGGGGAAAAACTTGAAGTGTTCAAGAAGGGAAAGGAGATCTTGGAGGCCTTTGGAGGTGTTCTGAAAAGAAACAATAAGAAACGGGTTATATTAAAGAGAACATTTTGCCAACCAAAGCGTCTCTATCTGGTTACTAGGGCGTTTACCAACAGTGTTGTCTAGCTTCAGTACTTTTAACGCTCCAAGGTAGTTATCCTTAATCAAGATAGCCGTCATGGTGATTTTCATTTGTAATGCGGTCTGCATTTTTTTTTAATGTTGTCGAATACCGTAATTTGTTCACGTTAGGGAACTTCCGTTCCTCTGTAATCTGAAAGCTACACCACAGCAGCAGCTTGACAACAGGCGTCTAAAAGTAGGTTAAACATAGAACTATGCTGAGAAAGTTGTATTCACTTGCTAGGTTTGCCAGGCCAAAAATGATCACAGAAACCAGAGAAGATGAACCTTTCTAGCTAGCCTTGCTAAGCTGATGAAAGAAGAACAACATCTCTTTCATAAATGGATGTCTCTACCTTAAGTTGACCTGATGGTTGTGACTCTGAGGTATCCATGTTAGGTGACAGTCCAATGGTCAAACTGCATAATAGTAGAGCCGCCTACAAGAAATTTGTATATACCAGACTAAAATATATTATTCCGTAAAATCCATTCCTTAAAAGGATCCATCTGCATCATCTGTAAGTCACTGACATTCCGGGAGAGCATTAGTGACAACAGTGAAGAAAAACCTTGAACTTGGGAGCAGATGGAGTCAATAATTTTGAGCGCTTCTTGCGTAGAGTTTTTTAAAATTCTTCCCATTGTTCGCACTGTACTTTGAGCATTGCAGACATTTTTCTCGCTCCGAGCTTAGCTTTTACAGCTTGATTTGTGGACAATACTTCTTAGCTTCATAAGGCTTAAGTATCAGGCTAAAACATAAAGTAGCCAGAAACGATATCTAGACAGAACCACATATTCCTGCAGTTGTTTTCGTTTTGTTTTGTTTTGTTTTTTTCACAACTGACGTTTCTTAACGAGCTCTCAAACTTCTACGCGCTATGTGTTAGAATTGAAGATACTGTTTCCATTTGTGAAAAGAGATCTTTAACCTCTATGAGTACTGCAAAGTTGAAGGCAGAGTAATGCGCAAGGCCACAACAAGATTAGAATCTCTTTATAACTGACCCACTGCTAAACTGCAATGAGACTAACCTGTTGTCGAACAAAACCGCATTCCACGTCATCTAACAGAATGGTGAAGACAAAGCTCCATAAGCCCCCTACAAACTTCTCTCCAGCCTTCTCTAGCTCTCTTCGACCCTGCTCGCTGTCAGCAAGGCTAGTGCACATACAAAGACCAATCCAGCGGACATCAGGCCAGCGGTCTGTCAACAAAGGTACCAGCCAAGGTAAGGGCTCTTCCTGGGGATCTTGACTTCGTAGCCAGTGTGAGACCCAAGCCTAAGAGAACACGAAATGTACCTTAACCCTCCTCTTAAAGAAAAGACATTTCAAGAATTTTTTTTAACACAAATACAATTCTCTGAAACATCTAATTAATATATCTGGGGCACACAATGTGGAAAATAGACACTCCGAATCTTTCTGAAGCTGTCTTGGTTAGCACAATCACTGTACATGTTTTTTTTTTTACTTTTTTATGTTCTTCAACGCTTACATTAGCACGCTATCAAAACATCGTTTCAAAGCTGGGTTTCTTCGAGAATCAGACAACAAACCATCCAAGTCTGGTATCAAAGAGAAAATCGAGATTTACAGGCTTAAATTTTGAACACAATTACCTCATTTGATTCAAGGATAAAAATACGTCATCCAATCCGAGAGGCGAATACCTATACCTTGAATCTCGTTTCTATACACAATTTGATAAATTAGTCACATTAAGCTATGATGTGTTACCTGCCCTGGATCAATGGCAGACATCTCATGTGTGAGGTGCACAAGACAGAGACTGGAATAATATGTGACACCTTTACCCATGAACGATAAACTAGCACCAAGCCTACCAGCATGGAAGGCCAGAACCACCTAAGGTTGAAACATATTACAGTTGTGTTTCAAGAGTTGAAAATTATGCGTCAATGCCAGGTTGTAAAGGGTGGCACTTTACTGTGGGTGGGATTGAACGCAGGAAGATCAGTAGTGCTCCAGTGTGATCATCTAGGTAAGAGTGGATTTTAGAATAATTGGTAAAGAAAGGTTCGACAACTAGAGTTCACGTCATCTTCAGAGACAAGACAAAAAGTCGATGATCAGTAGATAGGTCAGTTTCCTCGGGATCTTGTTTGTCGTCTAGAATCACTGCAGGGTCCGAAATTAACTTTTTAAGGCAGGCGCCAGCTGGCGACTGAATTTTTTTTTTTTTCAGTCGCCATATGGAACTAGTGAGACAATCTCAGATAGTGCAGAGCGCAATTGATAGCTCTGGTACAGTAGTCCCATAAGTACTCACCCCTACTCGGTTCACTTCCGGTTTGTGTCTATCTTGGTAGTCTGCTACGGCTTTTCCCCTTTGCAGTGTGTATGTTTCAAGGTTGTATTTTCATTCAAGGTCCAAACATTACGCACAAATTAATTACTACTGGTGCTTTAAGTTGATTTTCGTTCATTTTAAATTCAACAATACGCTGAAGCAGCAAACGTGACAATTTAGCTCTTCACGCCAACTTTGTAACTTGATACTTTTGTTTTCATCGCAAAGCCATGTAATATGAAACCCCTGTTTTCTCCAAAACATACGGAAGATGTCCTTGTTTTTTGGAGATAAATGAAAGAAAGTTAAATATCTGATGTAGTGATGAAGAAACGGAACAGAGACGATGTTTTACTAAAAATGCAAATTTTTACCGATGAACAAGAACTAATTTAATTATCAGATAGTCACGAAATACCACTTTCTTTTTCTGTTGCCACCTTTGTTGTTAACAATAAAACAATTCAAAATTAACACACAACGATATTGATGGCTGAGAAGCTTTTCAACGAAAAGTATTGAAGATAAACAGCGCTACTTGGCCGATATGAATGAGTCTCCTCACAGACTGATTAAATTAATTTGCGCTTTCATTAGGTGCCACGGCGTCTGCAGCAATATTTGAGCATTTTTCTGGTTTCTTTTGTTACAAATTCACAATTTGCGGAGTATTAACGCCACTAACTTGAGAACTTTTTGGTCTCTCTTACAGACACAATTAAGGCAAGAAATAAACAAGTCGCTAAGGAGAAGCAATATATTTGAACTCTGACAAGCACACTATTGTAGATTGAAAACAGCAGATGATATCTGTTGAACCGACCTGTTTGTAATTCTAAAAGCTACGCAGCCACAGTAACGTTTCACTTTTGCAATAAAAAGGGACAACTGGCGCTACCTGAAAAATAACTGCCGTCCTTGGTCACATGACACGATACATAAAATACTGCGTGTAAAGATAGTGTATAACACTAACAATGCTAGAACGCATGCGTCTTACATGTTGAGCTCTACCATAAGGAAAACCACTCAACATTTGTGCGTGATTCCGTATGCAATGTATCCTTCACCTAATATAGAGGCCACGAACCCTAACTAATCTACGCATGCGTTTAGGGCAAATTAGTTTTGTTCTAAGGAGAATGGTACCACAAGGAGAGCAAGGGGTTACCTGAAACAAATATATAGCTTTGCGATGTTCAAAGTTAAGCGACGGCGATGGAATGTGTTTTACGTAGAGTACACATGTACCTTTCCCACCCTACTCCCACTACTTCCCTGCCTCTAGACTAATTAATTAATTGAAATTAATTAATTAAACAAACATTAAAGTTTACACCTTAGCGCCATAGGGCCATAGTGCCATAGCGCCATAGCGCCATAGCGCCATAGCGCCTTAGTTCCTTAGCGGCAGGCAACCCCCATAACCATCCCAATAGTGCACTCTGCAGTAAAAATGTGGTCGCCAAAAAGTGTCAATAAAATTTTTCCTTCGCAGCGAAACAGAAACCAAAATTTTTGGGCGCCATGGGCTTGCCGGCAAAATATTTGCAATTGATGTAATCAGGAATCAAACCAGTGCGCAAATCATCTTTTGACTACTTTGACAGATCTACATTTCCGCCTTTTGACGCCCAGAGAATATCTAAATCTTCAACTAATTTCTTCACGGATGTTCCGTCTCCACCTTGTAATAAATTACGGAAAGATTTCAGAACATCTTTGGACACCAAATCGCCTGAATAAATATTTATGGCGAAAGAACGCACGTGGCCTCTTGCGCCTGCAATAAGTATGTTATGGGAAACCGCTGAAAAAACATGGCGGCGAAGCTTCGCACTGATCGTAGCTGTGAAACGTTGTGGTAGATGTATAATGAGGAAAATCGGTTTCATACTTCAAAAGCAGCGGGAAGGTAAAAAGTAAGTGCTCAATTGGCGGGCGGCTTTGAATTTTATTTTAATCGATTTGGCTGAAAATCAAAGTTATTGTATAATTGTCGTGGCATGAAATAGTTAATCGCCCGCTGGCGACCAGTTGTGAAATTCTGGTCGCCAGAGCGAAATTTTTAGTCGCATTGGCGACCAGGAAAGCGCAATTTCGGACCCTGCACTGGTCAGTTATCATCAGTCTCTACCCTACTCCCCATAGAAGATAGGATGTTAGTCCATCTCTGGTTAACCTTTGTTTGCCAGATTTCCTTCCAGAATTTGCAAGCACCAACTATACTCATTAATACATTTGCGTACAGAAAGGTTCTGTGAGGGTGAGGACAAGACACAATGCAGCGCCTGGGACTACAATAGGCTGGAAATTCCCTGGATCACAACATCAGGCAAACAAATGTAAACCCATTTCAACACTTCTGATGGGTACAAGTTAAAGTGTAAAATCAAAAAACGTACCTGTACCAAAGATGTCATCAGCTGTATGCACAGACTCATGCCTTGTGAGAATTTACAGTATGAACTCCAATGGGGCTGCGCAGTGATGTGAGCCAAACAGACCAATGACGTCTCAAGCACAGGGAGATCATAAAACTGTGGGTTATCTGCTAAGTCAAGATTCAGGGCCAAGGCATAAGCCAGGTCTCCGATAAATATCCTTTCTTTATCCAGTCTCCAGGCCTTGGTATACCGGGACAGGCTCTCGACCAATGTGACCAGGAAAGAAAGAAGATGCTTGCGCAGTGCTCTGTAAACGGAATTTTGTTCGGCATGAAATGATAGAAGGTAAACATTCGTCGGTAATTACCTCTACTTTGACTTATAGCTAAACGATGTTGC
>NC_138157.1:17301020-17441020 GCF_964199315.1 Orbicella franksi
CTTGTAAATACCAAGGAGACAAATGATGTAAAGCTTTAAAAGTAAGGATCAAGATCTTAAACTTTATACGTTCAGTTATTGGTACCAAGTGTAGGTCTTTTAAAATGTCTGAAGTTACAATGTCTGAAGCAGATCTTCAATTGCTCTGCAAAACGGAATGTGACCAGATGGAAAAAGAAAAAGTCTGTAATCAACTCAGGGACTCAATCTGAAGAACGTCTTTCTCAACAGACGAACTCCCTAGCAATTTGTAATCATTAACTTAAACATACCTTCTAACGAGGGATTTTGGCAGGCTGAAAGGAATACCACTATCACCATGAGGTAGAGCGACTGCAACCTCATCAAAGAGTAGAAGAACCATAAGGCAAGAAGCTTCATATTTAACTTGACCGTTTAGCTGGCACAAGAGAGAACACCTAATAAGAGAATAAAATTGTTTAAGTGTCCATTTTCTTTAAACGCCGGCTTAGATGCCTGGAACATGTCTTACCAATGCGGCCAGAGAGAATGCCCAAGGTTGCCCTTAGGTGGACACCCGCAGGCAAAAGAAAAAGGGGGAGACCCAAAACCACCTGGAGAAAGACAGCTGAAACTGAACTAAGTGAGATGGGTTTGTCATGGGGAGAGGCACAGGCAATTGCGAAAGACAAGACTCGGTGGAAAAGAGACATCGTTGCGGCCCCATACCCCACTGGGGGCAATAAGGATTGATGAGGATCCATTTTCTTTAATCGTACGCTAAAAAGGTAAAGAGTTAGTGAGGGAAATGTTTTAATCTTTTCGAACTCTAAACCAAGCTTACAGCTTCTCAAGTGCCAAATGCAAACAGATTAAAATACGGGGTAAATCGTGAACGTACGTCCATATTCTACAGCTGCAGATGAAGCACTTTTGACTTAAAGATACGTCACAGATCGCAGTGCCATGAGGTACCCTTGAACTACTACGGTATGCATATTTAAATGTTTTACTATTTTGTCTCCTCCTTTCTCTAATCAATACTGATATGTCCTTTCAGTAAGACAGCAGCAAAAAATGCTACTCTGTTATTAACAAATAGTCAAAGATGTTCCAATTTTTAATTATTTTGTATGTTTATGAGCTGTAGATTACCTTGTGATCAGACTGTACGTGGAAATTTTTCTTGCTAGCCTGTGTCTACAGGTAGTGTTATACTCTGCTAACAGCCTCAGAATGGTCAGGCAGGGAGGTATGAGCTCCACCCTTGGACAAGGTATGGTCGAGGAATGCAGAGGGGCATCCTGATCCAGTATTTCTTGAAGAGAGGACATGCAAACTTCATCTGTATGTTCCTGTAGCATAGGCTCATGCCATCGAGGGTCTAATAAAAACAAAATGGGAGAAAGAAAAGAAAACAAAAAAAGAACATAACCTCACCATATTATAGCAACACTCATTTTCCTTTACTCACTCAAGGTTGATTGTCTGAAGTTATTAGTAAGAAAGAAAAATTATGTACGAATGGGAAAATATTTGGCTAGAGGTCAGGACGTACATGTACGGCCGAGGGAGGCGAGGTTCGTGTGTGCTGCTGACTAATACCTCACTCAGTCAATAAGCATTTTATCATATGACAATTTCGTTGTTGGATTCTGATTAAGTTGTGAAGGTCGTCATTTTTGACGAGTGTTCACTTTCTTTCTGTGCTTTCGAAGTAAGTTGGCGACTGAAATAGTCCTGCATCGTCTGCAAAATTCGATGTCAGAATGTCTACATTCATCCGCTCATTTTGAAGAGAACATCAATTTTGCGGGGGCCATAAGCATTTCTAGTAGAGCCGTACGCGTTTTCTGGCCCAATCACGTTGACGCGTACGGCCCTCTTATGGCACCTTTTTTCACGGCTCATATGTTTAAAGAAAGTATGACAATAAATGGGTCCTCAAAATGAACCCCATGGTTCCTTTGTCATGCAGTTTCAACATGGTAAACATCCTATTTGGTATTGTTAATCACTTTCTCTCACTGTTATTCTTCTTTTCTAAATATTGTTTCTATTCGTACCTTGCAAAATGATGGCCAGCTGCTGTGCTGACGACTTCCTTAATGCAACATCCAAGGACGAAGATGATAAAATGGAATGAAGATTAAGAATTTCACTCTTATCCATGCTTGTGTGCGATACTGGGGCGTGTGCATGAACAGAAGTGGTTAGTTGATCCACAATAAATAGATCTGCAACATTGTCTGCGTGGATGCCATGAAACACACTTTGTCTTTTTTCATTGCTTGCTTCATCTGTCAAATGCCACACAACCGATTCCAAGCCCTTGCTGCGCAGTTTAGGGTCCTTTACAAACATAAGCCGCAGTGCACCTCTTAGCCTCTCTAGTGTTGGTAAAGTTATGATGTCTCCTTCAGCAGTGACATGTCCTCCTGTGGCACCCTTTGATGCTACAAGCTCCAGTATGCACTGGTCCAGTGCTGGATCAACCAACAGTGAACCCTGCAGCTGGGGAAGTGATGCCACCAGTCCATCTAAGAGTGTCTTCCACAGTTCTCCACTCATGCTTAGGCGGCCCAGAAGGAGGGTGGTGATGAGTTCTACTGCAACATCATTGACCTGTTTGCAAAATGTAGAACTCACCACTTAAGAAATGGGAAGAAATCTGGGGCAAACTCAACTCACAATCACTTATGGCACCATTAATGGGGACAAAACGGAAGACAAGAAGCCATATTGTCCCCAGTAACGGTTCCACAGGCAAGATGTGGCTCACTTTAGATTTCTTTTTATTTCATAAAGTAGTGAAAGAACTGACCTTTCCATCTTCATCATAGATCCCAAAACAGCAGATCTGATGCAGCACTGCCCTGTCCAAAATAAACAGTGCTTTTTGGCAGACAACAGAGAAGGGTTCGGTCACGTGACTGACACTGCAGGCTTCTTTCACCAGACTTAGTGATGCTTTGTAAGCTTGCAGTCTAACTTCAGAAGTAGGATGAGCAAGCAACTGAAGTACTATTTTCTGACAAACAGGGATGGCCCGTTCATCTGCTTGAGTTAATGGATCACAAACCCTACTACAGATCTTCAGAGCCTCGCAGATGAATTCCATATGCTTGTGATATGTCACACTTGGTACAGATTTTTGAACAAGGTTTGAGAGTTCTTTCAGGGAGTTTCCAAGTTCCTAGAGATAAAACAAGAAACCAGATTTTAACACAATGAATGTCATATCTAGTGGACTCCCATTTTTGGCAAAGAAACCCCATGCATTTCAAAGAATGTTAGATACAATGTACAAGGTTGTACAAAGACCCATCACCTACCTTGACTCTACATGCTTTTAAGAATTTGCAAGTGCTGGCCATCGACTCACAAATGTCTTGGGCAAAAATGCAAAGTTTGTGTGAATATGAATCCAGAACAGCCAGGTACTTCATTGCAGCAGGTCTTAGGTGAGCATGGGTAGCAGCCAGGAGCTCATCCATAGAAAGGAGCCACATGACTGTAGTTACCTCAGAAGGAACCACTTTACAAGCCTAGAAAATTAAATAACAAAATTATATAGTTACATATTTGTAAGATTATCAACAAAAATAATGGTCAAGAGTACAGTACAGAGTTTATTCATAAACTCAGGGTAAGGTCAAAACAGCTGCTGATTCATCACAGATAGAAGTAGATAAATTACATTTATTTAAAAGCCAAACACTGCTTAGGGTATTTAAGTGCCTGGAATATCACTGGTGAGCTCATTCTGAAGTATAGTCACTGATGATCAAAAAAATGGATTACAACTCGGTGAGTCAGGGTCTTCATATAAGCAGCCAGTGCTCCACTATAGAGTAAACTGTCATAAACAAGTAACTTGGTCATATAAGAAGTAAAAAGAGTTTCCAAATCAAGAGGAAATCAATAGCTTTTGACTATTTGTATTCTTATACAGGATTCATACCCTTTTTCAGAAACAATTTTCCAGGACTTTTCCAGGACTGAGATTGATTTTTCCAGGACTCTAAAATTCACATTAACCCTTTCACTCCCAAGATCTCAGTGGTAATTCTCCTTACTGTCTGCCATACATTTCATTTTTTTTTTTACTTGAGTTTAACAGATTTCCAAAACTTTCCAGGACCAGCAGCCTTTTTCCAGGACTTTCCAGTCCTGGAAAATGCCACAATAAAATTCCAGGACTTTCCAGGATTTCCAGGACCTGTGCGAACCCTGCTTATATTAGTTACTTCTCACATGACCATTGAATTTACCGTTTCCAGAGGCACCAAGTTCTCCAAAAATTGCAGCAGAAATGTTGCCAGATTAATAACTGTCAGTCGATGTATTGGTAGTGTATGCTTTAATGGCTTGACACCTTCCTCTTTATCGTCATCACGTCCTAGCTGAACATAACACTTGATGTGGTGCACTATACTCTCACCCAAGCTCTTCATAACATTAACAAGAGAAGTGGCCTGACAAAAAAAAACACAGAAATTTAAAGCTTTGTTATTTACATGTAGTTTATATTCAGAACCCGTTTTTGTACATTACATGTTACTCAATCAGAGGTGCACACCAAATAAACCTAAGACATTATGGTGTACATATCACATTGGTGTACAGGGTTAAACTGTGATGGCTGGTTGAATGTGTTTTGACCAGTTGAGTTCCTGATCTTTGATATAACTACTAGATTGAGGTCTTTACTGGATAATTTCAAACTGAGATTAATACGGCAAGGCTGAGGTTTGAGATTTTCATCGTAAAAAACTGAACACTTGAGGTTAATAAACTCTCTGTAACATGGCTTTTTGCTTTGTTTTTGCAGGCCCGTAATCCGCCTGTGGCATTACAGGAGAACAATGACCCAGAATTAGCCAATCACGGCATGCCCTCTATTGGCTACAAACACAAGCCACAGAACAAATGGTAGTGACACCTGCTAGAACTGTCTCGCACCTCGTCATTTTCAGTCATATTATTGACACATGCATGATAATGCAGATGAATCATCTTCACTAACCATCAAAGAGTTCAACTTGGTTCCACCTCTCCACAGATCAACAGGAAAAACTTTTGTCATTAAACTCAGAACTTTGTGTAACAAGTTAACTGCAGACTCAATTAAGGCTGAATCAGTACACAGGGGTCCCTGAAACATGGGTACAACTCTGGAGAGTAGAATGATGCAAAACTCCTCCAAGGAGAGTTGGTTAAATTGTAGTGCTTCTGTTACCATCTCGTCTTCATCTTCATCACTTGCTTGGGAGGCTTTGTTGTCAGACAGATTAGAATTTGACTGATCATCACTAAAATCCAAACAAGACAGAAGTAAAGTGTGTTCAACTGCTTGCTCATGAGAGACACTAGATGTAGTTAAATGCTTAGAGACAGCAACTGGGTACAAAGAGATTAGCACTGTACATCTTAACTAATAACATGTTTTTTGATAGTGTAGTTATATAGTGTGATACAAGTAAAGAGAGATCTAACATGTCAAAATGCATGTCTGAACTATTCCCCATTAAAAACCATGTTGCTTTTATATCCTCATTCTCCTTCCTGCCATAAGTCTGAAATGTTGCTGTTCCACCACACAACCCAATAGTCATACCCAATGTGCGTGAATGGGAAGCCCAAACTGACAGGTCAAGACTCATTCAGTTTTGTAAAGTCAACACAGAATCGAGATGTTCTTCCTTGTTTTAGCATGACCAGTGACAAGTGTGATGGCCTACTAGTGAATAGTGGGTCTAGCCCTTGATTGAATAGTTATTGCGTCTTGTGCTCTTCCCTTTTACAGGTCTTTTGTTTGTTTTCACTATGATCAACAAGTGCACAGTATAGTATCTGCACTTTTCACTGTATTCGTATCCTCCTTTTGGTAAACTTAACCAAAGGGTTACCCATCATTTACTTCTACTGAAAAAGTTTCCTCTGTTTAGTAGGAACTCATTCATTACAGGCAACAGCTGCTGAAAGCCACCCTTAACCTCTGTTACAGTTGCAAATCAAAAATTACCACCGATTGTGATTTCCACACAAAAGGAACCCAGTTACATTAATTAAGAATTAACAGGTCAAGTATATGGTCTCTCCTCTCATTTGGTTGTATGCATATACTTGTTTATAAAAACTGTCTGGTCCACTATTATACAGTGCTTCATGATAACAATGCACCAGTCATTTGAACCCCCTCACCTCCCTCTCTTGGGGGATACCCAAGGCATGCATTCACTTTCACTCTCAGTGAAGTGCAGTGAAAGCCCTGTCTTGCAGGGAAAAATTTAGAGTGAACTCCCCTGCCCTCTAAATATCAAGCACAGTTCATTAAATAAATTATAATTATTTTCACGACTGGAGCTTTCAAAGGATTTTTTTCATGCCACTGAAGTCAAGCCAAAGCATGATATTTCGCGATTGAATTCATACCTTCTTCGTCAATTGTTCAGCTTCCATGTTTTCTGTGAACATACAACTTGAACCTTGCCAGTCTTCTAAAAGAGGTCGCGAACCGCAAGTGAAATCCCCGCCAAACCCCCACTCATCCCCTGCATTGTGTAGTGAAGCGGTGAAAAAAGGTGCATTCCCTGACTACCAGAGAACCTAAATTGAGGAGGTGTAAACCCCCAGTTTGCCACTGGTATCCCCCAATTGGGGGGGGGGGGGGGTTGGGGGTTTCAAATGACTGTTGCATAAAGCACAATGAGCTTACCATAGACTTCCGAAAGTAATGACCCTTGTTACTCTCTGGATAAGCAGCCTTTGGGGAATGCTACTTTCAGGGGATCATTACTTTCAGGGGATAAGCGTTACTTTCCTTGAACAAAAAGCATTGTAAAAATGTTGGTGCAACAGAATTTCAAAAAAAGGATTTGTAAAACATGAATGAAATTCTTCATTCCACATTAAATTTATGTTGCTGCCACATGAATGGGCTCTTCATATTGGGGTCGCTACATTCGGGATTTATTAGTGGCCACAATTTTTGACATTACATTTGGAGGGCTGCTACTTTTGGGAGGTCATTACTTTGTGAAGTTTATGGAATAAAGGTTTTCCTGCATAAACCCTCCCTTATGGTTACTGCTGGATATGTTGCATGGTGAACAGAATTTAATACATATGCAAATACACACCTGTCAACGCCTCCATCTCCAGTTTCTCTTACATTTGCCACCTGATGATCAGTGCCTTGATTCTTTGTTTCCACTGATACAGTGATATGTCGGAATTTCCAGCAGTCTGTTCAGTTTAAAAACAACATGTTCATCTTAAATATGTATTAACAAATGCATCGCTAAATGGAGCTTGGGTGCCTGAGACATCCAGGAGCTTCCACTATTGGCACCCAGCTCCTAGATGGAGACCACTCGCATGGCTGGCAAATTCTGGAAACCAAGCCATGAGCACCCATGCCAAAGGGAAGACAGGCACCCGTCATACTGAATTAACCGTGGAAAGAGAGATGGAAGGGAGGGGGAATGTTTGAAGCTGTGTTCCCATGCAAAACAGCGCTCACTGTAAATGCTATGGCTGCAAAGGTCGTAAACCCGTCTCGGTCTAGGAGCACATGGAATTCTGGTGCATGCACACATCAAGACACCGCTGACAACTACATGAAGGCAGGCACTCTTTGTTGTTAACTCTGTTAAATTGCATTTAACTGCATTTAACAATAGACAACTCTGCAAAGGCGAAGTACATGTACAACATGCATGCAGTTTAGGGGATTGCAGTTGGTTACCTATGTTTTCTACAAGAACAGTGCATGGTCAAAGGAAACGTTTGTCAATCAGAATATCCCAAAGCACATGTACACTACACATGAAATTGTATGAGCTTGGACAGGAAAAGAAGAGTTTGAAGACTAGCCCATGGTGAAAGACATCAAATATTCCTTTAAGACTTACAGTTCTTGTAGAGATTGTTGGGATCACAAAGACACACTACCTTACTACCAAATAAATGTGTGCATTTACTTGAACATCTTTCCAAATACCATACAATGAACTAAGATACCAGCTTACTAAAAAAAGAAAAATATCAAACCTTGGTCAGGACAGAACAGTACAAGATCAGACACTGTCATGAGTCGCACATGGACATGACGACTTAGGTCACACAGACACTGTATGGCATTAAGCACAAGGGTGACATCATCACCAACATGGACCTTATCCTCCAGTAGTTCTAGGAGAGACTTGGTTAAACAAACATTACTTGTTAGTGCTTGAAAAGGGAAACTGAAAATGACAGAGTAGTCCCTTCAAGATGGACTAGAAGTACTTATTGAAAGTTGTAACTAGTGGCCCATTTTGATGTCATTTGCATTTTTAATGAGAGTATAATATCTTCCACATGACAGATCAAAGTGTCACACACAATTGTATATCATATCATTATTAACAATTAAATACACGTACAAAGATATTTGTTGGCCATTCCTGAGACCTGGTATGCTTTTGGCCATTGGCAGGCCATATTAACTCTTGCAAACAAAGAGTCGTGAGCATGACTCAAGTAACACATTCCACATTCGAAATATTAATCATATTTCCATAGCGAGAGATTGGATTCTCACCTGAAGCACACTTGGCCTGTGTAAGAAGATCTCTGCGGGGAAATCCTTAAACAGAACATCCCTGAGAAACTCACAAGACTTGGAAACCAAGGACGAGCTGCGACTCTGTAGGCGACTGGCTGTCACAGACAAAATGTGCCTGTCACTTGCTGACAAAGGTAGCCATGGAAGAAAGGTCAGGCTTGAATTGTCACTAGAGTTTCCTGTAAATAAATTATGGGATATGGAAAAGAGAAACAAATCAAGGTTCTGCGTAATTGTTCCCCTATCTTTATCTTCTTCTTAGTCTTCATTGACTGATTGATTACTACAATTCAACTCCTTTCTTCCTGTTTCTGACACTGTATAATAACAACTTTGTATGCTAAATAGTATAGTGTGTAATACCACTTCATCTGTGTCAAACCCGCCATGTTTACATAATATGTAATGAAGACACTGAGAGGATCTTTCTGTGTAAAATTCCACTGTGCAGGAGGTGCAGTGGTCTTACATGTACATGTATATTCAAACAACTAGGCTGGATTAACAATCATTGTTTGAGGCTTGGTCAGAGTTTGCAATAGTAGGGTTACTAGTGCTCAGTGAACTACTGAACAGAAGCATGCCATCTCCATTTAATGGAGTACAATGTAGCTACATGTACAGGTTGAGTGTCCAAGCTATATCATTTTAAAGAAACCAGAGTTCAGAACTGGCCTGGCCTGGCCTGTAGATGAGCTTGGGAACTGGTGGCTAAAGGGTTAGCAGGGAGCCAAGTGCCATAAGCTGAAGGGAGATATCCATGGCAAACCTCGAAGTGGGAACCAAGAAGCAACTGCAAACTGGCACCGTCACACTACAAGATATCAGTGGAAATAACTTACCTGACCGCATACTTACCAAAAAAAACAGCAAACCAAGAGGGAGGGAGGAGAGGGAGGAGAGGGAGCAAGAATCCACAAAGATTCACTAGCAAGAGCAGCAAACAATCTGCACATGTACATGTTACAGTAGTGCAATGAAGCACAAGAGCCCTGCAAATCCCCTGAGGGCTGTCCCACAGGTCATGTACCATCAAGGGAGAAACCGCTGGCTGCATTGGTTCGAGTCTAACTTTGCCTGATGATATTTACAGTAACCACATTTAAATATCTATTTTACAATTCCAGTTTTGAATCTGTGTGGTAGATTTGCTAGAATTAATTATTAATTGCAGCTAATGTTGCTTACTTGACAAGGATTCTGCACCATGAAGTGAGTTCACCTGTTGTGGAATGACATTATTTCGATTTGAGTCCTGCCCTTCTTGTTCTCCAAAGTATCCAGTAGCAGGGCTTATAGATGACAACACAGATATACTATGAGTGCTAGGATGGAGACCATTCTGAGCAGGTGACGACTGTGTGTTCAAAGACACTGGTGCACAGTGTGGTTCTCTGTGAGTTGTACTACGTTGACCTGGAAAGGAATTTATATCAAAAGAATGTAATTTAACTCATTGCAAAAACAACTTTTAAGCTCAGTAGTGAAATGAAGAAGACCCTCCAGGAGCATGGGACAAAGAGAACTTTTGAGTCCAAGATGGGAACTGTACCCATGACCTGACCACATGTACTGGCTTGAGTCGACACCCACCATAAGATTTGTCTTTTTCACTGTGGTTCACAGAGGTTTGGATGCTTTCTATCACCCCAGGGTTATGATCCTTATACAAGCACTGCTGATTGTGGTCCACAGCATCATCCTGTGGTAAGCTAAGCAGTTGATGTATCACACTATCAATGCCGCGATGTAACTCAGGATCCACATCTTGCCTCAAGTGTGACAGGAACTCTATAGCTCCAATGCTTAACAGACCTTCCGCTCCAGACACAGGCTGTTGAAAATGTTAAAGAAATACAAGTGGTTAAATTAAACCCATCAAAGGATAGAGAACCTAAAAGCAAATTCTACTCATTAATACATTTAGGATCTGAAGAATACAGGCTTCACAAATCCAAAAACAGACATACTTTGCAGTGTACAATGCATAATGGTCTAGGGAATTACAATATCCCAAATAGACACAGTTTAGGAAATTTTATTCTTAAAAACTTATTTTTATATTTAATTTTGGTTACAATTGTATTAATTAATGCAAGTACAATCAAGGATTTACACAATGAATATCTGAAAACTCTAAATTTCACCATTGTACAAGCCTTAAAGTGCTACTATGACAAAAACCGCATCTTTCCTATCAAAGCCATTTTAAAACATAAACAAGTAGCCTGTAAGAGAAGAAAAAAGCTGCTTCCTATTTTCAAATATCTCTTTTTGTTCCAGAGATATTCAAGTTTTTAAAATATGTAAATTAGCAAAATGATGACATCATACACTCAACCAAATTTTGATCAAATATGATGAAAAAAGATATCTCAGCCAATTTGTATCAGAAATGTTTGATTCTTTGCAGGAGGATTCTATTAAATGTGCTCTACAATACTAGCCTATCAGTTTTGTTACCATGGCAACATACTGGGTTCCAGACCTCCCCAATATTAAAAGCATTTCTGGCCACCTTTGCCGTTCCATTTTCCTATTTGCAAATGGTGCCTCATATGCATGATCCAGCAAGTATATAAATATGTTAGCTCCAGTTTGTGGCCTCACTTGAGGTTTTTTGAGCTAAAAATCACTAACATATTGAAATCAAGTGGGTGGGGACTGGAAAAGAGTAAGTTGCCATGGCAACAGAATTTTTTCACAGCTGTACGTGTGCTTCCTGTAGAGCTATTAGCCTACCAAGTTTTAATGGTCTGCGCTGCAAATTGGCCAAGATAGATCTATTTATATACTTGATATTATATTGCGTTGAGTGTATGATGTCATCAGTCACCTCATTTGCATATTTTACACATTTTTCGAACTGAAATATCTTAGGAACTAATGCAGATACTTGCAAATGGTAAACAGCGTTTTTATTCTTTCATTGAATTCTATGTGATACGCCTAAAAAATCAAGGGGTAAAAATTTGATCATGGTACCACTTTAACGCAAATATAATTTGAATGGATTTTCAAACATACAATGACTCATTTATTGTATAAAAAAATGTAATTCATGACTGAGAAAATTATTATGAAAAGTCTGCATGCATGCCTTAAATTTTACTACATGTACACTGCAAATTAAAATGAATAATAAAAAAAATTGCCTTTTCTCAGCCAATCACAGTCAAGTTATGTAATAATCATTGATATTAAATCAGTCATATTCCATTTGTGTGTGCAATACTGCAACCATCACTAAGCTAACAAGTACATGTTAAAATAAAGTTACATTACTGCCAGGTTCTTTGTTTTAAATTATGCTAATGAATATAGAACAACGGAGAATTAAAATCAAACTGGTTGGAAAAATTTGATACCTAGTAAACAACAACAACATGACATTGTATGTACCTTCGACAGAGTTCCAAGAATTCCCAGCACCTCTTTCTTTAGTGGAGCATTTGGAAAGTTGAACCATTGCAACAGATTAATCAACAGCTGCCTTTCCTGGACCAGATCAGCTGCACACACCAACTTGTGCTCAAGCTTGAACAGAATGTTCTTTAATGCTCTCACACGAATCTCTTCCACATTGTGCGCTGTCAAACGGAAAAAATGTCAGCAACCAAAACCAAAACCTCTGCAAGGAGTTTAAGCTGCTGTTGCCACAAGAAAATCAGGGTTGTCATTAAGTTTTGTGTCACCTGTTGCCTCAATCTTCACACTCATAATCACATGGCACCCCAGGAAATGATGTTCTTTACACCCAGGGCTGGAAAAATGTTCTGAACTCCAGTTGCCCAGGGGGCCAATAGATTTCAGTTTTCAGTTGCCCAAATTTAACCTAATACGAGAGCAATGTTCATGCCTTACATGTACATGTACCAACTGCATCATTTACTTAAGCACTGTCTATATAATCAGGATGAACGTGAGCAAAGTGTGCTTAGATTTTAAATTAAATGTAATCCATGTTTTCAACTCATTGTTTTACTCATCTTGCAGTCTTAAGTTTTGAAATTGTTTTTTATTGGAAATTATCACTAACAAGACTACTAAAGGCTAATTTCACTTGCCCACTGGACCACCAAATTTTCATTTTCACTTGTCCAAGAGAAAAATCTACTTGCTCCAGGCAATTGGACCTTATTTTTTTGCCTGCCCTGAATTACCACCTACACTGCAATAAATCCAGACATCTTTTCCACCCACAGTATAGGGCAACTACAGTGTACATGCAATACTAAAACTGACTTTGCTCTGACCAAGGGCCAATGCTCAAACCATCACCTTCCATAACTTGCTATGTTGGTACATTTACCTTGACATGAAAACACAAACTCAACCCCAGAGCTGAGAAGCAGGAGGAAACATCATAGGGAGGGGAGGGAGGGAAAACACTAAAAAGCTGCACATGTACATGTAAGCTTGACACCATAACAGAAGAACACAATGCCAACACAAGCATGTGGGAAGGTGCACAAATAAGTTTCATCTGGGGTCCACTAAACATAATCTTGCCTATTTATAAACCAAACAGGTAAGGTGCTGAATAGTAGACACCAGGGGCCCGTTTCTCAAAAGCCCCAGAAACTTTTCGGGCCCGTAAAGCCATTTTTAGTTCATCTGCATCTAAAAACAAAGAAGTGTATACACCTGACACCTCCTGTACATGTATGAAGGGAACATCTGTTCATATTAAGAATACGTGAATAAAACAGCTCTGTAATCGTAAGGTTCGAGATTTTGCTATGGCTTTTCTGGTGCGAAACCTTTTCAGGACCTTCGAGAAACGGGCCCCAGCATGCTAAAAATGCTTCACATGTTAAAGAACACCAGCCATCACTAATGCCACACGTGCTCCTCATTGTTAACAAAGTTAAATTTACATCTAACAATAGAGCATCTGAAAAACCAAAAGTAAAAAACTTGATGTAATCAATCACTAGGAATGTAGAGAATCCAGTGAACTACATGTAATAGCCATCAAAAGTCAAACCAAATACATGTATACTCTTCCTAGATGTCCCAGTTGTTTGAAGGATTGGAAACCCCATCCATCAGATACATCATTGGGGACTTTACGATACGCTACATGCACAGAGAGGTGCTACTACGGCTACTTTGGCCGTGAGGGGCTAGGCTGACGACAGTGTGTTACACCACCAAACTCAAATGATTAAGATTTTGCTGTACGGCAACAGTATGTGCAGTCTCTACGTGTCTTTACAAAAAGGACTACTTTCACGGAAACCAGAGATCATTCTACTTTCATACAAAACAGGCTTGATTAATGACAATGATTTCCTTCTCCCGTATCTGTCTTGCATCTTCCAGAACTCAGATTTGCCTTTTAGAACTTGATAGAACCGCCTGTAATTCCAACCAAAAAACAAAATATAAACTCTGACATAGAAAAGCTCGATTTCAACACGGACAGGTTTTTTGTACAACGATTACCTGATAAGCCCGAAAATACAAAACTTTCAATTAAATTAAAATACATTTTGAACAATAATATCATAGCTCAGCTTAGAACATACAAAGCCTTCTTATCTACGGCTGTTCAGCCCAATAATAATATGACTGAATTGATCATCTCGCAGTAGGTGTTAAAATCATTCACATTTTCTGTACAAATGACAAAGAAACAATGATCTTAGAACTGATTTGTGTGATTGAGAACTTTATCTTCAAACTAGACTGTTCAAACAGTGAAAAAGCGTTAAAATGAAAACTAAACAGCAGGCTTATACTCAAGTAGTGAAGAGTATGTGAAACCAGGCACTTTCCCATAGTAGAAAGCAAGGTTATGGCGGGAAAGCCGTACTGGTTCATACGTCATGACATCACCGGAAGTGATTTTCACTATCTGCTGCCGTACTACAACCTAGCCCTACCATATCTTAAAGTCCCTATTATCCAGTGAGTAACAAGTACAGAGGTATAAACAAAACCAATGACCCTACCTAATGCATTATGGTGTATTATCCAGGAGGTAGATAAGTATAACTAACTCCTTTGAATAAATGGTCAATGGCATACATGCACAGCATGTACAAGTCAAAACACACAAATAATGCTACATCTACACTATATGGCTGAGTTCTAAATAAACATCACCAGATTTTTTTGAGGAATTCACTTGAAATACATACCCACAAAAGGTTTCAATCCTCCACCCCACCTGAGGAAATTCCAGTTAAAGTTCATACTTTCCTTAAAAATTTTGGTGTTTAAAGATCCCTAGCCTACTTGGAATATCCAATGCCCTTCCATTGGGTGTGCCTTGCTGTTATCTTAAACTGCAGTTTAGCACCTCACCCCCCCCCCCCCCACCCCTGCCCCCACCCCCTTCAGCATTGTAACATAGTTTTTGCTATCCAAGTGGAGAGAGGCAGAACACCTCCAAACAGGGCTCAAAAACTCTAAATCTTAATTAAGCTTACAACATAACAACCATTTCGACCACCAAGGAAAGTAGCAAAAATGTTCTGGCTAACAAATTTACAATATCTAAGAATACCCTTAGGTGGGAATATCTAATCGACTTTCTTTGATACCCTGATCGGCCTTCTTTGCGCTGCTTTGGTTCGATAACGGTAGAGAATGCTACGTACGTCATGGATTTAGAGATGCTATGTTTCATTTCTTACCAAGTTTTGCAATAAACGGCTGCAGCGCAACACAGTTACCCGGTAATATAACTTGGTCTTTTCTCGCGTGTGACTTAGTCCCATCGTCCATGATTATCACTATATGCAAGCACTGACATGCAAATGGTCTTTGGTATCATTTTGCTGTGTTGTGGTGCGAAACAAGCGAAGTTTTCAAGACATCTGCGTTCCTAACTCAACCGCAACACTCACACAAAACTTCGAAAATGGCGCCTGATTTGCAGCACCAGTCCAGGCACCAGTCAGCGGTTTTCTTATCGACTTGCACAGCATTATGGGTAAACGTGACGCAAATATTGTCGGCCATATTGTAAACCTTCAACTTCGTCAAAGCATCGCGAGTTTTTGGCCTGAAATCTCTCGTCCAGGATGTTCTCTACTAAATGCTTATCACCTGGCTTTTCAAGATTTTTATCTGCCACCACTACCCATGTTGCACAGTCGTTGAAAGGTACTCCCGCTGTCGTGATTCCTGTGGCTGATACGGTAGTACAGAGTCCGCCGGCTACTCTCACAAATCACTCGTTAGCGAAAATTGTGCCGACTGGGAATCTTGTTGCCACGACGAAACATTTTGGTAAGAATAGTTTTTCATTTTTTGTTTGTGTGTGGAATTGAAAGTAAATTGTTGTTGTCTGGGATTTCCTCTCAAAGCATTTTAGCTCGCATGCGCTTTAGCAGTCCGATATGCAAGACTGAATTACGCAATACGATGTACGCAATATAGGTAATCTTGTCGTCAAAACATTGTGCTCACATGTAGTTTTAGTTTGGTAAGAATTGACGTTCGTACTGCATGGCATGGTATTCGTCAAATGTAGGGGATATTTATTGTCAAATTCAATCAAACCCAGTCCCTTGATTCAGTGACTAAACACTCTGAAAACAATTACAGCAGTCAAGCATACATGTAATCCAATGTTTGACTATATTGATTTTAAGTGGATGGTGAATAGATTGCATATAGCTTTGTCTTCATAATAGGAATGCAAGAAGTGTGTAAATTTTGTTTCCTAGTGGATGTTTAGCTTAATGTTGTACTCGTCCTTGCATGTAAGGACAGTCTTTGTTTAAACATCTGTATAATTTTAAGGTGATTCAAGACTGTGTAATTGGGTTCAATTGGACTTGGGAAGTGAGTGTACTCAATCACTCTTACAATTGTTTGATGTTCTAGCTTTAACTGAGGAGCAAAGATGGTTGAAATTGCAAGAGACGAGATTCACTGTACTGGCATACATGAAGCTTCTGTAGGAAAAGGAAGAGAACAAAAACATTCCAAAGTATTGAACACAGTATTTTTTTTATCCTAGGCAAAACACAAGTGCGATTCAGCCACACAGATGTTTCCATGCCTGACTTCAGTGCTTACAGAAGAGAAGTGTCACAGGATCCTAACAAGCCTAACACATCTGAAATCAGTCGGAGAGCATTTACTTATCTCATGGTCGCTGGCATGGGTGTTACCGGTTTACATGCTGGCAAGAATGTTGTGCTTGACTTCGTGTCTACCATGAGTGCATCAGCAGATGTCCTGGCTTTGGCAAAAATTGAAGTGGATCTTACAACCATTCCTGAAGGTAATAGATGCCCCTCCTGATGACTGACTGCATCCAAACTCAGTGTTACAGATTCAGCTGTAAAATAGGGGTCTCAGGTGAAACCCTTTTAAAAGAAGTTGTCTAGCTGACCCAAAAAAAGTGATAGAAAGTGTCTGTTCATTTGGCAAGGCTCCATTGATCTGGTGGATTCCTTATTGAGACTTTGCCTTTTGAAACACACAGGAATTTAGCAAACTGTAATGCCTTGTTGTAGATGAAACATCCTTCAACATATACAGTGTATAAAAATGTAAACTTTTCAATATACAGTATTGCCAGTAGAGATACATGTCACCATGGTTTAAATAACATTGACTCGCATTGTAGTGATACCCCCTAAAAATGTAAATTGATTTTCCCTGCTTGTTTTGTATAGGTAGATAATGCTTTCAGTTGGTACCTTCCTCATAATTCAGCTCAATGTGGTTGTTTTATGGTTCATTAAAAGGCAGTATTCATCCTTTGATTATATTGGTTAGCTTGAACTGTTATGGAATAAACTCTTGTCTCGTGTACATGTAGGAAAGAATATGGTGTTCAAGTGGCGTGGAAAGCCTTTGTTTGTGCGCCACCGCAGTGCTGAAGAAGTTGATGATGTCCGCAATGTTGATATGTCCAGTCTACGTGACCCTCAGGAGGATGTTGACCGTGTGGTAAAGGATGACTGGCTGGTAGTAATTGGTGTATGCACCCATCTTGGTTGTGTGCCACTTGCCAATTCTGGAGAGTTCGGAGGTTACTACTGCCCTTGTCATGGATCACACTACGATGTTTCAGGAAGAATCAGAAAGGGACCTGCACCCTTAAATCTTGAGGTGAGAGTGCTTCCACACTAAAGCCCTGATTTACAAGTATGTTCATGCCTGTACCCTCTTTATAAAATGAATGAAATTGAGGTTTTCTGTATGGCCTGTCCTACATGTATAGGCATGCCATCTGATAGGGTGTGGAAAAGCATAACAAATTATGTAAAAATGTTTGGGGGGAAAATGCGGAAAAATGCATCAATTTACTCAATTATGCAGAAAACACATTGAATTATGTGGAAATTTCAACAGTTAACAAAATTTATAATAAAGCCTTTCGAATGTACCGTTCAAAGGTGAAACCAAAAGCACTTCAAAATCTTACCCACAATTTAAGCTCTTAGATAGAATGCACATTATTTTCGCCAACTTTGACATAAGATTGATCTTTTTATGGTATTTGCTGACAGGTACATGTATTTCTTCATTTACACAGTTTTTCCATACAAATTGTAACATTTTGCATGATGTTGCACAAAAGCAACAACGAATTCGGCCATAGCTCAGTAACCAGGCATTTTTATTGGAACTTATTTCCAGGCTCTTCGCCTGAAGTAGGTTGGAACCTCTGGAGGTTAAAAATTCATCAAGAATGAAATGGTGTGTTTTCTTAACTGCTTTAGGAGAAAAACCACTTCAAAATAATCAATCTCTTGGGAAATATTGCTTGTGGAGTTGTAAGGCAGCTGCTTTTTTGCTAATATGGATCAAATTTTCTGTTTTATGCGGAATAAAACTCTGATTATGCAGAGGATGCAGATGTTAGCAAATTACAATGTGTGTGGATCCACACCGCCACATCCTCTCAGATGCCCTGTAGAAGGAACAAAGTAAATGAACAGTACTGTGACAATATTCTGAAATGAAATTCCACCATTACAAAAATTATACTTTGCATGTAGCTTGCTGTCAAAGACTCATTCAGTTGTGTATCAGATCATGTCCTTCAGTAGCCTCAGTTGCAAGCTACATGTACGTGTACCTTATGACATGAAATTTCCACAACACATTTATTTTGCGATTTTGAGGTGTGCATATTTCACAACACTTAAATTTTGCGATTTTGCGAAAATTTTGTATTTTGAATCACTTTAAGTTTGCGTCTTCATGCAGTTTATTTCCGCAGCAGTGTTACTTAAGCATGTCCTTGAATTTAGTAAACCGACTTTATCAAAGGTACAATAAGGTCAAAATTAACAAAAATGCAACGGCTGGACTGTATGTTAGCAGTAACATGATGTGAGTCACTTAATTTTCACATCTTGTTATGTTAGCGACACTTATTGTTCGCGTCACGTTAATTTTGTGATTTTTTTTGTTAAATCATGAGATTCGCGAAATTACATGTAAGGTGTCACAAAAATTTTATGTGATGAGATAGTTCCAGTCTAATAGTTCTAGTTCTAGTCCAGGAATAAAAAATGTTCTATTGACTGCTGTCAGCTGAATTTTTTATGATTAAAATTACTTGGGAGTCTGGTTTTTCAATCATGAGTCCTCAATGGTGCAAATTTGAACAAAATTAACAGCAGTCTTCCAAATCATTACAGTGATTAATTTACATCTATCATGTTAATAATTAGTTACTGTATGTTGTAAGTGTTTCACTTGCCTGCTGATGTGGCAAAACAGTTGTATGCAGTGATATCTGCCTTATTTCCTAAATGGTTATTTTCATGAATTCCCTCTTTATGTTGTGCTTCCAGGTTCCAGAGTACACGTTCCTTGACGAGAACACAATGGTGGTCGGATAAACACCACAGCATTGCAAAGAAAATTTTACCAGTTGAGTTTTTTTAAAGAGGACAACAATATTGTACAGTGGATGTGATCAGCTTTGATGGAGGAATCCAATGCTTCAGAGACAAATAAGGCTGTTGTAAATTAACACTTCCGCTTTACAAGGACCCTGCTTTGAATCGAGTGACAGGCAAGATAGATTATTATCAGCAAGTTTCTCTAGATTTGTCTTGAGGATAAAGTGTATCATTTTGAATAAACAAGGTCTGTGTCTGTAAACGAAGTGTGGGGTTTATTTTCTTGTTTACACAGCCAGTCTAAGACAAGAACACAGGTAAACAAATCAAAGGGTTCTCTTAGCCAGCATCTGAATGCAACCACACGGCTTAAAGTTAAAGTTCAACTGCCTTGATATTCAGATACACATTCTCTCCGTTTGAGATGTCGTCTGCAGTAGTTCTTCTTGTTTATTTGTATTAGCTTTCTTACTGTTCATGTGTACTTTCAGCAATCCCTTAAAAAATAGCTGCCTTTGTCCTAACCCTAGTCAATCCCCAGCAAGCAAAATTCCTCTAACAAAGCTACGACCCACTAACTTTTCTACCGAGTCATTTTTTTTTTTAACCCACTCCTATTACTCCTTCAGACAATACAAGCATTCAGTCGTAGATGTAAATTATGGGAACAAATCAGAGAGGACTGGGGAGAGTGATCGTGACCACCTTGATTTACTAGCCTAGTCTCCTTCACAGCCGCTTGGCTCGAGGTCACGCAACACTCAACGTCCCGAAGTGCTTCACCGTGACATACATTCCTTTTCCATTATCATGATCATGACCATCTTGATTTACCAACCTGGAACTAGTCTCCTTCACAGCTGCTCGGCTCGAGGTCACGCAGCGCTCAACGTCCCGCAGTACTTCACATTGACATACATTCCTTTTCCATTATTTGCCACATATTTACTTGGAGCAATCAGCGCCGGTGATTCTATAGGCTGCTTAAATAACAGCGTGGCTTGCTTTGATGTTTTCCCGGGAAAAACTGACCGGCCATTGATCGGTAGACATTTTTAACGCGAAACTCTGTAAGGAATGACATTTTGGTCAATAACCATATATAAATGTAGTTCTAAATGTAATGGTATGTTTGCTCTAATTCGTTTCTCAGATACGTTTTATCTCGTCGTTCCGAAATAATTCTTGTATTCCGCTTATATGCCTCGGATATAAGCCCCCCCGTTTGAACGCCCACCCAAACCCCTTATGATATGAAGTTATTATATATTAACGTGGGATTTTACGGCATTCAAAGAGTTCAGTCAAAGATAAGGTGAATGAAAATTTAAGCCGAAGAAAAGGTTGTTGTTATTCATCGTGGTAGATGCAATAATAAAGTGTATTATCGTTTGTCTCACGATGTAGTCACTTGAGATGTAGATCGCGACGTTTCGACTGCTTACTGCTAGTCTTCTTCAGGCGATAAGGTCGACTGATTGCACGGTATCATTTATATCACAAAGGTCGGCTGTGATTGGTGCATTTTGATCCTCCTATTGTTCCATTGTTCCGGCGAGTAGCTGTTCCCTCAGTGGTCCGCTGTTGTACCGTTTTCCTGTTGTTGTGTTTCTTGATCGTGGGTATCCATGCTTCAGGAATTTCAATTCCGCTATCCCTGTTGATGTTGTTAGGGTGAAGTCTTATGTGAATAGCTTCCTTGACCCTACGTGTGTACCAGTGAGGATCTCGATCAATAAACTTGACCTCATTCCAGATAGGATAGTGGCCGGTCTCGTGGGTGTGTTCAGAAACGGCCGAGGTCTGGGTACGGACGAGTCGTATATCCCTGTCGTGTTCTTTGATCCTCTCCTGCATAGATCTCCCTGTTTCCCCGATGTAGACTTTGCCGCACTCACAGGGAATCCTGTAGACAACACCATCTTGTTTAGCCGGGTTGACGGTGTCCTTTGGTCGCACTAAGTGTGACCGAAGTGTCGTGTCGGACTTAAAGACGGTGCGAATGCCTTGTTGTTCTAGGCAGCGGCGGAGAGACTCCGAAACTCCTTGGACATAAGGTAAAACGGCGGTGGATTTAAATTCCGCGACAGGCTCTCTTCTTGGGGTTGTTCGTGCCTTTGTGATCTTCTGTACAAAAGAGGAGGGATATCCGTTAGAAACAAGTACAGATGACAGATGTTTCTTCTCTCCAGCGATTACTGATGGTTTGGTCACGAGACGTTTAGCCCGGTCGTACAGACACTTCACAATACCGCGCTTTACTGACTGAGGGTGGTGTGAATCATACGCTAGGTACTGATCAGTATGTGTTGGTTTCCTGTAGACACTGGTGGTAAAGCGGCCATCAGGTTCTCTGTAAACTGACGTGTCGAGAAAGGCGATCTTGTTGTTGTTCTCGATCTCCATGGTGAAACGGATTGATGGTTGTTGACTGTTCAGGTGTTGCAGGAAGACGTCAACTCTATCCCGATCCAGGATGGTGAAAGTATCATCTACGTAGCGTTTCCAGATCTTAGGCTTGTAAGGTGCGGACTCTATTGCTTGTTCTTCAAATATCTCCATGTAGAGATTAGCAATAACCGCGGATACAGGACTCCCCATGGCTGTGCCGTCTCGTTGTTCGTAAGTCGATCCGTTGTACTGGAAGTACGTAGATCTTAATACGAAATTCAAGAGGTCCGCGATTTGAACTGGTGTAAGTGTCGTGCGGTCAGCCAGGCCTGCGTCGTTCTCCATTTTTTTGTAGCGCGGCTTGTACGGCGCCCTCGATCGGTACGTTGGTAAACAGTGACTCTACGTCGAAAGACAACATGATCTCGTGGTCCTGGATCTCTTCACTGGCGATGGTGGAGGCGGAGTCAGTTGAGTTCTTCACTGTGAAGTTCGAGTTACCTGCAAGAGGAGATAATACGTTAGCCAAGAAAGCAGACAGGTCGTATGCAAAGGTGTTGACACACGACACAATTGGCCTAAGCGGTGTGTCGGCCTTGTGGATCTTTGGCAGACCATAGATCCTGGGTGGTTGTTTGTGTCGGGGTCTGACCAATCACAGCCGACCTTTGTGATATAAATGATACCGTGCAATCAGTCGACCTTATCGCCTGAAGAAGACTAGCAGTAAGCAGTCGAAACGTCGCGATCTACATCTCAAGTGACTACATCGTGAGACAAACGATAATACACTTTATTATTGCATCTACCACGATGAATAACAACAACCTTTTCTTCGGCTTAAATTTTCATTCACCTTATCTTTGACTGAACTCTTTGAATGCCGTAAAATCCCACGTTAATATATAATAACTTCATATCATAAGGGGTTTGGGTGGGCGTTCAAACGGGGGGGCTTATATCCGAGGCATATAAGCGGAATACAAGAATTATTTCGGAACGACGAGATAAAACGTATCTGAGAAACGAATTAGAGCAAACATACCATTACATTTAGAACTACATTTATATATGGTTATTGACCAAATGTGAGGTAAAGATATATGAGTTATTGACCAAGTGTGAGGTCAAGATGGTTGGATATTGGCCAAGTTCTTTTTAGTGCAGAGTGCACTATTGGGATGGTTATGGGAGCTGCCTGCCGCTAAGGAACTAAGGCGCTATGGCCCTATGGGGCTATGGCGCTAGGGTGTAAACTTTAATGTTTGTGTAATTAATTAATTTCAATTAATTAATTAGTCTAGAGGCAACGAAGTAGTGGGGGTAGGGTGGGAAAGGTACATGTGTATTCTACGTAAAACACATTTCATCGCCGTCACTTAGATTTGAACATCGCAAAGCTATATATTTGTTTCAGGTAACCCCTTGCTCTCCTTGTGGTACCATTCTCCTTTGAACAAAACTAATTTGCCCTAAACGCATGCGTAGATTAGTTAGCGTTCGTGGCTTCTATATTAGGTAAAGGATACATTGCATATGGAATCACGCACAAATGTTGAGTGGTTTTCCTTATGGTAGAGCTCAACATGTAAGACGCATGCGTTCTAGCATCGTTAGTGTTATACACTATCTTTCCACATGGTATTTTATATGTCATGTCATGTGACCAAGGACGGCAGTTATTTTTCAGGTAGCGCCAATTGTCCCTTTTTATTGCAAAAGTGAAACGTTACTGTGGCTGCGTAGCTTTTAGAATTACACACAGGTCGGTTCAACAAATATCACCTGCTGTTTTCAATCTACAGTAATGTGCTTGTCAGGGTTCAAATGTATTGCTTCTCCTTTGCGGCTTGTTTATTTCTTGCCTTAATTGTGTCTGTAAGAGAGACCAAAAAGTTCCCAAGTTAGTGGCTTTAATACTCCGCAAATTGTAAATTTGTAACAAAAGAAACCAGGAAAATGCTCAAATATTGCTGCAGACACCGTGGTACCTGATGAAAGCACAAATTAATTTAATCAGTCTTTGAGGAGACTCATTCATATTGGCTAAGTAGCGCTGTTTATCTTCAATACTTTTCGTTGAAATGCTTCCCAGCCATCAATATCGTTGTGTGTTAATTTTGAATTGTTTTATTGTTAACAACAAAGGTGGCAACAGAAAAAGAAAGTGGTATTCCGTGACTATCTGATAATTAAATTAGTTCTTGTTCATCGGTAAAAATTTGCATTTGTAGTAAAGCAACATCGTTTCTGTTCCGTTTCTTCATCACTACATCAGATGTTTAACTTTCTTTCATTTATCTCCAAAAAACAAGGACATCTTCCGTATGTTTTGGAGAAAACAAGGGTTTCATATTACATGCCTTTGCGAGGAAAACAAAAGTATCAAGTTACAAAGTTGGCGTGAAGAGGTAAATTGTCGCGTTTGCTGCTTCGGCGTATTATTGAATTTAAAATGAACGAAAATCAACGTAAAACACCACTAGTAATTAAATTGTGCGTAATTTTTGGACCTTGAATTAAAATAGGACCTTGAAACATACACACTGCAAAGGGGAAAAGCCGTAGCAGACTACCAAGGTAGACACAAACCGGAAGTGAACCGAGCAGGGGTGAGTACTTATGGGACTACTGTACCAGAGCTATCAACTGCTCTCTGCACTATCTGAGTTGTCTCACTAGTTTTGCGTGTTTATGGACCGAGACGGAGTCTCGGTCCATAAACTCGCAAAAAAAAAAAGGAACGAGGACAATATCCAGGCATCTTGACCGAACAAGCTTGGTCAATAAAGGATTTATTATATGGCTTTCGGTGAAATTTTTCTTGCGGGACGCGGCGGTAGTCCCGAGCGGGCAAGATAGCTCCATCTTGCCCGCTCGGGTAGCCAATCACAGCGAAGGATTTGATTCATCTTGCCCGCTCACGGAGCTAGCCATATAATAAAATACATTTATGAAACGCAAAAGAAACGCACTTATACATTAGATGGGCTTATATCTGGGGAGGCTTATATCCGGAATAATATCTTTGTTGGTAAATAGCAGGGCTTTATATTCGGGTGGATTATAGCCGGGGGCGGTTAACGTGGGATTCTCGCATTTCTCGCAGCTCGTGGTGCAGCGCGGGAGGGCCTGCTCGCAGGCTAGATTCTTAAAGTGTTAAATCAACAGCCGATTCCCTGTAGGTAATTTTGCTATTTCAATCGCTATTTAACTTAGCATGCGGCCAACGCCAACTTATACCTACATGACAGTGACCAACTCAAAAACTCATTGGCTACTTTGGTCACTGTACACAATTAAATATTGTTTCTTCTAGTTAATTTCTATATGTATTTATTTTTCCTATATCATTGTAAACCAACTTACGCTAAGTTGTTTTTCTGTAAATAGTGTGCGATAATAAAAAAACTGTCCTCTTACTGATGATAAATTGCGTCATAACATTGTCAAAGTGGCTGTGGAACCACGAGCTACAGGCGAGTGGTTCCACAGTAAACTTTGACAATGTTATGATGAAATTTATCATCAATAAGAGGACAGACGTATAAAAAACTGACGTCAATTTGTTTTTTTACAATAACAAGACCCCAGAATGGTCAAATGCCGGGAATAAATGAGGGGAAAAGAAGCCTTAAACTTGCCGTAAACAAAGATAAGTGAATCACATTCAAAATGACGGAAGCATTGTCAATAGCTTTTCTCGCTTTTTGATTGGCTACTTAATTAAGTCCATAAAATCTCATTGGCTAAAAAGTTGACAGTTTGACAGCTGAAAGTTGAACTTGAAAGCTTGCATAAATTAAAATTTTATCCGTCTGTACTCTTATTGATGATAAAAATGAGCCAATCAGCGAGCGAGAAATTAGACAGTTATTGTGAAATAGTTCATTACAAGTAACGCAGTCCTATAGATTCAGCATTGAATATTTGGACCGACATGGTAACTTTTAAAACAGCTGCATAGTAAATAAATAAGGCCTTACTGTTTGGGAGTGTCAATGCGGCCACAGTGAAAACGCTATATAAGCACAACAAAAGCAACGAATAGAAAAAAATAATAATGCGGCTGGAGATATAAATTAAACGGCAGTGATCAAGATCTTTTTTTCTTCTCATAGCATCCATACATTCAGCTTGGAGAATTAAAAATTAACCCCGCGGCGAGATCGTTTCCAGGCGTTTTATCATTATGTACTCATTAATATTATAAAGTAGATCAAAAAAAGCGCTTAGCTAATAAACAAGTTAAAAGAAAAACAATTTTTTCAGTTTGCTGATGTACGAGACAAAACATGCCAAGTTCATCCCACACATTCCCTTATTCGGGTGATTAATTACAAAATTAATCTCAGAGCACATTTTTGTATATTCACCGTCGCATTATACTCTTGTTGAACCGTGTCTATTTGCATGTTTCGCGTAGGACGTTTTTTCTTTCCTCGACAAACAGTTCCCTGTGGATGGACAACACGCCAACGGTCAGTAAATTGTCTTATTAATAAGGTGTTTCAAATGATGATCTCTGGCGCTTGTATGTGTACCTAGTTTTGTCTCTGTGCACGTGACTAGTCGACGTTTTGAAAACTGGCCAATTTCTCCTTGCAGATTTTTCAACTACAACGTTTAAAGAAAAAGCTCGCCGCAAAATCACTGTTTTGAGCCAAAAGAGCGACAAGACACAAGCCAGGTAAAATCTATGCTTATTTGATATTGATTTGTTCATCTTTTTAGCATTCATTTGCGATTCTTCGAACCATTCTGTAAATCCTGTGTGGAAGGGATTTGCTGTGAAAAAGGACGCACATTCAAACAGCTTGTTTGAGTGCTGAGTGGTTTAAACTTGTACTTAATTCTTGGGTCTTTTTTAGTTCGGCATAGACCACTTTTAAAGACTGTGGCCTTCGGACGAAAGATCGGTTGAAATCTGTTCCACTTGTCTGAGAACAAAGAATGTCTCTGTACGTCCGTTACAGGGCGATCAAAACTGAGGCAATTTCCTTTTAAAAGAAGAAGAAGCCTCTTGAATCTTATCGGCGTAATAAGGGATTTTATCAAACATGTGATATTACATCAATGTATGCTTAGACTGATTACGGAACAAATTTAATACACCTGGTCTGTTTTCACCACGACGAGACTCTAAATTTCAAGCTTATTCAATTGTATAAATTCAATGCTTTTATCGATGTCTTTCTATAAAATTATAAAAATAAGAGCAAACGTATTTGCTGTTCACTCAACCAACGTTAAGAGAGTGTTAAATTTATAACTCTTAGCCAGGTGTGATATCTGTTTTGTTTACTTGAATTCTGGTATATATTATCTTATATCTCTGATTGTGCTATATCATTCAAACTGACTCGTCAAAGCGTTCCGGAAGAAATTTGATTTGAAGAGAGGATTTGTTATCTGAAGTGAAGCTTATTAATGGTTGCCTGTCTTGCCTGTCCATGTCTGCCGGTTACTTTTCCGTTGATAATTTTATTTCGGTCGGACTGAAACTGGTGGCGATGAAACACCGTCATGGTGACAACTGCATTATCGAAACTAAGGAAGGGTTGTGCCACGTCTGGAAGTCTTATTAGCTTGAAATAACATAAAATTGTTAATCCATTCACTGTAATTTTGGACAGCTGAATGTACACAGATAATACAGTTTGGGGGAGGCAAATTCCAAGTTAAGATAATAATTTGCTCAAACGTATAAATTTGAATAGTTAAGTGGCCTTTTTGTGAAGATGGGAAAAACTCTTTAACAATTTGAACACCCGAGTTCAAAATCTTTTCGAGACAAACTAAAATACCACTTCTTCTTTGTCAGTTTAAAAAATCATACGCGGTGTGTTTCCAAAACGTTGCGAAATCGTTTTAGAAAAGTAATTTTCTTTCTGTTTTAGATGTTTACTCTCAAGTCGACAGTGAGTCTGTTATCTAGAATAATTGTAATATATACGTTAATTGAAAGTGCTTTGGAGAGCAGAACAGCACTTGAACAACGTCTATAAAATTCGAAGAAAATTTTGCGTGAAACAATATTTTACAAATATCCTTGAAACAAAATTCAGAGAACGTGTCTTAACGAAGTGTATTATGTCTGAATTGAACAGAATTTGCTTCCTAATTTAACTTCAAGCTTGGTTATCGACTAAATTAGAAGAGTAAACTTCTTTTGACAATTTTCACGAGTTTGACGTTTGGTTATAAGAACCTATATAACGGTGGGGCACGACTATCATTTTTGTAAAATTTACACACTTCAAATTTTACATGGAGCTTTGCATTTTCGTTAAGATCCACGCGGAGAAAATTGTTATGAATGTTATTATGATAATCAATGTAAACGTCAGTTTTGTTGGATTGTCTAATGTGTGGCCTCTTTAATTATTTACCAGTCGTTAAGATGATACGGGGTCTAAATAAAACAAAAAATCCATAAGGCTTTCAAAAGGAGAAAAACTGCATGATGTCAGTTAATATTTTCGAGATATGTTCTTGAAATCCAATTTTGTTTCTTTTTGCTCGACTCTACTATGGTTCTGTCTACATGTGCAAATTTTCTCAGTGTTTTCATGCCTTAAGGGGATCCATGATCAGTATTCGAAGAAGAGTTTTAGTTTTTTAGTCGTTCGCAGTGTAAATTAATTTTGTAAGGTACGGTTTTAATTTGACAGCATGGGTAATTTATCAGCTACGTATTTAGTAAAAGAAGTCTACCTTTGAAATCGTATTTAACGGGCTGCATACTTCACAAGATATTATGAAAAACGCTTCCAGAGTTTGTTTTCATGGCTAGGGAGTGAGATTATACATAGATCTTATTTTAAAAGTGCCTGGGCCATCCTGAAAGAATACCATTAGCAGTTATCGAATATAGCTTGGTACATAAGGCCAATATTCTTTATTGTACGGTTTCGAGCAATTCAAGCTTGGCCGGTTTGCAAAAAATTTTATTACCCAGCAGTAGAAAGTAATATTCCAGGTCCGATACTAAGAAAACAGTATATTTTAAAAACTGATTTGTAACCAGGTGGTTCCATGAAACCAAAACATTGTCCATGGCTCCAAGACATTATATCGTACAGATAATAAAGCTTTCCAATTGGCTAATTTCAGTATTATATTGGTCTTGTTAACGGTCTTAGTCGTGTACACTGAAGGCCTAGGAAAACCTCCGGGTTATAATGTTTTATCTCATACGTTAGGTTGGATCGAGTTCACGATTTTACCGTTTTCTTCAACCAATAACGACAAAACTATTATAGCTCAAATATATGTGTATCCGATAACACATATCGATTGAAGCTTGCTTTGTTGTTCTACCAAGAGCGGCTGAATTTTTATCAGTGACCAGATCTGTAAACTATGACTTGAAAATGACAGCGTTTAAAGCCAAGCACCTGCCGAAGAGGACCCAAGGCGACAAAAAAAATTCATTATGCATAATATTTTTAAAACTGACTTGTAATTTATTGCGGGCAATGTCAAAAAAGCCAACGAATTATGAAACGAAACCTCAGGCGAGATCATCGGCTCTTTCGTAATGAAATATTCATGACAACTTTCTGAGCTAAATGACTTTTCCCCACAGTAAATGGAACATAGTTTTTCCTCCAAAAAGCACTCAAATCTGTTTAACCAGCTATTATGTAAACAAGTCCTGGAGTGTTCCATTTCCTTAGCACTTGCAATATACCCTTCGGGTTCAATTGGATGTTGACATTTGCTCTCTGTATCTCTAGTAGGATGTTTAATAAGTAACAGTATTGGCACTTTGCGGTATATACGACGGTCTGAAAACTAAGGTTATTGTCGGGCGAAATATTCTATCGTACATGAAGCACCTGTGGAAACGGCGATGATGAAAAAAACAGGTTAGTTACCTATTGTGGTATTAATTCAGCGAAATAATTTTGCTTATAGCATTCTATATAATTAGCTTTCAGCTACTTTCGTTTCCTAGCTAAGCGTTCTACCGCGAAACATTTCCAGCCTCTAAAAGACGTCACCTAATGCAGTTAATTAAGGCGGCTTCCAAAGGAAGTTAACGTTTCGGCGGTCCGTTTTTGAGTGGACATCAACCAACGATTTAATTCGACGCGGAACTTATGGCGCCGCTTAATGCTAACAACACTAACATAATTCAATATGGTATAATCCTCAATAAGATATTTTGGAAAAACAGAAAACAATAAATTCACGACAATTAAGTGCCGCATTAAAACTTGGGAATAATTTCAGAAAACATTGTTACTTACAGGAAGCTTTCATTGTACCTAGCATTGAGGGTCGGTTTTTAAGTTGAGAGCGACGCAAATATGAAAATTAACAATTAAGACAGAGGAGTTACGATAAAATTTGCCGTCATGCGTCCTGTTTGACGGACAATCATCAAGTTAAACAACAACAACAAAAAAAATACGCGAAGGTCTATGCCGAACTGAATTTTACCAGTAGGTTACATTGGCATTGCTTATTTTAAGCTTTTTTTCAGTGCGACATCATGTCGTTCAGACCTCAGACTACAAAATCGACGAATAATTCTAAGTGCCAAGGTATCCCGTTTTTGACATCAAATTTGACCAGATCAAAGGAACCTTCAGTATTCGTCAAAAGCTAAAAAACAGTTTCAACTTGTAGGCTAACCTGTTTCAGAATAGCGCTCACTTGGAAAGCTGCCAAGAAAACAGCTAACTCGCAAAATTTTGTCTCCAGTGCCCAGTCCCTTTCCGGCCCTATAGGGGTTGAACCTAGGCGAGAGACCAGGTAGACTCTCTTCTCCCGCCTGGGTTCGATCTCGGCTCTTTATTATATGGCTGCGTCTCACAAAGACTATGAACTACCGAATTCACGAATATCATTGGCTGAAATCGATATTGACCGCGGTCTAGATTTTCCCATCTAGACCGGCATCTAGCTAGACCGGTTTCATTTTGCGTTGACAAAGTAGCAAACTAAAATACAAAGATGTTCACCATTTTCTTTTATTTTCTTCTCAATCATTTATGGCACTGCCAAAAAGCCTGATGACAAAACAAACAAGTAAAGAGAACGAGCAAATTTCGGCAGGTTTAAGTTAAGCTCATCGCCGTTCGAAAGCAAACTGTCGGCAAACCAGTTACGTTAAACGAATTAAAGTTTTCTTCTTTGCCATATAATAAACGTCTTATTAACCGAGCTAAGTCGGTCTGTATGGGAGAATCTTGACCTCGGTCGTGTGTACAGACCTCACTGCGTTCGGTCTGTACTCACGACCTCGGTCAAGATTCTCCCATACAGACCTCCAGCTCGGTTAATAAGAGCTAAATATAGACCAGAGATGGGAGAGTTCATGGAACTGGAGTTCGCAAAATATTGACCGAAAATTAAAATAGGAGAAGTCCTTCTTTTTTCTACACCCGAAATCCTTCATGTGCATGCTTCTGCCAGTTGATTTAAAATTATTCTTATTTATGTCGTTGATGTCTTCACTGTTCTTATGGTGATGCGCATGCGTACTGAAAACGAAGCTTGTGTTGGCGTGCGCGATCTTTCCCACTTTTCGCACCAGTTTCTTGTTTTTCTTTCCTCGAGCTCTGATTGGTTCATTTGTTTGTTTTCGGAGTTTGCCGGATGTCCATTGATTCTGGCCCCTACGATAGTCATTAGCGATTGATCTGATGACCAATATATCCTTTCCATCAGGGATTATTGTTCGTATTACCGTGTAACTGGTATAATTTCTACCGTCGCCATAAAAGCAGCTTTCAGAAAGGCAATTTGTATTGCCTCTTGTTGATGTACAGTTCCAGAGGGTAAGAGTTGAAAAGGCAAAATTGTCGTTTTCACGAAGACTGGTTAATGATCAGTGGATTGAGGCTTTGTCTTCAGGTGTTGTTTTAAGTTCGATATTGGTTCTGTGAAAGTCCGCACATCCTGTAGGAAATTGAGATCTTATTTTTTTTGGAAGTTGAAGATGGCTCTTAAAATTGTTACCAACAGCTGAATGACAAAACAAAGTTTTCGCCCATATTTCGACGGCGTGTAATATTCTGACGAATAGCCAAATTCAACGAGGATGGGAATCTACCGAAGGAGAGAAAGGGAAATTCACTGACGTCTGCGTCATCTGGAAGAAAGTACTTCCGATACCAATCAAAAATATACGAGGATGGGAAAATCTGATAAATAATCATCCTGGGCTTTAACTGTCATATTTGTTTAGTGACTTGCCACGCTTGCTTTACAAGTCTGTTTATTTCAGCAAGTTAAGCGATTTCCTTCAAACTAAGCTCGACAAAGAAAGAAATGATCGTTTTCTCCTAAAACAGGTCGATTTATGAGATAATTTTTGTATAATGCTGTAAAACCACGTCATCAGAAAGTCCTAGGTATGCGGGCATCCTCCGTAAACAAACAGCAGTGTTTTTTGTACTCTTCAAATCAATGCCATTTGCAAGCTACTCCGATCCGATTTGGATCCTTAAGTTAAAAAGTTTTCTCACGATAGTTAACTATCTCGTTAAGAAACTGGTTACACTCAATAAAAATTTTGCGTATTCCTTCAAAGTCTCTGCACAAAGTGAATTTCCCATCTGATTACGTAACCCAACAATTCTGGATGCAGTTTGTGGCAGTCAATCACGTGTCTGTTTAGTTTGAAGGCCTTATATAAGTCCACTCCCCTTTCACCACGGTTAGTTCATTTAATCTTTTCAATGTTAAGAGTGCTTTCTTTCGCTTCTCATGGGCATCCCAGTTGTGATGTTCCAGCACTTCATCAGCAGCTCCCCATCACTACTGACCGCTGAGCTGACGACAATGTTAACAACAGCGCTAACCTTACGTAATTTTTGGGATTTATGACCTTGAAGGTCATGAAACACTTTCAACTCGCGATTGTTGAAGATAAATGAAGGATACTGAGTTAAAACATTCATTCCACTGTTGGCATGGTTTTAAAAGGACTTTTCGAGAAGTGATGGAGAGATATACGTATTGCTGTTGTTGTTTTTGCATCTACTGTTTTTGTTGTCGTTGTTATATCTTATTGTTGTTGGCATTGTTATCTGATATTATTTTTGATGTCGTCGTTACTACTACTTGTTTTGTCGTCGTTGTTATATGTATTGTTGTTGTTGTTACAAATGTTGCTTGAGTTTGTTTGAGGTTTAGAAACACATGGCATAAGATAACATCACTTTGTTTTAAGGGGTTTGCAATGATAGTTTCAAGCTTACAATTAATTCTGGAAACCATTCTGTGAGATCTTTGATGATACTGATCTGCGTCAATTTGTTGCTTTTCCATTTCTATCCTCTGTTTTCAGCAAATATTCTTCAAATACTTCCGATCTTCTGTAACTTCTCTACATTTTTTTTTATTTTGACTAGTTTCTCCATCTTTATAATCCATTTTTTTCCCTGTATAATACACTGAAACCATTTTATCTCAGTAGGGATAAGTCGATATCAGTTTTATTAGTGCACGACCGTACAATATCCCTCGCTGATATCAACAAGCGTCCTTTAAGCTCGGCAATAACAAGATTGCCCGTAAACATTGACAATGCTTTCAATCGCTTATGCTCACTTGAATGGGTGCAGTAAATTTCAATTAATAAAATTGTTAATTTATTTATGCAATTGTTTCTGACTCATCTGGATTGGTACATCAGACGAAAAGGTTTTATATTATAAAATGACAAGCACGTAATTGGTCACGCGGCATGCAAAAACCAAACCAAAACAAAACAAAACAAAACAAAAATCCACAGAGGTGCATCTAAAAAAGCGAAGTGTTACATTATTCAAATTTTTAAGGTCTAAGATAATTTTTCTGTTGATGTCGCTCAAGGATCCGTAGATATCTTATTGCATGTGTGTGTCTCTTATTTTTTGTTAGCTATGCATGCACTCCCCTGGCTTCTTAAGACAAAATAAATTCTACCACGGCAAATAAAATGTATCTTAGATGAAGAAAAACAACAACAACAACAACAACAACAACAACAACACTTACGCCAACTAAAACATAAAAGGCTTTTTTTTTGTAGCTGACCTGGGGCTCAAGTAGCAAAGTTTAAGATGGAAAAATGCTAATCAGTTGTAAAGTGCAAAATATGAAGAAACAGATATGCTCCACATGAAAGTACATCCATTAGCTTTCATTTAAATTATCGCACAACGGATTCAAAGTTCGAACGATCTTGAAATAACGTGCACCCCATGAACGTTCTCTCAACAGCTTTCACTTGAATAACTTCACAATTTGTGGAATCTATCACGAGATGTTAATGAACACATGCGAGCAAGACACGTGCGACTGACTCTTGAAGTAAAAAAGGTTTTAAGGTTGTTGTTTTTTTTTTTGCAATTTGGAAATTTTTGATGTACATATTATTAGCTTCTAATATCACGCTAGGGCACAGTATGCTTTTTAATTTCCAAAGTTGTATTTTCCATAATATTGTCTTTTTTTGTTTTTTCCAAACTAAATAGGGGAACTAGAAACAGGGTTGTTTAGGTTGCGGTTTTAAAAAAGAGAAACAAGAAATGACGTTATTGACAGTTTTTTCACAAGTTGTTCAATTCTTATCCCTTCATTTTATTTAACAACTGAAGCTAAAAACAGTTTTTTAAGATTCTCACTAAGTGAGCATGCACCTTTATATTTTCGCTCTTGGTTAGAAAAATATATGTATATTCAGAAAGAAGTATTAAAGCCATGTATTCATACAAATGCGACGGAGTGCAATATCAAATTGACGCCCTCAAACCCTGGAATTCTAAAAGGATTTAAGTTTAGCTAAGCAATCTAGAGGACTTTCATTAGCTCCACAGTTTCGTTATTAAAAGACTCGCCCACGCCAAATTAAGTTAAAGTAATGGCCATGTCTTTCCAAACACAGCTTAAAGGTAAACATATATTTTGATATCTTCATAGATTTTTGGGCCAGTAGTAAACAAGAATCTTGGAAAAAGAGCTGAAATGAGTAGGAAAAAATTGTAAAATTGTCACGATTTGGGCACGCATATTTTGTTACAAAATATACACAAAATATTCAGTAAGACTAATATATACGAGCTACGATTGCTGAGGCCCACGCAGACACAAAAATTATCCTTGTTTGTATTGGTTTTCAGAGAATTTTATAAACAACAGGTCTGCTTCTATATTAACTTCAAACGTTCCGTGTAAACAACTACTGGAGATCAGTAAATGTTCCCCACGGGCCGCAATTTTGCGAAAACAGAATTAGCATTAACCGTTAAATAGATCCTGGACGCTTGCTTGGCGTTATTACCTTATTACATGATATATCTACGAGGGTCTGTTTTGTGGATTGAAGACTTTAGGGGGTTCGTGGGGCCAAATTTCTGCGTTTTGGAAAGACTGCTGTTTCTTGAAGAGTTGTCTAAAGATTATCTTTTGTCTTTGTCATATCACGGTAAGTAAATGACAGAAATGTGGATTAACAGATACCATTAAAAATAGTTATTGGTTATAGTTATTTACTTCTGTCCATCGGTGAAAGTGGAAAAATATCATGCAGTATTGCTACTTATCCATGGGTTAGTTCTCTTTTAACCTAACACACAAAAACGCACTCTTTTTCTCAAGGAGATGTTATTAATTTCAATGGTGGATAAAAACTTATAGTAAAATATTGATGCTTGAAAAATCAGTATTTTGTATTTTTTGCGGTGTGGAAAAATTGAAACCCGTCTGAGAAGAACCTGTGTGTTTATTTAAAAATCAAAATTAAAATCAAAAGTTTATTCATCGTAGAAATATCAGCTATTTTATTGAACAAGAGGGACTTTTGAACTTTAAAAAATTCCTGAACATGATTACATACGAGATGGAAGAAATTAACGTTTGGTTTTCCAGCCTATTTCAATCGGTTTCAATTTTAATGGTTTCATTTGACTAATAAATCCAGGTTTTATTAACGGAAACATTTTGCATAAAATTGCCTCATTTTGTGAAAAAGAAAAAGAAAACAAAAAAGAAAGGTGAAAAACTAGCAGGAATAACACTTGTAAGTACAATTTCCAAAAAAAAATCTAAGAAAGATATCTTTTTAAAGTTAATAATTTGTTACGGAGCAAGCTGAGCTCGCTGCCTGTTAATAAACGAAATCTGAAATTTCGAGTTGTCAAGCTCCACTTTGACTTTCTTGACAATTGACTGCATCTCTTCCCTCTACACTTCCTGCAACTTGATTTCCTACTTGGAAAGGAAGCCACCAGAGAGCTGTTAAAAGGTTGAAAAGTTTTAAATCAACAATTTTGTCAAGAACTCGGCGTATTTCACTTTCAGGTGATCGATTATCATTTTAATTCCAGTTCTGAAGGCGAAGACAACACAAACTATAATGTCTCTGTGTATACCTAACTTACGCCTAACATTTATTAACATCGGTTTCTTTGAACTCCATGCGTGATTGATTAACACTTGTCAAATTATATTTTTGTTTTTATGTTATTTTTACTAAGGAAGACTAAACATTTTAAAAATGCATAATGTCAGTTCGAGTACATTTTGGATGTGCCGATGTGAAATGTTAGTCTAAGTTGTAACGGAACAAATAAGTTACGTAACAAAAGGAGAGATGTCGAAGAATATCAAAGGAAATTTAACTGGGTAACTTACTGAAAAGGGTTATGATCACGTGGCACGTTTCTAAATTATCTTTTTCAAAATTACGTCTGAGTTCTTAATATTGAAGCATCACCTTCCTTCATATTTTTATCATTAGTAAAACTTTAAATGGAGAAGACATTCTTTCTTTAGGTAATTCCTTAGAAATATCCCAATAGATGGCGATTTTCGACGATAGCGCTTAAGTGTGACACGTTAGCGTTACGTCATAAATATAGGTCTTGTCACTAAGCAACGAAGTTGTCAAAAGCAGCTCTTTCCATCTAAATTAGGGGTCATCCCATGTTGATAACAAATCAGTCTTTTTATGGTTTGTGACATTCAGCTGTCCGATCCAACAATGTTGTCTTTATGTCATCTTTGCGTTCGTCAGTACATTTAACAATTTTGAGGATTTAAAGCCAGCCGAACAACGGTATAGAATTACCCATAATATTTCTGCATCTTCCATCTTCCAACTAGAAATCGTCGCCATTTTGCAGACGACCTTCAACCACCGCACACTAAATTAACAATTAGATTATTTGCTTGAGATTTCTATCGCAGCTACGCAAAGAAGCGGCCGCCATTCTGTTAACAGCCGCACACTGCTAGGCTACTCACTATCTACACCAGAATAGAAGGTGGGTAGCGTAGCCAATAAGAGAACTGTATTTGTAGATTTGTACTAATGATTGTGTGCAATGGCTCCAAAAAGATTGCAGCATTTGCAATTGCAGAGTACCACTAATGATCGTTACATATCATAATTATTATTGTTAGGGTTTTCTTGTTCGAAGATCCATATTTATTCTAATTAGAACTGAAGGTATTGACGTTGTCATGACAACTTAACTACAATCTTTTGTTGGCGCCAATTCTAGCTGATTTTGAACATCTTGCCACTCGGAACGTCACATCCAAATTGTTTCCTATCGCGTGTGCCCAAATTTCATATTTGAATTTCCACGACGAAACATTTTTCTTTAAGTTAGATCCTTGGTAGATTTGTAATCGTCTTTTTTTCTCATAGGGCATCAAAAAAGCAATATAGAGCTTCAGTAAGTCTCAACAAATAGAAACAGGGGTAAAAACGGCGTTAGGACACAGAAAAGATAATTATAAAACATTATTTATATTGCTCTCCCGTCTTCTTTGGGGGGAAGGGGTGGGGGTGGGGGAGGGGTGTGTGACAGGTTTTAAAAAGACGAGAAAATGGTGATCTGCCTGATATCATGGAAATTTAATTTGGGTGAGCGTTTTACACTTGCATTGCTCATCAAATCCAAGACTCCTCGATGAGATTTTTAGCTATCGTACATTTATGCAATAAGCCAAAATTGCCTACAGTCCATCGAAAATGTAAGTTTTTAAAGAATTCAATGCATTGTTCTGTCTAAATAAACAGCTAGCCCCCCCCCCCCCCTTCCAAAAAAGAAAGCCGTTTGTTATCTAGGAAAGCGGAAAAAGTGCTTTAAGGTGGCTGACAAAAGCAAGAATTGTTAATTATTCACATTAAGTTTTATTTAAGGTTCCGTCTTTTGGCTGGGCAAGCGAACTAAGTATTTTCATTTATTATATGGCTAGCTTCATAAACGGGCAGCATGACCCAAATTTTACATTGTGATTGTCCACCCGAGCGGGCAAGATGGCACCCTCTTAACTGCACTTGCTGTGTACCGTAAAAAAAATTTCCCCCCCACAAAAAAATTTCCCCATATTACATCCTTTACTGACCAACCCTATTCGGTCAAGATGGCTGGATATAGGCCTTGTTTATGGACCGAGACGGAGTCGAGGTCCATAAACATGCAAAATAAAACTTGGCCAATATCCAGCCATCTTGACCTCACGTTTGGTCAATAACCCATATATACATGTATATAGTAGGGAGATTAAATTTTAAACCCTAATTTGGCCCAGCCGTTGCCAATTAGACAGGGTAATTTAACTTTTGAATGACTTGGTGAGTTTCTGAGCCATTTTAACGAAATGAAATTCAGTTTCTGTCCCAATATTAAGTTGTGTTTTCACTCGTCGGAAGTCTACGCTTGATCGTTTTAGCTTGTTGTTATTAAAAGAAAAATCGAATTGACGCCAGCGTTTTTTCCTCCAATAGCTATAACGAAGATTCTTTCATTGAATTTGTTGCTGATCCCCAAACAGGTTTGATCTATTACGCTGACAGCTCTATGTAACAATTTTGGGAACTCTCGAACATATTTATTTTTTTTACTTTACCTGCGCCTGCGATATGATTCAATTCCGTTTTACAATTGAGAATATTTAGACGATTTTAATTTGAGATTAATTTTCTGAAATGAAATGTTTCGCTATTGCATTACACATTAAAATGCTTTCAGTTCAAATTAATTCAAGTAAAAAAACAAAAAACAAAACAAAAACAAAACAAAACACTTTTTATCGATAACTGTCAATTTCCCATTCCCTTTTAAAGCAGCTGAATGCACCCAGTGCAGTATTTATAAATTCAAATCATAATTTTCTACTTCGCTGTCACGAAAATGATAATATGAGGTATTAGACCATGGTAGAAATAAACGCTCTTTAGTGGTTAGTTGATACTTTCCATACAATGGTGTAATACACGTTAATCTCATGTTATATTCAGAAGAAGAAAAAGACGTGAAACATTAAACAGAAGCCCCTTGCAATTTGCCTATTTTGACTGAAGAAGATAAAAAGACTTTACCAGAGTTCACGAGGAACAAAAGAAGACAGCAAACTCTACCAAACAACAAAACCAACGAACGGAAACAATTACAGGTCGTTTTGAACCTGTGAAGTACCCAGTGTCGGTTTTCATAATTATAATCATTGTAAGTAAGTAACTCGACAGACGAACGCATGGTAAAAATCTTGATTAATATTCGGCTTGCAGACTATGGGAGTAAAATGTTTTACAGAACAGGAGAAAAAAACAAAGCATTGTTCAAAGTTCCCCTGTTCGTTTAATTTTTAACAGTGTTCCATATTCGTAATTTCAGCGACGTAAAATATCGGACCCGGTGCAGAATTGTTCATTTGCACCTAATTTTGTATACTGTCAATTTTGGGGACTTACTTAAAGTGTTATTGTTCCTTTTTATTTACCTTTCACGACAAATGGCAGAATTTCGAGCACTTTCCCAAAGAAACTATCATTACCGTAATCACGCACTTTAAACAAAACACGCAGAAGTCAAGGTCTCTCAAATCTCTCACAATTATATTTAGTTCGTAGTTAATAACGAAAATCATATAATATTATATTTTAAAGACCCGAGGGTAAAACAGAGAATGTATTATGGCAAACACTTAGTTATGTTTTGTCGAGGGATTTCACTCTGTTCAGTTGTGCTTATTTCTGTCGTTCATCTTGCGTCTGATTGGCTGAGAATCAGCTGATAAGCATCGCTTCCACAAATAATTGCTAAAAGTCACGATCTCGAGCCGCTCTGTAAGAAACGTCTCTTTTCATGCCCAGACAAGTGGTAAATTTGACTCCTTAACTCGATGAAACCTGGCTGAAGAAACCTAATTTAGAGAGACGTACTATAGGCCAGTTTAAAGAAGTGAGTATTCTTGGAAAACTGTGCTAGCAAAAGTTGGAACTCATATCAAAAGGAATCGAAATACAATGTCTTCAAAAGGTAAGTTAATGTCAGTTGAATTGCAAATGTAAGAGAAGAAAACCTTTCAGTATTACACAGCGATGTCGATAGTAAGAGAACACTTAGCGAATGAGCAGTTAGAATAATTCTTACGGTGTTGAATCCACTGATAAAAACGTGATATGATATATTATTTTATTTACTGGAGAGCCCCTAGCCTTGCACAAAGTTGCAGCTTTTATAACGTAGTCGGTTGGCCAATAGGGGTATTTCAATTGTTTTATATTATTTATTTTTTTTTTTTTTTCGCCGCGCAATGTACGGACCCGTTCTATCGTAAAAAAAAACCAACGTGTTTTCCATTTTGTGCAGCAAAAAGGCAGCGCAGTCACGACATTTAGTGCGAAGAGGAAAGCTGCAAACACCTTATCTTTTGTGCATCTATTAGCAGCTTTTCTAGACCTCACTATGTACATTAATGCTCAACATCCGTTTACACTGGTATGAATTTCTTAATTTTGATTGGCCCTTTAATTTCATCTAAAAAAAAAGTGGCTTAAAATTTCCGTCCTGTTAAAAGCGAAAATAAAGTTCGACACCTCGTCGTTTATCAAAACTGCAATGCATACATCTTCCAAATTTTCCACTTTGGCCTCTGTTGTATTCACTAGACGCATTGACAATATTGAACTATTCGCAGTGAATATTAAGTAAAGTGATGCACTTTGTGTATGCTGTCAACAAACTAAATACAAATATGGCAAGGGATCGCAAACAAAAATGCTGCTGGTATACGTAGGGTCTGTAAATGATCTGATCAGCCAACAATAGAAATAGAATGTCAATTAAGCAAGGCCGATACCAAGTCGAAAACTAACACGGCAAAAACATGATAGAGAGTCCAAACTGAAGGCCAATATGAAAGCATGGACAGCTGTGTCCGCCTTGTTGAGTCTCATATTAGCATGGCGTTGACGAGACCCAGCCAGGTCGAAATACTGATCTGTCCAGAAAAGGCTTTCATTTTGGATTTCATCATGTCATCGCTTTACGCTTTCTAATTTAATTAACACAAACACGTGTACATATTTATTTACTGCCAATATGACAAAAAGTGCATTGTTTTTACACTGCACTGTGCTCACGTGCAGTATTTTCCGAAGAATTACAATTCCTCCAATAAAAAGTATTCTTACATGCAGTGCAACGTTCGCGAGGAAAGAATATTAACTCCCTCCAATATCTGGCCGCTTGTCAGCGAGTAAACTTGAAAAGTTTAGTTCAAAAAAAATGGTACCTATTTGTCAAAACTCACCATAGAAAGTCTGTAAGTTTCCCGTAAAGAAGGTATACCGGTTATCAAGTTTTAAAATGAAATTCACGCAAATGTAACCTGTCTAAAATCAAAATCAGCAGTAGTAGAAAAAAAAAAGAGATGTGTTCGTTATAACTGCAAGTCATTTCTTGTTTTTTTTTTTACATCATTGAACGATGTATTCTTTGAAAACAAATGCGGGCAAACTTGAATTGCAATTTTTGTGTCCCGCAATGTAATATTTCATGGCGAGAATGACCTATATTGGAGTTAACTTTGCTTATTCGTGCCAACTGCTTTATGTTGCCATGCAGTTTTGTGAATTTTATTTGTCTTTTCAATTTGTCGTCCAAGAAAGAAGATACAGTCTTTTCTCTTTTTAAGAATGTATGATTTTTTATGCCCAGGCTATTTTTCTGCCAACTTTAACTTTAGGCTGAAAATTTTCCTGTGTATATTCTCAGATTGCAGAATATAGTGCATGTATTTCAGTAAAATTAAATGGATGTGACTAGGAATTGAATTATCGAATTAAACTTTACGCTGTCTGTATCGTGTTACTTTGCCTACGTGCTTTATCTCTTTACCTTATTTACCCTTATTACCATAGTTTTCATAAGTAAAATATATTTCATTAAAAAAACATTGCGATTTGATTGTAATTTATTTTCTATCAACTCGCAAAAATGCTCTTAAGAAAATTTCGGCTTTGTGTATATTCTAAACATATTCTTTAAATTTGCTATTTTGAGCCTTGATATTGTTACAAAACAAAGGATACGAGAGTTTCACCACGCACGTTTCGCAGAATTGTCATATTTGCTTGGATTGCGAAACAGCTTTGTTTCTTCGAGCGATTTCTCATGACGTCATGGCGACATATGCATATTAGCGTTCCTGAACAATGGAATTTATTTCCTGTAGGAAATGAGTTCTTTTCGTATTTAAAAACTTCTTTTTCTGAATACCAATATGGCCGCCGGAAAAACGTTCTCAAAGAAAAATGAATCATCGTTAACTACAGGACTGCTGCACCCAGTTCCAAACTGTGCGGATCTGTGCGAGACAAAAGTCACTGGATTTTAATGATAAAAATTGATACAAAAATTGATAAAAATTTGATACAAATTCAACTATAATACCGCTTTTCGATTGTAATTAAAGTACCAATAACGTAAAAAAAATGTATAAAATGATGTAATCCTTGCATACGGTGGTTGCGCGCGCGGTACGAGCGGCAGTCAAAACTGAGCTGTCCTACCGAAATGACATGATAATAGTCTTTTTCCTCGCAGTTACCAAAAAACAAAAACAATGCTAACGTTGCTTTGGCCTCTTCTCATGCTTCACGCGTGAATTCTGAGTTTAATTTGACGAGGAGCAACATATGTTGTTCAAAATAACTTTAAAGGTTTATGGCACCGCACGATCGAGTCAATAGCACAACACAGGAGCCCATAACATGGAGCGTCCATATTGACTACATCCGGGAGTCATGCATGCAACCATTTGCGGAATCTTTTAATTTTTAGAACAGCGCTTCCTGCTAAGAAAGTATTGTCCAATGCATTGACAGTGTAGCAATGTAATGTCTTAACTGTATTATTTATCGGGCGTTTCGAAGTGGGGGCGCGAAAACTGCCAGATAACAGTAAATTTGGAATTAAGTTTGAGCCAGTATTCCTTTGGAATCATAGAGATTTGTATGAATTTATTTTTTCAGTGATACTTTCTTCTTATAGCTTTCGACCGTCCGTTTTGACTTAGACTAATCTCGAACTCAACCAAGAAATTAGAAGTGTGAAACGTGTTTGTCTCAAAGAAATTTGTGACTTTCAATCCTAGGTTAGGTCACAGTCAACCATTTGGGGGAACTTTTATTTTAGAATAGCGTTTCCCTTCTACTAACTATGGTTAGCTAGAGTTGATAGTCTCTGAACAATCCAGTCAGTACAACTTCTGTGCTAATTCTCTCAGGCTGCATTCCTCTTTTAGCCACTCGCTTAATGGTTTTCTTGCTTCTGGCGTAACAAAGCTTAATTTGCTTTTTCATAAAGCTGATACTTGGCAATGTTTAGTTCAGCCTGTCTTATTGCAATTTTGCTGTCCCGTGGCAAGATAAGCTAACTGTTTTTTTGTTAATGCGCCCCTAGACGTTAGTTGAAGAGCTGTCGCTATCGTCGTGCTGAAGCGTAGATCTCAATTTTACCTCATCAAGTGGGAATGAAGCGTAAGAGAAATAGCAACCATACACATGTAGGCCTTAGTCCTTCAATAATCCCTCACAAGTTAGCAGGCGCGCGAAATCCCGGGAGAGTATAAAATTAGCCAATCCTATGACGGGAAACTCTACTCACGTGGGCATCCCAAGTGGCTTTACACGCATTTTCATCTTCCACGAAAACATCCACGCAACGCTCGTGGTAACCCGCGGAAGAACTGGGTACCATATCTAAAAATAACTTCAAAGGGATCCCTTAGTAATGAGTCATAACTCTCTTATCCTTTATCGTGTCTTGCGAGGCGTGCTTTTTCAGGGGTTGTTACTTTAGGCACGTTTTCGTACAACTAAATACTTTCTGTCTATAGTCCATTCAGATCAAAACTGGCTCCCAACTGATGGCCTTAACATAGATTTCTTTCGAAATTTCTTATAAAAAAGGTTTTAGGATTTGTTAGTTTAATTATACCAAGAAAATGCCCCAAAGTTGGTGGATAATTTTGTTTATTTACTTTCTTCTCCTGCCGTCTTGACGCACGGTACAGCGTTATTGGGCACGAAAATTTAACTGCCATTTCACAAAAAGAGGAACAAATGCAAAATAAATTCGCCATCTAATATATCTGATCAAGAGAGGTTAATGGAAAATTTTCCATATTTTTTTGTGTCGAAATAGCTTTTTAATCTCAAAATTGTTTGCCTTTATTTACGTTCTCAACCTCAGCCTTGTTTCCCTAACACCTGCCCAGTCTTCAAGCATGATTTAAGTAAACATTCATCAAAATTAGCGAGCCTGTTATTGATTTTCTATAAAAGTTATTTATGAAGAACTTGAGTAACGCCTTACCAGTGATTACCTTTCAAGTTATGGGGACTAATCACTTGACTCCTTTGTTTGGCTCTTCGAGCGACTTTTAATTAAATATTTGGGCCATAATTATGCGGGTAAATTTTTTCCCCTTAGTTTCGTCTCACTTCTGCTTATGTTGCTTGTCAAAAGGTTATACTATTTAAATCGACTTCAAAATTTTCATACTCGGGGAATCTAACTTTTTGCTAACGGAAAAAAAAACCTTTTTTATCACTGAAACGATAGAACACTTTTGAATCGTATAATTTCAGTGTCTTCTGTTGTCATGGTAACCATAAAGACCATGACAAGACTTCCAAAACTTGAACAGATCACAATTGAAATACATACCTTCTATTGAAGCTCTACGCAATTGCTTTCAGCGAAGAAAAAAATAAGGACTTGAGCCAAAATGCTTGAGACAGATTAGGTGCAAGGTATAGTCGCAGTTTCAGTTTTATTTGTCGTTTGTATCCCATTCTCAAAAGAAAGGAACGGGTTTGTTGATGATCGACAAAGAAGTAGTGTGTATTTTCTAGTAACCAACGTAAACAAACGCGTAATTTCTGTTCTTCTGACAACGCGCTGGGCACAATAAGGTTCGAAGGGTTTCACTTCAAGTGGTGACAAAACCGGAGTAAAAGTCATTGTTGATGAAAACAGCTGCGTTGAGTCAATGGCGTCATTAACAGGTCACATTTAAGCGTGAAATGCGCTAAAAACGCAAAAATAATGAAGCAAAATAAGAAGACAAGAACTAAATCCCCAGTTCATCAATAAATAAAAAAAACCTAATACTATCGATTCAACCAAAAATTAAGAAAGAGTGGCCAATCGGAATAAAGACAATCTCGTTATGACATCATCGACCCACTATCCTTTTGAGGCCTCTTTTGACGATGTTCGACTAGACATTTTGACTTTGTTTTTCATTTTGACATCAAAACACTACAATATGTGTGAGGGACATCCGAGCAGAACGTTCTTGAGGTAATATATATATCTGGTAAATGGCACTTGAATAATTTGGGAGCAATGCTGAGGAAAGTTGTAACAACACAACACGACCTTATTTTTTCCGCGAGGGCTAGCTCAGTTCAGGAAGCGATCCCAGGGTACCGGAGAATTGGCCGCTGCGAGCAAATTTAACGAAGGGAAACATCACTGCACTTTTTCATACACAATGCCCTGTAGGGGTTTCCTAATTCACGGTCCCTTCTGTTTTAATTTCATTTCATTATGGAATTCAAATGAGTCGAATCTCTATGTAGGATGCAAAAAGGCCTGTTATTGAGCAGTATTGCGTTCGCTGCGTAGCGGAGGAAAACGTTCTTTTTTTTTTGTCGAGTGAATTCCAATCTAGAGAGTATCATTTCACGTCAAGAGTATTCTAGCGCCTGGTTTGCTTGATAACAAGGTAGGAAATAATGATACTGTATATATCTGCATGTGAAAAGTACGTTATCTTAGTTCTTGACGGCCGACTACGTGCAAATTCAAATGCGATTAAATGTGAGAAAACTGCGGCAACAAAAATCTAAAAACTTCAAATTGAAGGAACATGTTTCTTTAAATTTGACGTGCAAACCGCATGCGTTTCGCTTTCGTTGAAAAGAAACGTGAAAACGTAATACATGCAAACAACAGCAAACGAATTGAGGTTTTTACACAAGAGCCTCGTGTGGTAAACACTCAGCAAATGATCTTGGTTTGTTTGACAATGTTAAATTGCTGTTTTCGTTTCTCGAGGGTCTCTTCTCTAACGAGAGGAAAGATAAGATGTGGACAACACGAAATATTCAAATCAGTTTCACTGATAAGCCATTAGTTCGGCGAAAACTCGGACACAAGCATGTTTAAGGCCAGTTTTAGATGCCTGGCAACCCTTGAATAGATATTCGTAAGTCCCCTATTCGAAAGTAACATCATAATAAAGAGCACGATTTAAACTGTCTGTTCGTCAGTGGCTCTATTTGTTCACCTGTAGAAGTGAGATTTTATTGACTGACAAGCCGCGAACGGGACGCGAGGAAGACGTGCGTACATCGCATGCGACAAACAACTTCATCCGTCTGTTGGCGGGTATCGCAAGAGGGTTTTACTTAAAACGAGCCTTAATTTGCTTGTTATTTGCAGGGCAAATGACTTCACACCAGTTCCTGCTGCTTTCATCAATTAGAATTTCTAGAAAAGGTTCATTCACCTGCGAAAGAAGGGGAGCAGATTTCCCGCTTGCATCATGGCGGAAAAGTCCAGACTTAGCACAATAGTGCGTTACTTTAGGTCGCTGAAGAAAATGGCGTTTTCCGACAGAAATGCGCCGCGGACCGTGGTACTGAACCGCGAAATTGTGGACAAAATACTACGGCCGGTGCATCTTATGACGGCATTTATAGGACATCGAAATAAGCACCATCGAAAGTTGGGTACCTTCGGCCTGGTGCTTTGGATCTGTAATCTAGTATGCCATTTCTCGCTGGATTTTTACGAAGCGGCACACATATTCGGTTGGGCGTGGGCTACAGCCATAGGACTGTTCTTCGTTTCCTTCAGCTCGGGAACGTACGTGCTGATTAGGGATACACTCCCATGGCTCGAGGATGGTCTGGAGATCTTGAACGTGGATGGGAATTTTTCCGAGACGCTGGAAAAAGCTCGTACCATCACAACGGTGAGTATCTACAACATCGATTTATTCATCTTTATATAACTCCGACATACTTTAAACTTGATCTGATGCGCACAGCGCGCTTCAAAAATCACTGCATGCATAAATGAAAAATCAAGTCCGTTGACTTCCCTTACGAGTTTGTCATCTCTTATTTTATATTTTGCTCATCAGCGTTTCTCAGTCGTTTCGCCAATGATTTAGAATTTCCGGACTGCACGATTTCGACACTAACAAGTGTTGCCTTAACTTTACCTTCTCTCTGGTCCCAATATTCACGTCTCCGAGGACGTTTTGTTCTCACTTAGTCATTTTACTTTGGTCAAGACTTATTCACCTCGCATTTAAATCTTTTGTGTTATATTTCAAAACGTAAAATATTATTGATGTGAATTGTGATTAACTTTTTTGCAGGAATACACGAAACCCATTTCTTTCGAATGATTATTACTCGAAATGAAAGCAAGGAAAGAGACAACGTTTTGTGCCAATGAGTATTCACTATCTTCGCTGATTTTACAATGAAGTTTGTCTTCGGCAAAGCTATATTACAGCACCTGTCAAATAAGAATTAACCTCAGCCTTCACAAAAAGATCCTCTTCAAATAACTCTCATTTCAATAACAATAAAAAAAGTGGGCAAATTTCGGATATTTCCGTCATATTATGTAATACATTAGAAGATGTCGTTTTTCCCGAGTTTCTCGAGCACGAATATCGAAATTCACGGTGCATAGGTCTTAGGGAAAGGTGATATAATTTATTTTCATGCATAAATATTCATTAATACTCTCCACAGTTGAAAATAAAACCATCCTTCGCAGGATTAGTGCTGTGTATACTATATAGTGAGAGAAAAGAAAAACAAACACATCGAAATTATATATTGTAACATAACACTCTTTCTTCTCTGGCCGGATAGGCTCGTCTTGAATCATAATTAAGCTTGATCAGATAGAAGAGAAAGAAAGCGGCTTTTTACATCAATTGATCTAAATTGGATCTCTAAACAACCCCTTTTGCCTGTCGTTTATAGTTATAATATGAAGTAATAAACATCAAAAATTACGGGATATTTGTTTAGATGAATCTTGATTCGGATCTCCCAGATGAAACAACGAGCATTGTTTGAGCTCAGCTCATAACATGAGTCCTTTTGAAAACAAATAACTGAATCTTTGAAATTATCTCCAGTGCCGGCTCTGCATTTCCGCACAACTGTGCTTTTTAATTTCAATCGCAAGTCCTTACCTGGTAAGTAATTTGAATATATTAACAAAATATTTAAGGACAACATAACGTCTATTTGGTTTTCTTTAGATTTTGTGAAAGATGCGAACAGATTTAAAGTGCCAGGAAATTTAGAAGGACTGCATGTTTATTTTTCAAGTGCGAAAATATTACTTGCGAGATTTCTCAAACGACATTTCCATTTGCAATCACCTTGTTTACCAACAAACGAAAAATATCCACCGTTATCTTACATTATCACACTGTGAATTTATTGAAACCCGCGAGAGGCTTCGATATTCGAAATTCGAAGACTTAAATTTGTCATTCGCAATAATAACATATCACCTTCTCTAAACAACACTGTATTTTGCAGTCAATATACTTTCAAGTAGCTTATAGAAAGTTAGGATTTGATCTAATTTGTCTTATAAATTGACTTGCCAAAATGTGTATTATAACCTTTAACATTTCTAAACAGCGCTTGTCATTTTTTCCCCTCAAGATTGAATTGAACCAAAATTCCGAAAAGAATGTTCTATGCACAATTTCAAGTTTATCCAGTTTCAAAGATATACGAAAACGTGACACGAGTTAACGCAGTTTCCCAGCGTTATAAGGTCATTAGTTTTGCAAATTTCCTGAGGACAAATCGCACTCTTTTGTTAAAATGCTAAAAGCTTCGTTTGATAACGTTTCGAATATCTAGTCCTGTTTTTCAATACACATCACTAACGTCAGTTATTTAAATGAACTTCCTCCTTTTGAATTCACAAGAAAAGAGCTCATTTTCTAATAATGTGCTTAATTAAGGATCATACCCACAAAAATTGCTTGAAAATTCGTACAACTGTAGTTATATACCGCTAAGCTTCAATATTGTTATTCCTCTTGCAGTTAATTGTTTTAAAAACATTTATCCTTGGTAAGCAATGTTTTCATTTTGAATGGCAAAACGTTTTATTTTGATAAAACAACAACAAAAACAACGGGGGTTTTCGTGTACAGCGCGTGTATATTCATTCAGGCGTATTAGACAATAACTATTACATTTGGGGTTGTGTTTTTCTAAACATGGCTTCTCTATGGATATAGTAATCCTTCGCGGTTAGAGAGATATCCTGCGGAAATTACAATTGATTTATAAACAATACTAAGCAATGAATGAACCTCACCATTAACACGGTGTCTGGGGTGGAACTGAAAGGTTTTGAGAAAATTTACACGAGTGACTAAATCTGAAGAGAAATATGGTTCTCTACACAATTCTGAATCAGAGAAAACTCCAAACCTCACTCGAGTGAAGTTGAGGCATCGTCCACACCATACAGGAGAAATTTGAAGACGCAGCTTTATTTCTACGGTTAGGCCTACCGTCCACACTAATCCGTCACGAAAAAGGGCCTTTTCGAAAACACTCTTCAAACAGAAGGAATTTGAAAACGGCTTTTCATTTTTGTGCGGACGGAAAACATTTTGAAAACCGAGCTTTTCGGAAACGATGAAGTCACGATAATCATGTGATTTCCCCGACCGAGATTTCGCTCAAACACAAATAAAAACTGACCGGTGATTGTTGCGTTTTTAAATTCCTCCGGCGTGGTGTGGACGGAAAGCATTTGATGCGTTTTCATAGGGAAACCTCCATTGTCAAATTCCCTCGGCGTAGTGTAAACGCGGCCTAAAACGAAGGTCAAAACAGGCAAATGGCACAAGATTCATTAAAGCTACATCTGTTATTTAAGTAGTTTCTGTCAAGGACTTCATGTCTTCCTAATTACTTCATTCTTGTTCACAAACGTCTATTTGCAACTTTGCCGCCGACTTTGAACCCTTTCAGTGCTAAACAAAACTTGTTAGCGGTTCAAGGGAGACCGACTGAGGAATGTTAATAAATCGTTTCCACTAAAAGAGGCGAATAAGGAGTTCCTAATACGTTGCATAAGCATTAGTTGATGAAAAGATGTTGTAAACTGATTAATGTATTAGAAAGTTATCCAGGAAAGTAGGAATTAGAGCGTGTTCATTATTTTCAAATCACATATGCATCTTGGTAAACCTTTAGTTTCTAAAATTTCGTTTACATATGAAAAAATTGAAAAAATAAAAAAATAAAAACATATAAAAAAATAAAAGCAGAAACGCCACAACGAGAAAGTACTTCTGTAATCACCGTAGCATTCACTAGAGGAGACATGCACCGACTAAAACGGTAGAATCGCCTTGCATGACATAATTAACAGTACCGCATCAAAGTACTATTCAATAGCTTTCATTCGAAGGATCACTAGTGTTTCAACACGAGAGCCTCCTTCGACAGTATAATTAACAGTACCACATGAAATAACTGATCACAGCTCCTGATGATCAGTAGCTTTTACTTGAATACAGTTTTTTCCACAGATTATATTGAGGCTAAAACCGGCAATCTTGTACATCATAATAAACGTGAAGGTGTGGTGCTTTTTTGAAATTGTCATCTGAATGATTGCTTGTCTTGAAGCAAATGGCATCGCGCACGCATCACTCTTGGGCATTTTGAATTAAGGTTCCGTCCACACTACGCCGAAGGAATTTGAAAACGCAACAATAACCGGTCATTTTGGATTTGTGTTTGAGGAAAACTCAGTCAGGGAATTCACATGATTATCGTGACGCCATCGTTTTCGAAATGTTCCGTTTTCAAAATGTTTTTCGTCCCCACGAAAACGAAAAGCCGGCGTTTCCAAATTCCTCCTGTTTGAAGAGCGTGTTTGAAAATTAAGCTCCATTTTCGTGACGGATTAGTGTAGACGGTAGGCCTAACCGTAGAAATAAAGATGCGTTTTCAAATTTCTCCAGCGAAGTGTGAACGGGATCTAAGTTCGTTTAGACGGGGAGTCAATTTCGAAACTCGCGAGAATTTTCATTCGTTTCTCATATTCATCTGAAGAGCAATTGGAATCAATGGGCGGCCTGCGAGACAACGGTTGAACATTGAAGCATTGTTTAAGCGCTCGCTAGCTACGCGTTATTCTATATAGAGCTTTGAGCTCTGATTTTCAATGACACTGAATTAGAATATGCATTGTAAATTTTATCTGAGCAGATTGTGAACTTTACGGTTTACACAGGTGCAAACATTGAAGGTCACCAATAAAGAATACTGAATACATGATGTTATTAACCAAGCGCGCGGTCCGTAAAAAGGTAACGGTAAAGTCTGCACACGAGCCAAGTGGCCCATCAGGCCGGAGCTTATCCCGGTTTCTGCAGCATGAAGCGACTAGGAGTATTTCTTCTCCCCCCTGGATGGGATGCTAGTCCATCGCAGGGTTACCCCCAGCATTAAGTTCGCCGGTACCCATTTATACACTTGGGTGGAGAGAGGCACTGTGAGAGTAAAGTGTCTTGCCCAAGAACACAACACAATGTCCCCGGCCGGGGCTCGAACCCGGACCGCTCGATCCGGAGACGAGCGCACTAACCATGAGGCCACCGCGCCAAGTGCGCGGTCCGTACTTGAGGAATATCTGCCCTAGGTCTTGACAGTACACAGATCAATCGTAGTGAGGAAAGAGTTCAGAAAAAAAGAAAGTCGCTATTGTCCCAGGCAGTCCCGAGCAAGGTTGGTTAATAGGAAGTTCATTGAACGGTTAAAAAAGGCCATAAAAAGAATTGAACTCCATTAGTAGAATCGGCGAATCTCGGTTGTCTCTGTCGTCTTTTCGCTGATGGAAAACGATCGCTCGCACGTGCACGGTGCTTTTCAAATAGAAACATTTCTTGAGTATTGACTAAATTATGGCACATAAATGTGACTGTAATCCTTTAGAATGTCTACCAAGACAATTAGACTTAACTCGCTCCTGTGTCCTGTAAGCGATAGTCAACTTCGCTGATTCGTTGCGTATTCACTACTACTATTCACCAATAACTATCGTGATTTACTCTTGTCAGGCTGAGAACCTAGCTCTCTCCGCTAGCGTTGCCTCTAAGTTGTGAATAAGATTCGGAAAATCTATGGGTACTTAGCTACTTCAGCTCTTGTTATTTTGTGTCAGTTCGTAATAGGAATCGTAGCTAGAATCTCGCTCGGAGGTTACATCCGCTCGTTCGAATTCCTAGTTCACAATAAGACTCGGAAGATCTTCGAGCACCTCGGGTATTTCAGGTCGTGCTTTTTCCGAGTTCACAAAAAGTAGTCCGGCAGAAGATCTTCGGGTTTTCCATTCTATATCTGAGTTGACTCTAGGTTCTTCCGCTCTTTTCATTTTTGTGTTCACAGTAACAATCGAAAATTCTTTCATCTTCTTGGGTACGTTCGCCGTAAATCTTCTTATCTGACTTGAAAGGATGATTCTCTAGCTTATTTACTCTTCGTTTGACTTTCCACAGAAACTGCCCTGGTTATTACCCACAGCAAGCATATTAGCAGCGTGCGGTCAATACGTGTGTTATTTCATCGATGATGCTGTACAGCTTGACCTGGGAATACCGTGGCTGTCCATCCTTCTAAACATAGTTAGAGTCTTCAGCTTACTTCATGTGCTATACGGATATATATTGTTCCTTGTCATTATTCTGTTCGTCATGTATGTCACTGGTACCTCGATGAAGGAATTTAGAGGTAAATAAATACTAGTATCTTTTAGTGTTATAAAAAGCATGTTACTCTGGCCGCAGCGACTCCTCGCTGAGTCCTCTTTGAGTCTTCTTTCAATTGACACGAGAAAATATTACTGGCTGTTAAATTTCCGCCGTCTCCTCGAGTCGCTCAGCTGAAATATTGTTGCAAATTATAAGCAAGTTTTGAATTTTGCTGAATTTCCATCTCCTTCCAGGAATATTGTCTGACTGTTTTCTTCAGAATCCAAGTCTTTATACCCTCACTTAATCTCAAAAGTTGATTCCTAAATTTAACACGGCTTAAGGATGAAAGTTTCTTAATTATAGAATCGCACTTCTCCAACTCATTATGATTCAACGACTTTAAAACTGCGATGAGATTAGGATATCTGATGTACCTGCCATTTAGATTTTGTGCTTTTATTTCTCCGTTTTCTCATTAGTTTTAGTTTCGAATAAGAGGATAGATCAACCCGCTCGAACATTGCTTCCCCATAATTCCAAACACCTCGAGTTTTCCAATGTCAGTGCTCCACTGTGCGGGAAATCATTCTGTTCACTGTGTTCTGAAATATGATAAAACACGGTCTCTCTTGCTTGCTATATTACTGCAATCATAATAGCCTTCCGGTATTTAAAGGCTTTTATTTATTTATTTATTTATTTGTTTGTTTGTTTATTTATTTAATTATTTTTCTGTTTTCTTGTTTTCAGACGGAGTGGAAGGGGAATTTCGTGAACAGCATGTCAGACTGACGTTTCGTGAGGCAGTGCAGCTCTTTGAGCATAGATCACAGTTTATCAGAAGATCTTCAAATGCTTGCTTGGTAACGAAACATTTGTATTATCTTCTTTTCCCAGGGACAGGGGTGGGCAGAAAAATATGCTTTGCTGTAAAGAATTCACGGTGCTCAAGAAATATTTACTTTCACCTAACAACTGTTGCTGTTAGCATTATAATTTGGCATAGCCCAAAAATGTGTTTCCGTGATCCATTTTAAATTTCAGCGTCCCAGATTGAAGAAATACCGTGAATACTCTAGCTTCTTTTTGTTGACAATTATTTGGAACTACAGTGTTATTGTATACGTATTTATGAGAGATTCACAGGAACAGTGATTAAAACAGGCCAGGTTTTGATAAGCTCCGAATTCCTTCCCTTCGGGGATATATTCTCTCAAACATGACAACATGCACGTTACCCTACCACCCATCACGCCTTCCACTGAAGACTTAAAGTAAGTTTACTTGATACATTTTTTCGTTTTACCATTTCTAGTTCATGTTGTGCAACCTCGTTCTGACAACAGTGCTGTCCTTTGTCATCAACGGCTACAACTTTCTGTTTTTCAATCGACGGGCAATCTATCTTTGGTTCGCGCTAGTTCCCTCGATATGGAGCATATTACCGCTGATCCTAGCAGCGTGGGCTACAGAAAACTACCAGGCCTACGTCGCGTCGGTCGTGAGGTCCTGGGGAGAGCACCCCGAATCGGACGAAAGCGAGTCCGAGGAAGAAGACATGGATGAATATCAAGAAGCGATGAAGAAGCTGAAAGTCAACCGCTCTCGAAGCGTTTTGATAGCCAGTACGAACTTGTTAAAAACGCTCAAGCGAAAGAGACTAATTTTACGGCAGGACAGACGCATGTCACTCGCGGCAGTGAGGCGCGAATCGCAGACCAGTGAGCCTAGACCCTCTCTGGGGGACGATGCGGCATCAAATGGAATAAATCGAAATCTCTTGGGAGTTCAAAACCCGATGCGATTGGTCGATGTGGAGACCGGTGACGAAGACACCTTTTCAGAGTCACGGCTGCCTCCGACTTGCATTCTAAACCCAGGCTTCACGCCACTTTCAAGTGACCCACCGACCGCTAACAAACCTGGCAAGAAAAGCAAGTTTAATTTCAAGTCGTATGTTATGTACTTACAAGGCCTTATCAAGGAGGTGGGTTTCTCTGTAGGTGGAATGATCCTATCGTGGGAGAAGGTGTCTAGTATTGGTATATTATGGGTGTCGGTGCTTGCAATCTTCATCCAAGAGATCGTTTTTGGCAACAGAAAGAGCACGCTGCTTACATGACGCAGAATACGAACCGCTGTACATTGGTTGTAATTTCATCCCTCTATGCACGGAACGGTGAAGCAAGAGACTTCTAAAGACAGATCTATGTTAGCACTAGTCAAAGTTTACTGAAGAGAGCTCGAGTTAAATCCTCAGGTCTTTGCAGAAGTCTGAATGGGGCAACTTTCTCTTGCCTCATGTACAAGAGGAGTTTGGTTAAGCTGATTATAGAAAGCTAAGGAGTATCTTTCAATATTTTCTGACAGTGACTTGACGATGGCTTTAATTTTCGAGATGCACTTTGTGCCTTGTCTGAGGCAAAGAAGGGAAGAGCAACCAAGGGGACTATCACAAATAAATTCTTTTGAAGTACAACAAAAACTCCGCTATCTCAAGTACTAAATTAGTTTTGTTCTATAATCGAACCTCCGCTACCGAATGCGGGCATCTGCCGTAGGCGGACACTTAGTAATAGTCCCAGCCACATACATACACTGCATTTTTAACCTCCCATAAGTGGACACCTCTCGTAAGTGGACACTTTTTCTGGTCCCGAGGGTGCCCGCTTACGGGAGGCTTGACTGTAACTTTTTTTGACGGTAACTTGATCATGAGGTATCTTTTGGCCAAACGTTAACGAGGACCGCAGCTCCAAGAAGGATTATCAGAATCGATAAATAACTGACAAACTGTGGACGAAACCTTTTTCATAATCAATCTGCCTTTTCTTCAAAGTTAGTCATTGATTAAAAATATCGTTAAAATTAAGCCAACAAAACACACTGATTACACGTCATACTCGTGTTAACATCAGCCAGCGAAAAACGACTCGCAACTGACCGCCAAGAGCGCCTGTTACATGATCGAAATTTTATAATTAGATATAAAACATTTATTTATATAGTGTGTAAAAATCACGAAAAGCACCTCAGGTGGAGTAATTTAGATATAACATCACAGTTTTTTATATAGAAATTTCGAAAAATAGCGATCACATTCTCAACCAGTCCCAGTTAACTTAGACGTTTCTAGTCAGTGTAAACGTTATTAAAACTAATTGTTAGCTAAGAGAGTATATCTTACGTTAGTCGACACTGACAGAAGTGCCAGTCATTGACCGATAACAGTCAACTCTCAGCATCTTTAAATTTCTTCTTTATACCCCACCTCGCTCCAAGGGCCTTTCTCCCTCTCGCCCCATTCCTCTCTCTCGCTCCTGGGGGCGGGAAGTAAAGAGGTCCTGGGAACGAGGCTGTTTTATACAGCGCTGGAGCGACATAAATCACGAGAGAAATTTTCCTTGGGGTGGGCTCAGTTTAGTTTTCTTTTCTCGGACTTAGAGTGTCAGCGTCTCTAAAAACTTTTGTTGAACAATTTGCTAGCATCGAAACGCCTTTACCGTTACATAAATGCTGTTTTTTATTTCTACAAAGTCAACATCAAACACATCATTCCCAAGTGCTTTGCGAGGTTGTGGCAGTATATTAAACCAAGTATATCAGTCTACTTATACATGCATGAAATAAATTGTCTATTTAGAAATAAACACAAGTTTCTTTAATTTGACTTTTGATGTTCATTTCCTTTGGGACTACACCACGTTATTTAGAGAGGCACGTGGATCCAGGAAAACACCAGCGGGGTGGGTGTGAATTTTGAAAATTTACATCGGTCTGGACTTGCATCTGATTATGTGATCAGCAGAATCCCTCTTGTACTTTATTCCTGCCAATCTCGAGTGTACAGTCTAAAATAAGGAGGTTTATGGACTGGACCCTTGATTCTGGACAGTGGAGGGCGCGTAGTAGAGAGAGTGCTTATCCGCGATACAATACTTTCCTATCCTTTCTTATACTTGACCAAACTAAAAAGTAACAGGCAGTCTCGTCTTCCGTAACTCATGGATAAAAATCTCTTCCGCTAAATAGTTCTCATCTCAAAACTAAATAAGAGAACTGGTGTCAGAAATGGAATACATACAAACAGCTTATGAGGTGGGGCCTAAATCACTTCGGTCACCATGTTAGAGGACAAAGCAATACTCTCCAGCCAGCGGCACTGATTTCCACACGATTTTTGAAAACTCGAAGCGTGGGGGAAAGATTGCTCGAGAGAAATGCTGTGAGGTCACTACGTGCCGAACGCGAACAACTGGACTAGAGAATACTTTGTGGCAGGTCGGTTCTCCTCATGAAAGGCCTACAAAGCTTGCAGTTCACCACCCGGATGCTCTGTCAGTGAGCGAAAGGAGAGTGTTGGAATTTCACATGCACTTTTGTATTTTTACTTAACCCTAGAGATGCGAAAAAGTTAAGCAAGTGTTTTACAGACATTAATCAGCCTTGTTCTCATACGTCTCTAACAGCTAAGTCCTATAGCAGGTAATTATTGTAAATTCACTGATCAACAATGACTCCTAGTGGACGAAGACACAAACATTATTTTCCCAAGTTAAACTTGTATTACGAGCCAGATGGTCAGCCGTTCTGTGCGTCCCTAGTTTATCTCAACTTCTTTCCCAGGATCTCTCTTCCAGGGGACGAAAAGACGAGATACTCTGGGACGAGATTGAGTTTCTCCGTGCACCATGCACATGTGCCAGACATAACAAACAAAAGAGCAAAACCGGACTCGCACAGCGACCGGGCATAGATCCTGCAGCTTCCATTACAGACCAAGTGAACATTTCTTAACCATGACGCTTACAATTAATAACACCAGATTTTTTATTAACCTTGCTTCATCCAAAATCTAAAACATATTTTACAACCCTATGTACAGATCCAATAATAAATAAAATTGTTATACAGCTGGAGTTTAGTTCTGATTCTGGTCACGAACCAGAGGTTTCTTTGACTTCTCCTTGCCTTACTACTTCACACTAAACTCCAACCACATAACAACACACTTAATTACTGGTCCCTTGGAAAACAGTTAGTTTTGTTTTCCCTCGAATCTCGATATTTCTCTCGATTTCGTCTCGGAAAGCATCGAGGTTCTCGGGAAAACATAACTGTTTCCCAAGAGACCAGTAATAAAGGGTATATTGAAAAATTCCTTAACTAGTACAGTTACAATATGACGATACTATCAAGCCATAAGCTATGTTACGTTAGTGCTTATTTTTATGAGGCTTGGTAATAGTTTTAAGGGACTGACATGTTAAATTAGTCTCTAGTTATTTAATGAAACCTAGATAAAATAATTTAGTAACGCAGAAAAAAAGAAAAAAAAAAAAAAAAAAATGATATGCCAAAAGGAGACTTGGGGCAAAATTGAAAAACAAAGCTAACTCTTTTTAAGGGATGTCATCTTATTTCATATCATTCTTTTCAACGCACAGAATTTTCTTCGAATCGAGGGAACATTGACCAAGATAATAATTTATTACCGTAGAAAGGAATGCCACAAGATGTCATCATAAACATGGGATTAACGAACAAGGAAGGTTTAAATTGGAACCCGACCATTAAAACAGTTTACGAAAAATCCTTTCTTTGAATATGATTTAAAAATTGTTTTCAAAGTGTGCTATTCACAGCATTCATTATGATATGCAAAGTTGACATACGTAACAACAATGCAGTTTTCTCGACTAGGTGAGCATTCTTCGCATTAGTTACGTAATAGCTCTTCAATAAATACCGAGACGACTTGTTCACTCCATTCGTGCTCGGTATTCCACCCGGTTTTCCAGCAGAGCGCGGATCAGGGAACAGCCCACCCTCCCACCCTCATCGCAAGGGTCGTGCCGCTAGACCTCCCCCCCTTAATTTGTTTCATCAAGAGTTTACCAAATGGTTTTTAATAAACAGTTATTTTAAAGTTTCATTCAATTTACTCTTGATAATAACAAGTCTGTGAGTGTATGCATGTATCAAAATGAAAGAGGACCGGAGAGGTGATGATAAAACTCGGTCTACATATAACCGTATTCAAACATGTGAAAATTTTACATTAATGCAAAATGTGTACACAACATCAAATTAACAACAAACAAACATACAAAGCACTCACCGCCACAAAGCGATAAAAACAAATACGAAAAAAAAAAACACCTCCATCTCCCCACCTCAACCTTTCTTTAATTCATCTTCTTAGAGAAGTGGGTGGAGGGGGCACTGAAAACACTAGCATTTCCTTCCCTCTCTCTCACCCCTCCCTACCCTAATGGGTTGTCATCCCGTATCCATTTCCTCCACTTGATTGACAAGTCTATGACTGCACGCGGCACACAGTTTGTTATTAAACATCTGTTCGATAAGTTTGTCTCTCTCTTCAAGCTGCCGCCTTAGCTTGCTGACCTCGTCTGTCCTGGCGTCCAGTTCTTCCTCTTTTTTTAACAGCATTTTCCTTAGTTCGATGATCTCTGAAGCTTGCTCTTTGACTTTTTCATTGAGATAATCGCTCATTTGCTGTAGGAATTACCACAGCGACAGTTCAGTTACTTCTCTATTAAGTGTACCCCAACAAATAGCTGTGTCTACTTTCTAGTGGAAGCGAGATGGTTTACAATTTAAAGGAACTGAGAGAGCTCTAGAGTCCTAGAGGAGAGCGACGCTGTTCAGCGAATGGCCCCGAAGTTCTTTTCTGACTAGGTTCTCGAAAAGTTGCAAGTGATCGACTATCGGTGTTTCCTTAACTTGAATGAATGAATGACAACTTTATCTAAGTCTCAGTCTTAATAGCTGAGCACAAGTGCTCTACTAATTGGGGAGACTAAAATATAAAGTAAAATGTATTCACCTAAGATTTAGTAAAATTAAGAAAATATTAAAAAAAAAAAAAAAAAAAAAAAACCAATTTGGTGATAAATACTATCATAATATTATCACGTAATAGTTATTTAAGGAAAGACACTTTCAAATGGAGCTTAAATAATCTTGCAGTTTCTCCGAGGCCTAAAAGTTCGAATCTCTTTGCCTTGAGCTTCAAGGTAAGCGTGGTGTTATCTTTCACTTAGTCGCTTTCAAAAACCGCGCAGTCTGCTGGCTAACAGTTACTACGCATAAAGCGAAACAAATTAAATTTATACAAGAAGACGGTTGAAGCCTTACCGTGTGCTCCTCTTTGAAAACATCAAGCTCTAGGAGAGACTCCGCGGTTGGTCTGTTGCTGGGATTTTCATCTATCATCTTTAATATCAGCTTGGACTGAAACGGCAAGGTAACAGAGGAATTAGAACGTCACTGAGAGGCTAACTTCAACTGACTTGGTAAATCTCCGTAGAGACACTCGGCTGTCTAGGTCCTCTAAGGTACAGCCCTAGAAGGGACCTTTGATAGAGTGGTTCTTCAGCGGTATTCGTTACCAAAACGCATGAGGGTTCAACCGTCGGCTCAACCCGTTATGAACACAGCTAATTCAAACGCACATCGCGCGCGAGAGACCTAGTGGTTATAAGGGTTTGTCTGAGAATTCTAACGACGACCTTACTGTTGTGACTTGCTGTGACTTGCTGACCCTTGCTGTATTCCGTGGTGATATCTAAGGTGGGTTTTTTTTTTCTACTGCTGTTGGTTTCCTTCCGATTTCAAGCATAGTATTCAGCCTTGACTAAATCTTGGAAAACCCAAGACTGTCTTGGAAAACAGCATCGGAGAAACCGCTTAAGATAGCACCACAGGACTCCAGAGATACAATAGCACACAGCCAACAACAAAAGTAAGTTCATTTTATTGATCTACTCAATTGCAGGCTAGATTACCGCAACGTTTTGTTTAGGTTAAAGGAGCTCAGTCACGGTATTTTGAGTTATTTTGGCCACATACAAAATTACCTTTAAATGGTAGGAAACCTGAAAATAACAGTTTAATAAGATAGAAAAACACCAGAGAGAGAATGATAAACCATAAAGGAACAAGGATGGCTGAGGATGGAGAAGATTAACACGGATTACAAACGACGAATTTGAAAACTTGAGGCTAAACTTTTTAATATGCGCAAACCGTGACTGAGCTCCTTCAAAATTCTCATACAAAACCTTGTTATCACTAGGTCAATCAACGTGCGATTGGCGGCCTGTGTTATGAGTTTCTGGTTCACCATATCTTACCTCTTCCGGCCATTGTTCGCAGAAGTCTTGCGGCAGTCTGCCCTGCCTGAGGTCCTTGATGTTTTTCACTCGCTCCATTTCAGTACCAAATGGACAGAACAGCTCAAACAAAATGATTCCTAAACTGTAGATGTCAGCCTGCATTCCGGTAAAAGATAAAACAAAATAAAAAACAAGAGAAGCAGAAAACAGAAAGATTGACGCAACGAGCAGTTAAACGCGTCTGAAAACCACCAAAATAGTATTCACTATTTTCTTTTCCCGCGTGTGAACAAAACTAGATAGCAAATATATTAGAGAAATCTGTTTGACATTGACCGTGGTAAACTAAAACCACAGGGTAAATACGATAAATCAATCAAAAAGTAAGAGTCGCCGATAGCGAACTCGGGAAAACGTGTGACGGGAAAACAAGTAATCAGACGAGCAACAAGCGCGGGAAACACAAAACTGAAAAAGTGCACGAGACGACATGAAGCCAATAGCAAGCGCTATGATTCAGTCCCTCTACCCTACCTTGTTGTCGTATATATTGTTCCTTAGTTGTTCGGGTGAAGCATATGTACATGTTCCTACTCCTGCAGTCGGTGCGTCCTTGCCGGAAAATCCTGTTAAAAATAACAGAAATTAAACTTTAATGCCAACTTAAATGACCGCGTATATGTAAAAGTAAGTTCGCTAGTTGGGAACTTTCATACCTGGAGGAAAGAGGGGCGTGAGCGGTTCAATTAAACTGGCCAGCGGACTGGAAGCCCCGGGACTCACGACCACTTCTTTCCGAGCCAAACCAAAGTCGCCGATTTTGACCTGGAAACTAGTTGGTCGTTCTTCTTTGTGGTGCCGGAGCCCGTGAAGAAAGATGTTCCTTGGCTAAAAGGAAACACAACAATGAAACCGTCAATTAAACTGGACCGTGCACGATAACAACAGCACTCCGTGTATCTGATGTCACGCATGGTTTCGAAAACCTAACAGATATACAGCCCTTTACGCAGATCACAATTAGCCCGTCACGAAATCTCTTCTCCTTAGAACTCGTGACAAGCCTAGGACTCGTTAGGAGAAAAAGACAGCGTGAGAAACCCAAAGAACATGTCCTTAAAAGATAGAGAAACTTGCTAAAATGATAGTTGTTTGTTTTTTCTGAGGCCATCCCTGTAGGCTTGATCTCGTCCGGGGAGGGTGGCGGTGAGAACTAAAGATGGGAAAGAAGCTGTGATTCAAAATATCAACTACAAAAGCAACCCAAGTCAGACTACGAATAATTCTTATTTTCCGCATAAAATAGAATTTACAAACAATAGTGAGAGACTGCAAAAGAGAAAACAAGATTGCTTGGCCAAGAAATGTGAGAAGCCATTAATAGTAAAAGAAATCAATCATTAAACATTATAATTTCGCGCTGACATCTTTACCTTCAGATCACGATGAAGAAGCGCCTGGGAGTGAATATACCTCACTCCCTCCACAACCTGGCGAAAAATGTCCACAATGGCCGCTTTATCGACTTGGCTGTCTAATAAAGGAGAAAAGAAAGTACGCGTAAATCAAAGTGCTCTATGAGCAAACCCGTCGATTTCCCAGTGGATGATGATTGACACGTGTGACTTAATCTAACTCGGGTCCACTAGATTGGAACGTGGGAGCTAACCATAGTAACACGTAAGAAACCTTGCTTCAAGGGGCAAAAATACAACTACTTCAGTCTTATCTCAAATTGGCTAGCAAATATGCGAATTAGCTAACAGATATGCGACATATAGTCTCTTAAATCTACCATAAATAGACATATAAAGCTTTTCGCGAGAGCTGTTTTGTGACTTTGGGATATGATAGCTCATCAGCATATTCAAGTGTCAAAGTGTATCAGCTTGAACAAGCCCAAAACTTTTTGTCTGTGGGCAAAATTTTAACACTCGGATTGCATTTCAGTTCGTGAAGTTCTATCTAGTTCTCCTCGCTCCCGCTATGCGGGATTCGTCTTCCAATGTGAGTTATGTGAGTTTGTCCTCAAGACCAAGCGGGATTTTCTCGCGGTGGATTCCACGCCCGCGGTTGAAACTTATAATCTGGTGTAATCCTGAGCGTTTTAGAGGCTTGCAAGAACGTCGTGTTCTTTATTAGAGACTTTTTCGACAAATGCTACGGCGACCTCAATGAAACTGTTCGCTTTGATTTCCGAAATGTAATTTCAAGAGCTCAGTCTTCCAGTAGTAGTACCATGGATATGTAGAGAGGATTGTCTCCTGTCAATCTTTACTAAACTTCAAACTTCGGAGCAAAAAATTTACAATAGAAGCTTCCAGCAACTTCACCTCTGTCATCTAAAACTTTCCCAATGAAACACTTGTTACGCTCAAGGAACATACCCCACCTCTTTAAGCTGAAAACTTTACGTAATTATGTAAAACTGCTCTAAAGCACAGCTTAATCAGAAACATCACGTTTTTTGGTTATCAAATCCTTTCTTTAGTTGCTTTTGGTCGAAATCTCTGTTCTTAATTTTGCCCCCTATAGAGGGCAACAAGGTTTTTAACTTCGTCAAGTAATGACAGTTTCTTAACAACAGAGTGAATTTATTGAAGAAACCACGAAGACAAGTTCTTCTTCTGCGAGGCATTCAATAAAGGGACGTAAGCTAGGCTGGTGTTGGCTTTACACAAACCCTCGTTGACGTACCCGGACAGTGTCCGACTGTTATTGCCCAATCAGAAAACAGCATGAACCATTCTAGAGTTACAAAACTCCCGCCCAACCGAAAAGCTTGGTGTGAAGGACTACAACAGAGAAACTTCCCTGTCTGCCAGACCAGCATGGTTCGCTAGGCACTTACCAGGCACGGTGATGTTCTCATTACGCTTCACAAGCCAGTCTCGGAGTGTCGTGGTACATAACTGCATCTGAATGAACAACACCATTCCCAAACGCTAAAAAAAAGAGCAAATGCAAGTTATTAACTTGTATTCTCTACTTGTTAAAATTGATTGTTAGATTTTTGTTGCAGAATTTCTAGTTATAGTTTTATAGATATTATTTTAGTTTTAGTGTGCACGACCCCATAAGCTTCTTAGCTTTAATTCTTATCGTTTTAACATCTATCCAGTGGTGGATCCAGACCTTGAACTACGGGGGAGGGCACGGTTTTGTTTTGCTTGCCCTGTCGGCTTTTCTTCCCTCTGTGATTTCTTCTTTTTTTACCCAAAATAAGGGAGGACTGCTATCTATTATCTATCATCTATCTAACACTTTGTGTGGCTGTATGATAGCGTTCTTCTGTCAGTTAACAAGGCTATGAGAATTAAGAACTTGCATTTTGTATGATAACTTCAGGAAAAAAGAGAAACTGCAGATGAGCAAAAAGTAAAGGTTTTGACGCGAGCAAATGAAAGTACTGTACAGATCTGTTCAGTACTTCTATTTCAATGGTTACACAGGCTTAAAATTCGGAACCACCGTCTTATGTAGAATAACAAATACTGTAGTACCTCATGAAAGTACCTTGTTCTACAGCTTTCCTTTGAATGATTACAAATTAGGGTTTCACTCACAGAATCAAAAGTCAAAAAGAAGTTGTAAAAGATAAAATAAAGTTTCGATACAACACGAGCTCGGATTGGTTGAAAAAGCGTGCTTTATCAGAGTACAGACGCACGACAAGCTACGGTATCACATGTATTATACACGTAGCAATAGAGTTCATAGACAGACTGAAACGTCATGTTGCTAATGGTACCACACGATGTTACAGCTCAATAGCTTTCATTTGAATGGTCACACTTTAGGGTTTCATCCACAGACTTAACATTGCACAGGATAATAGATTGACCACATGAAACTAGAGCTCAATAGCTTAGATGGTTGAACTCTAGTGTCTCTCTCCACCGCAGAGACTCAAAGCAGTTCTTTCAGGTGGGATAATCTGCTGAACGATATGATTGCAGGCGCCAGGGATACGTGAGGGCGCTCACTTTGCACAGCGGCTTTCTATAACGAACGTTTCGAACCTTTGCACAGGAGAGAGCACTAGAGTTTCTTACAAACACTCTGAATAGTTTGTAGCACATTGAGTGAGTTGAGGGTTGTCGCTGGAAGCAACAGTAAAAGCTAGAGGCATAAGAAAATTAAGGAAGGGCTAACATCCCAATAGGAATCACCTTGTTGACTGCCTTTCTTCTCATGATGTTCTCTGTTAATACACTGCTGTGCTCGCTGCTCATTTCCCCGCTCAGTTCGTCATCAATATGGTCGCCATCTTTACCAGCCATGGAGCCTAGGCTAGTACTTGAGACAGATCGGCGCATGCTGCGCCGTGAAGCGTGATATGGGGCCCTGCTACTACGACTACTACTGGTACTGCTCCTGAGGTTGCTTGAAGGGATTTTACCCAGGCGACCCTCAGCTGAAAAACGATAAAGAGCTGCGTTTAAGAAAATGGTGGTATGTCAAATTGATTTTAACCCAGTGGTTGTAAAACGCGTCCTTAGAGAGACGTGGCTCATTTACGAAACAGATTTCCGAGTTAACACAGTTCTGCCATAGCCAGGTCTAACTTTGACCCCTGACTTTGTTTGAAAATCAGACCTTCATATCTGGTTTTTGATTCGACAGTAAGCCATGTAATCATTCCTTTGTGCTTTTCTGAAAACGGAATGCAAGCTTTAGCGAATTGACAGTATACTTTTTCTAAACCCGACAGTACTTGTCACTGGGTTTTTAAGTCTCATTCAAATTAAGAATTGCGGTGCGTTTTGATTGTGCACAGACGACTCGACTGCAAGCCTTTACCTTGCGTACCCCGCTGCTTTCCTTCCGCCTGGCTCCCAATCCCCACTGACTCACAACTCGACCTACGAGCTGCGAACACGATGCCACTGTTGGAGGGATCCTGGGACGAGCTTTCAAACACGATACTTTGACTGTCCTGACTCACTTCCATGATTCTGAAAAGAAGGAATGTGATTGGACGAGAACTATTTTAAGAGTCAGTAGTGAACATGATAGTACCATTGTAACGACACATCTCCTCCATTGGCTCAATGTAAGAGAGATAGCACATTATAACAGATTTCACTTCAAACCATAACAAAGACTGGAAGTTGAGCAGTGTACGAATTTCATGCCAAGCACTTTAAATCCAGACCAAAGTGATGACATGATTCACATATGACCAATCACAGCATACTGGCATATTGCAAGAATCCAATCAAAACTCAAGGCACAAAATGCAACTGGTGCCAAGAGTGGGAAAAATGTTTGGGCTTCGTTTTGCTCCTTATTGGTTGAGAAAACAGCATGTTTGGTTTGCATTCAGCTAGTTCTAAGAGCATGTTGCCCAACAGACCTTTTTACCAATACAGCAGCCATTTTGATTTCTACTGATTTGAGAAACATTATAGGATGCTCAGGGGGCACATTAGTATGCATTTGCCCCCTATACATCACATAATATCTATTTGAAACAATGGATTTCAAAATGGCTGCTGTATCAGTAAAATGGTCTATTTGATTAGACTAAGGAGTGAAGTCAGCTTAACTCAGCTCCTGGTTAAGAAACATCACCAGTGAGGGAAAAGTTAAGAAATTATCTTTACATCAGACACATCTTGTCCACTTCCTGCTTGTTGTCATAATTAGACCTACTCATCGAATAAAGTAAGTATGTATTTATGCTTGCACCGTTCCTATTCCCATACAGTCAAGTTCTGCTTTTCGTTGGCAGTCTCAGGAGTTATACCTATGCATGCTTGGCAAGGGAAATCAAATCAACCTGATTTAATTAAATTGCTCCCAAAATGAATGGCTTTGCGAGAGAAAGATCAGATTACAGAGGAAAGATCAACTGCTTTTGGGAGTATTATGGAAAAGAATGCCTACTGCAGACATTCTTTTTGTATTTCTTACATGTACTAACCTGTGAATTCCATTTAAAGATGAGAAATCACTGAGCTCCTTGAGACTTGTAGGAACTGTAGCCACTCCTAGTGAAAAGAGCATTTCATTCAGTCAAGCTTTGAGATACAGTGGAACACCATCTTATGACTAGCATATGACACCTTGATCATTATAACAACCACTTTTTTGGTCCGAAGAAAACACTCATTCAGAAACTACTGCCACTGTGGAGGTAGCATGTCCAAGTGGTTAGGGCACCGGACTTGAAATTCCGAGGTCATGGGTTCAAGTCCTGCTCTGACCACTAAGCTGGATTTGTTTCTCGGTAGCCTAATTCAGCTCCTCCGTCATGCTTGTAAATAGCCAACTGGGCTGCCTCCCACCATTTGGGATTTTTAAGGCTATTACGTTTATTTGAAATATTTCTTTCTTTCAGTTAAATGGCATGCCTGAGATCTATATGATGTACATGTAGTTAGTTGTAGTTTATGCACATCAACCACTATAAAACTTATAAACATTCAACATTTAACAACATTTTTTGTGGTACATTTTGCACAATCTGGACGGCTCAGTAAAGCAGTCAGAATTCTCCCTTCCATCTTGGACTGTCATAAATAACATATTTCCAACGTGAACATTGTATTGTATGTTGCGACAATCTCCAGCTGATGTATACAAGCACAAACGGATCACTTACTGGGCAAAGCAACACCAACAGTATCTGTTGTAACATATTCCAGCCATGCCGCATGATATCCGACCACATTACTGTGACTAAGGTTGGCCAACACTTTAACTTCACGTAGAACCTGTTGGAAGTTAACAAAGATGCATGTCTGTTTCATTTGGCAGCCAACGGATTGGCTTCATCATCAGCTGCTGTTTGTGAGAATGAGCACACGTTCCTGCCTGAAACCCAGGGGGGGGGGGGACCTCTCAGGGAAGAACAGGGGCCCTTGGCAAGGTACATGTAGCACTCTATGAAAAGTAGGAAAGGAAATCTTAAAACTCCTATAAAATCCCAGATGGATCTAGATTTGTAGTACTTAATAATATTTTTGGTTCAAAGAAAGTTTGTTTGAGCAGCCTGATTTTGTCATCTTCGTCATAAAAATCTCTTTCTTGTTATATCCTAACTAAAAAACAAACAAACAAGAGTTCAGAACATTGGTCCATGTTTGTAGCTACCAAGACACACATACACCTGTAACAATTCCAAGAAAATTCAAAAGAAACAATTCTGTGAGTAATTTCAAACAAACATAATCAACATCAATTTTCTTTTGCTGATAAACAATAAACCACAGATCGAGCAAATAGTGCAGCCTTGCATTGGGTGGGTTAACAGATAACAAAATAAATATAAATGTTTACAGATCACCATCTGGTTACATGGACACTGAAGCATACAGTACACAAACATGCTGGATAAAAGGGCATGCCAAAACAATAAGGGTTCGCATCTTTTCTTAGACTTCCTAAAAGTCCTTTCCAATTAATTCCTCCCTGGCTCGAGGGAGATAAATAGGTGAAGGATTACACTGTAGGAAGTCTTTGGCATGGTTCATGAATGGAAGAAATAGCTCGGATCATGGATATAAAAAATTTGTTTTCCCGAATCAAGAAAATAAGCAAGTAAGATACATGTACTCTGACTTTTTAATAACCTGCTCTTACACTAGAAAGAGTGTTTGAAGAAAGCAAAATCATCAAAGACTAAGTCAAGGCTCCATATTGCAAATCGCATAACCAAAGTCACTCTCGACAGACAACTCTAACCATTCAGAGGACTCACGAATATCGGTTAATAATTCATTCAACTTCTTCACGAGTCATGCAAAACCTTCAGGTCATGGATCACAAAGAATGATCTCCTAAATTCACGTTTCACGGAAAATAAAATTAGCTAGCATGCACTACGAGAATACCTCTCTACGACCCGCAATGTACATGTAAATAAAGGTCGACTTGTGGAAAGTCTATCTTTACTCTTTACCTTTAAACAAAGATCAGGGTCTGTTTCCTTGAGAGGGACCTTTTTCACTGCATATTCTCTCCCATCTAGTTTGTTTTTCACCTAAAATAATAAAATATTTTTTCATGAGTACCAAATTTGATGACTGCAGATGTAACTGAGAGATTGAATACATTTTACTGTGAAGTTTCTAATCAGTTAGTTTCACATCTTAACTTTAATTTACAATAAGTTTACACTTAGGTATCTCACCAAGGTCTGGCCTTTCTGTTAAGTACTGTACATGTACATAACATGGCCCTGCCTCTGTTTAGGAGGCAGGAGGTAACATGACTCAGAGGTTAGGGTGCTTGACTTGAAATTTGGAGGTCTCAAACTTAAGTCCCATAGCTCAGTTCTGGCCCATAGCTGGTCAGGAGTTGTTTCATGGTATGCATGTACCTGTCCTGAATTCAATGTCTTGGCCAGCTTATAAACAGGCAACTGGTTGGCCTACTGTATGACTAGCTGGGGATTTTAACCTTGTTATATTAATCTGAATATTATATGATTGCTCAGCCACACTACCTTTGTGCTATAAATACTGAACAAGGCTATAACTTTCAAGGTCACATGTATGTCCATGTACAGTATTTATTCATTTATTTTGATCTGTCATAGATAAATCCCTTTGTATCATCTTAGTCTGTCTTGTTGATTCATGTGTTTTCTCTAACTATAACTTAACTAACAATAAAACATTCAACATAAACATGTCCATGCACAAGACATATTTTCCTGTTTTCCTGTTTTCCTATTCTCCTAATAACTTCAAGGCAGGCAACAAACCTTGAAAACACTACCAAATCCACCTTTACCAAGTCTTATGATCTCAACAAACTCCTCTTTGTATCGTGAAGTTCCATTTTGCAGCAGATCATGCATCTTTTGAGGAGCAGATAAGCTCCTACAAAAGGAAAGAGATAAATACGTGAAACAATCTAATTACTGTATTTTAATAATAAATGAATAGATTAAATTGGAATTAGAAAACAGTCCTAAGAAAATATGCACGTTGATTGGTTAAAAATTGTGTTTCTATAACTCAATAGATACACTGAAGTAGCATGAGCTGTTTTGTACATGTAATGATGGCACGAGCAAAGACAATTTACATTTTGATAATCAATGTTAACAAGTTGTTTTCTTTTTCTTTGTCGCAGTGTTTTCTAAAGAAATTGAAAAATTAACACGCTCTCCGTGTTTCTGTCAAGTTATAGAAACACCCGTGAAAGTTTGGGAGAACTCGAAAAAGCTGTGGGAACACTCGCCTACAGCTCGTGTTCCCATAGCATTTCTCGTTCTCCCAAACTTCCACTCGTGTTTCTATAACTTGATAGAAACACGGTACATGTTTTCTATTTCTTAATTACTCACTAGAAGATCTTGGGACTTTGCAATAATAGTTATTGTGCACTCATGAGTGTCTACTGGCATGAGGCTAAAAAACCTCACAATAATGTCTGTTGCAGAATTTTTCCTAAAATCTAAACTCTGCTTGAGCAGCAGGTACATGTAGTAGCAGCACTACTAACACCACCAACACATGAGAAGTTACATATACCTCTACTACATTACTATATCATGAAATCCCTAGTACCGCTGCAATGTACCAGCACTACAACTGCCACCGCCACCATCACCACAGCTACTGTCACCTCTACAACACACAGACACTACTGCAGATTGCTGCCAAAAACAATGCCACCGCCAGTACCTTACTGTCAACAACATCATCTCTAATTTTAGTAGTACAGCAACACCACATAATATTTACCACTGCTGCTGCTGTAATCATTGACACTGTGATGCTACAGGTATCATCACGATTGCAAACTGTGATTCTTTCCTACTGAAAATAGGATTATACGTTCTAATTGAAGTTTTATTTAATAATAGAAAACAAAACTCTTTTGGCTTACCTATAGCTATGAAATGGGCCTAATGGTGGCTTCCTCAGACCAGGAATCTTTACAAGCTGAAAATTCAAGTTAACAGGAAAATTACTATGTGCATGTACATTGGACTTTAATAGTTTGTACACTGTAAATGCCATCAACCTCGGAGTTTGCAATTTCCTCACCTCTCTGGCCTACATGTAGAATGATTTATTTAAAGTCTCAGCGAATCATACACGTCACTGTGCATGTTAAAAAACATAAAGAGGGATTGCCCTACATGCCTACAGTGTTTAATTTCTATTTGTTTCAACATAAAATCAGTGAGTGAAAAACTTGCAAAAATGGCCTGTGGCTATCACACTCAAGACATAAGCAAAGTTTTTTTTAACACAGATGCTCTGCCAGCAATTAAGATACAATGTATATGTCTTACACGTACATCTGTTCCAGTGGTCCTTGCAGCAGCTTGCATAAGATCACTAAATGCTGTCTTGTACTTAGCTCTGATGACGCTGAATTCCTCGAGAAATGAAAAGGATGGCATCACCTGAGGAAAGATAGGAAATTCTTTCAATCAGAGCCAAGTCTATGTATGCAGAACCTTGTGAAGTCATGTGATTGCCTTAGAAAGATTTCACCAGTACATCATTGGTGCTGGTGAAGGTTTGGCTTCTTAGTTTAGAATATTGCAATGTACATTATTGACAACATTAATTCGTAATTTAGTTCATTTTTTTATTTTGTTTTTAAAGCAATAAGCAACTCCACGAATATAAACATGACATGTACATATGTACGTACCTTCATCTTTACAAGCTGTTGACAAAGAACTGTAAAAAAGAGAACGACAATTTACTTGCAGTTAAACAACATGTCTCTCATCAGTTATAAACGTACCATAAGCAAATGCCTAAAACAGAGCTTTGCATCCAGACTATTCATTGTTTTGAAACCAATCAATTGCACAAATTGTTCTGTGACTGATAGAGAAAACATCTCTGTCAGTGGTTTTTGGGGTCTTGACATCTCACTGTGATTGGTTGCAATACAGTATACTGTTCAAGGGAACATTCCAGATCTAATTTAGGTGTTTGTGCACTACTTTAATTGAAGGGGTGAGTGCAAAACCATGCTAAGTGACGATTTGGGTGAAAAAAAAAATTTCATGAAAGGGCTTGAATTTTTGCATGTGTTCATCAATGTAATAGAAAAACATGGTCCTGTATTTTTCCCGCTGGTTTTTTCTTCATTTATAAAGACGCCTCTAGGAAAACTGAGTGGTTTTTTTGCATATGCAATATCTTGGAAACGAAACGAAGCTTAGCAGACTACGGGACATTGCTAAACATACCTAAACAAAACTGCATGTGAAATTTGGAGCGTTTTTGACTCAGTTAACTTTTGATTAAAATGCCTAACGCCGTTTTCCCGCCAAGGCCTTCAAATAAACGAAGCCGGGCCTTTGTTATGATAAACAGAACCAATCCTTTGTTATAATAACCACGCGAAGCTTTTGTTATAAGTCGAAGTCTCGCCTCGGTTTATCATAACAAAGGATCGGCCCGCCGCGACCACAAGGACTTTGATTTCACTTAGAAAGCAGCCAAATGTCAATTTCACGTAATGCATAAGCTCAGTGATGTTGATTTCAGGTCTAAATAGGTTAAAATGTTGATTTCACGTTAATGCATGACAGCAAGGATGTTGGTTTCACTTAGAAACCAGCAAAATGTCAATTTCACGCAACATATAAGCTCAATGATGTTGATTTCAGGTCTAAATAGATTAAAATGTTGATTTCACGTTAACGCGTGACGGCAAAGATGTTGCTTTCACATAGAAACCAGCAAAATGTCAATTTCATGCAGCGCATAAGCTCAATGACGTTGATTTCAGGTCTAAATAGGTTAAAATGTTGATTTCACGTGAACACTTGACGGCAAGGATGTTAGTTTCACTTAGAAAACAGCAAAATGGTAATTTCATGCACCGTATAAGCTCAGTGATGTTGATTTCACGTGAAAATGCTCTATAAATAGGGCTGACGGATTAACAGATTAACCCTTCTGCGCAACGCACAGGTCTCCATACATCTGCATGTCCGCTGATCCCAGAAGCTCAAAACACTACAAATCATGCCGATTTGAAATAAAATCAATGGAACCTGGATCACAGATCTATGTTACAATCGATCGCTACTTGTTGGCCATCATTATGTTTAAACAATCTAGTTACCAGTTTGAGAACATCCGCAGAACGTGATCGCAATGCATGCCAGGAAGGGTCTTTACACCTTGTGCGCAGGAAACATGGCGGTCGATACAAGACAAATTTTATAAGTCTGAAACCAGTTCTCGCTTTCCAAACTTTGACGCTAGCAATGCTTGGCAACTGGGCCACGACTCACCAGAGGGTATTTTTCTTGGGCAAGAACTGCTCTTGGACTTTGCTGCCTGGCTCAATCTGACTTCGAACGCCGATAACACGATTACAGTATATCAGCTGCCTTCAAAGTTTCAGAACACATTTTGATTCTTTAAAATGTGCCGGTTACTTACGGGTTTATCGAGACTTTATGATGCCTCTCAACCACCAGGCAGGCATACAAGGTAAGTTAAAACAATGCTTAAGATATTAGTTGACAGAGGTCTAATGCAGCACATCTCTTTTTTGTTCCATGTATTTCGTTTGACGCTCGATTGATTCACGTGTTGTGTTCACGTCACAATAACCGATGTAAACAATCTGTTCCCAAATTTCCGCTCTATATATGCTGTGAGATTTGATTTTGACTTCATACACTATAAACAGTCTGCCTGTTTGCTGTTGAACAAATAAACTCCTAAAGACATGGCTAGAAAAAGCCAAGTATTTTTGCATACATTATAACTCAAAAATGAAGCAAAAACCAGCGACAAATATACAGGGTCGCGTTTTTCTATTACATTGAAGACCACATGCAAAAATTCAAGCCCTTTCGTGAAAATTGTTTTTTCACCCAAATCGTCACTTAGCATGGTTTTGCACTCACCCCTTCAATTATAATCATATCATTCTATAACAAAATTCTCAACTGTGATTGGTTCTCCGCATGCCTATTTCCCACATAATCAGTGCGCAATCACGTGGGTGTCCAAGTACAGGTATCGAATTTGAACTTTTTGTAATTGGATAAATTTGTTATAGATTAAGATACGATTAATTTGTAATTGGACCTCGTGTCGTACAATTCAGGGAGTAGAGGTAATCGTGCTTGTGAAGTGTAATAATTTTCAAATCAGCCTCACGCTTCGTGCTCGTCCGATAGTGAAATTACTTGCGTGATTACTACCTGAGTTGTACTCCACTCTGTCCAATTACTCTTACTACAGGCTGTAAATGTAACTTTGACATGTGAAATTACAATGTACAGTAGGCATACAAGTGAGTGATGAGGGTTTTAAATTTCTAGTATGAAACATAAAGGCTAAAAAGCATTTTGACATGAGCTGATACGTGTACATGTAAGAAGTGAATTAAGGTGTTGGGGGTGGGGGGTGGGGAGTTGATTATAACTGGAGCAAATGCTCGAGGACAGAGGAACCTAAGTGTGTGTGTGTGTACTCCTTTAGGAAGATCCACATTAAGATTATGATCTAATAGATCATGTGGATTATGGTGCACCAAAGAAACTAAAAAATCCAATGAATTCACCCTTACAGTGTAACTTCAGAGTATGGGAAACAAGGGGAGTAGAAAGGCAGGGAAGGGAGAGGGGCTTAAAGCTGAGAATCCTGTTTTAAAATATGGTTGGCAATGAGCCACAAAAATCTTGCCCTATTCACAGGGTGGCCATACTAAAGTAAAGGGGTTTTCCTAGTACGAAAAAAATGACTGACTGAGTTCTTGTTCCAGCCAGAATAAAGTGGCTGCAAAATCAAGGTGGCCATATAAATGGGGTGGTCATAAGGCAGGGTTCTGCTGTACATTTATCAAGAGTAAAAATGATAACCTTCAGGAATTTTATCGTACCGTTAAAGATCTTTTTGCTTTTCTCTGGATCATTCTCATACAAAGAACAAAGATGCTCAAGTAGAGAAACTAACAGCAGATAGTTAGGCACCCTTCCCTCCAAAGCCTGGACACTGGTAGAAGGATCATCATTTGGGACATATGTGTCTGTGAGATCTGCATCTGTCAACAATAACACATCACATCAAAAAGACATCACAGGCCATTTATTCATAGGGTGGATAATGCTGTCCAGTGAATAAATCGCTCTCTGTTGGATAAGTGTTAATGAAACAAACTAAGCTGTCCATTGGATATTGATAAACAGTACTAGATGGATAGTGTTATCTACATGTACCCATTGAACAACCATGGCCAAGTACTGAGAGATTTAATGTCATATTAATAATGTAAGGTAAGGGAGAGTACATTGTTGATACAGTTGAGGAATATCCCAATTTCCATAGGACAAGGCCTCTAAGAGTACAAGTACTACCTCTTGCCCTGATGAGCTGATAATAGTGCTGTAGACTATTGCAAGCAAGCAGGCAGGTATTTACTGTAAGTCTGAGGCTTCCCTGGCCTTACAACTTGCAAGTAATCAATTCTATTATATGGCTACAATGCATGGGTGACAAAAGTAGTTGAGACACTAGCTTTTAGAAAATGACACTTTTCAATATGTTTTAACATCTAATAGTGTCATTCTCTAAAAGTGAACACCTCTTATTAATTGTTTGTAGCATGAATTTTCTGATACCCCCTACCCCCGATTCGATGTTGTGTAGGTGCAGTGATCTCTGTAGTGATCTGTGAAAATTGACTACTACATGCATGCACATCGCCAACATTTATTTCCCTCTCTGTAATATGTTGTAGTTTAATTGATGATCTATATTTAATATGCATCTATGTACACATCAAATGTTGATTAATGTAGATACATGAGGCAAGGAGCTAACTACAAAACCGAACGTGACCCAAATAATAATCTTAAGCTAATATATATATTAACCTACAATTTTTTATTAGCTCAAAGTGTTACATTGATTTTATATACATGTACATGTATATCCATCTGAAACTATTTATCCGTCTCAGGCAGTCGAATTTTTCTGTCTTAAAAGGCCAATTTGTACATAGCATATATTCGGCCATTTTCATACCTACGCATACACACATTGCTTCCTGTCAAAATACCCTGCCATGAAATTTTGCTTTACTTGCAATTTTTTATCGATGCCTGATGCAACAATAAACCAGTGCTTGCAAATAATCATCCAGATGACACAGTTTTAAGCTTTAGTAACGGTATCAAACATATCTAACACAGCAAAACAATCTGCAAACCAAAACAACAACAAGATACAATGTATTAGCGCTTAAAATTCAATTTACCTTGAAACTCGGTCAAGCGGGGAGGTAGGCGAGGAGCCTCTAATTTCGAACGCGTCCACTTTGACCTTGTGTTCCATGCCATGGCGTCACGAACTCAGAACGCACGTGGACATTACTCCTCCGATTTTAACAAAGCAGGAGGAAACCATCGAGCTTTGATGGGCGATTACCACTGGAAACGTTGCGCTATAAAACCTTCCTGAAAACTATGCGACCATGTTTCACATGACATGTCATCGTACATGTCATCGCCAGACTTCTTCGGGTGGTTACCAAGCCTGCTTGGCAAGATGGCGACCGCCATGTGCAACGCGGCGAGGTACACATGCCATTAGGGACAGCGCGTCTCCCAACCCCAAAATGCTTTGGAAACGAAAGAATATCGAGGTCGAAATGTATTATGGACCAAAATATAACAAGACAGCGGTAACCTGGTCTCTAACATTAGTAGGCCTGGTTAATTTTATCATTTTTAGCGGGTAAGGTAAATCCTGAATAAAATTTTTCACTTGAATTGCTCCAAGCATTGTTCAATATTTATGTATAGAATGATCCTTGCAAAGTTGAGCCGTCGACAGCGCAAACCCAGTGCTTACAATACTGAGATGAGGTGGTTTTCGAAAGCTTTTCGCCAGCCCAAAACTCGGCGAGAAATCGATCGACAAATTCAAAGCCATGATCTGGGACAATCCTACTGACGATATGCTACCAAGTTATGGTAGGTTTTTTTTAAAGAAAATTAAGAAATGACTTCATGTGGAGTGATGTCGTGATGTGTAGGCTTATTTTTCCAGGTATATCCTGAACTAGTACTGGAACCGGCTAAAATATGCAATAAAGTTTATGTAATATAAAGATAAACAAAACGAAAATGTGTGCACGGGCCCGAAAAAGTAAAATGATGTAAAATAGAATATGGGATATGCTTATTTTGTAGCTGAAAAAATGCGATTAGGGTTCTAGACATGGTGTGGAAGGGTGGAAAGGGGGTGGGGAGGGGGGGGGGGGGGTTGGGTTGGGGGATGCCATCTCCAATACAGTATCACAGTTTTGTTGAATTAGAAAGCAGTGATGCTTAGAAATTTATAATCTTATATACATCTTTGTCCGCTAGCAGCCCACTCCAACTCTACTTTTTGAGGTCTATTACCCCACTCCCTTAGAAAATATTTAATAAAGCCAGATGAAAACTTATCATGTTGTTACTAATTAACAGGATTGACTGCAGATGAGCTTGCCTGTCTTGCTGCATCGGGAATGCAAGGCTGGGTCTATACTGATCACGTCACATGGGTTTTAAAACAGCTTAATGACATGCAAAATGATACCATGCTACTATGCCCAATGTCGTTGTTAATATCCACAACGAGATGATGAGGAAAGCTAAGTTACTTAACCCTGGACCATTAAAAAGGCTGGTTTTCACTCTGAATGTGGGACAAAGGAATGACAAAACTTTCATTGGCAACCCTCAAAATGGTGGTAATCATTGGGTACTGGTAGATGTTGAGCTGCGACCTTTCATGAAGATCATATACTGTAAGATGCTGGCTTGGCAACCTCCCCCAGACATCATTGATGTCATCAATGATTTTGCACGGTACATTCCAGAAGTTGGAACGCACAAAAAGAGTCATTTGGTGCTTGCCCACTCTCCCAGTGTGACTAATTGGCAGGGTCATGAATGTGACTGACGATGCCGTAACTATTCCCTGCAGAGTTGCACTGATATATGTGGTGTTATTACTCTGGTAAATGCAGCTGTGGTAGCCTTGCACAGCCCTCTTTTCTGATGGTTAACGGGTCCAGTGATCAAAGAATCGATCTTCTTGCAACACCTGACCCAATACTGGTTATATTTTGTGTCGCCCATGAGCAGAGACGAAGCCGTATTCTTGTCAGTGTGAAACAAATTTTTAGTTTGTTTATTGTGGAACTACCACAACTTCCACTGATGACCACTCCATCTTTCCCTCACCCCCATTAGTGGTCATTATATGGTTTTACACATTGTGCTGGCATTATTTTGAGCATAATAGCGAGGCAAAAGAATCTAGCATTATGCGGGAATAACAGTGACAAAAACTGGCTGATGTCTTTTGAGCATAATATATAGTGAGATTTTTTGATCATCAAGCATTTGCATAATGACAACAAATTTGAGCATTATGTGTAAAACCCTATTTCATGACCCATTTCCAGTACTATTCTGATATTTACAACACAACTTTGCAAACACAAAATCCTTTAACAACAGAAAGACAACAATGTTGGGAAGGAATACTCCTTCTAACATGAACCAAATACATTGCCCCATGAAAAATGCAGGACATGTGGTTAGTGAAGTACAAAGATAGAAGAGTGCTTTTAAAAACCTTTTGACCTAAGTTTTCATCTCTAAAATGGCCCTTGTGATATGATCAGTAGCAGGCTGTACATGTTTTCGTGACGATTTGAACAGCTAGAGATAACTGTGCAACCTGGCACTAGCCTTCTAGCAGGCTACTGCCATATTGGCTTATGATATTGGCTTATGATATTGGCTTATGTTATCCACAGGTCTTTAGCTTCTTCATTGTGAAGAACATCATCATAATTTACTTCTATCAAAATGAAAAAGATCACCAGGGATAATGAAAACCTGGATCTACAGGTCCCTTGGCAAAATTGTTTGTTTGATGCTGTGCTAAATAGAGAAGATGATATCATTATTTAGAGCATTTAGAGCAGGAAACATTTTCACACTAGGAAATATATAAAATCATTACAGGTCAGACTAGTGAAATTTTAAAAGCTGATTCTAACTGTTTCTGGACAACCTATATGGAACATGCCAGGTCTCTTTCAATTGAAATCATTTTGTTATTAGCAAAAAAAGGACAGAGCAGTCATTCAAGACTATTCCAGCAGCTTGTATTAATAATAATATTGGACCATGTTTTTGATGTTCTGTTAAATAGAACAGGGATAAGCATGTGAAATCATTATTGGCATGAGGTGAAACTAGTCTTGTGTTTCACACATTTAATTTCAGTGAGCTATCACAATACTGGGCATTGTGCTTTGCATAAATATTTGATCAATCAGCTCATTTCCATAGGATTTTTATCAACTTGATCCCCACCACAGATATATGCTTGTACATGTACATGTAAGTTCTGAACGGCACAGTGCGAACTATATTGATTTTGCAACAAGTTTACTATTAATTTAATATTTTTTTGCCATACATGGCTCGAGTAACATTCTAAGGAAAATTGGACTCTGAGTACATGTCTGACATCTATTGTCATTTCAATATTGTCTTATAGTTATTTCATATTGTTCTAGAGTTTTTACTGCTTTTAAGCAACAAATCTGAAACAAACATTACATGCAGAAACAAAAAAAACAGATAAATATTATTATATATTATATTATATATTTTCAGGCTTTCAATGTTGGTATGTGTGTGGAATTATAATGGGATTACGGTATGAAGTTCTGTATTACTGCATTAAATACACGACAAGCCGTTACGATTATTGTTAATCAAATTAAAGAAACTACATATAATTTCTACATACACAACACAAGCTAAGGTTCGTTTACTGGTAACAAATAGGTCAATGAATTGCAAGATAATGAATACCGTGGTGCACAACTGATCTGATGAGCAAAAATTTCTGTGACTGAGACGTTCGAGGGATAATTCGTGTTTCCTTTCAGAAATATTTCGAGAAAACGTGGGCTGGTGGTCGCTAACTGCGTTTTAAAGCTGAAATCAACCAGGCGTTTCAAGTGTTAGAGACCAGGCTCCCACTATCTGATTATATTTTGGCCCACAATACATTTCGATCCCGATATTCTTTCGTTCCCGATGCATTTTGGGGTTGGGAGACGCGCTGTCCCTAATGGCATGTGCGAGGTACGTTCTGATCAGAAAGTTTAATTTCGAGGGGGCGAAAAAACGATTATTTCATTCATTTGGAATCAAGGATGCCTTAGTGAAGAGGCTGGCTAACTTACGAATCGAAAAACCGACAGCAATTCAAGAAAAGGTAAGTTATGTCTAAAACACGTGTTGCATCCGGTTGTATGCACACTTGTCATAATGATTTGAGATTCGAACAAGGCGTCACAAAACCAAAACTTTTTGCGTTACAACAAAGTGTAAAAATCATTGCTCAAGGTGTCACAAATTATCACAAGGTTGTATCAACATAGCCTTGCACTATATATATATCATTACATATATAGACATTAGTTTTAACTTACATGTACAGTGCAGCTCAGATATATCCGAACCAAAATATACGCGTAATTCGCGTCAGTCCAGTACGCGTATACGCGTATGGATATACGCACATACGCGTATGGATATACGCACATACGCGTATGCATATACGCACATACGCGTATGCATATACGCACATACGCGTATGCATATACGCACATACGCGTATACAATATATACGCGTATGTCTGATTAGTATGTATGAGCTAACCTATTGTTTTTTCTTTTCTTAACAAGTCATTGTTGTTTTCAATGGCTTGACTGCTTGCCACAGAGCGAGAAAGAGTTTTCTTTATTTTGAATACGCGTATACTGTATACGCGTGTATGCCTTCAGACTAGAGTTATTAGCAAAATGTTGGCTGAAACTAACATTTTGCAATTGGGCACTTGACAGAAAATTAACTGACTGAATATAATTAAAAGAGAGAGTATTTTGCCGTTAAATCAAAAATTTACTCCTTTTTTTGTCAAATAGAACCTACACGCTTCAACAATCCATCTTCATGGAGCAAACACAACCGAATGAACTTTTTTTCGACACAAAGTAAACACGGTCCAAGCAAGCGCGCGACTTGGAAACGTGTGCCGAAACACAGAACTTTTCCTTGCAGAAAATTACAAATAACAAAATGTGAGCGGCGCTCCATAGAAACTTCAGTAAATAATTCTTTCGTTGTGGAAAGAGTATTTTACCATTTGCAATGGTTTGTGTCAGATATAACCAGAGATATTCTTTTCTCGACAAGGTCTTCGGAACGCTTCAAACAATAAACATTCTCGCAAGCGACTTGCCGACGCATGCCGAAACACAGAACTTTTCCTCGAAGAAAAAATAACTAAACGTGAGCAACGTGCCAGTGAAACTTTGATAAACAATTATTTAGCTGAAGAAAGAGCATTTTACCGTTTGAATGAACGATTTGTGTCAAATATAATCAGAGATATAATTTTTTCGACAAGGTCTTCGGAACGCTTCAAACGATAACCATCTCGCAAGCAACTTGCCGATGCATGCCTAAACACAGAACTTTTCCTTGAAGAAAAAAATAACTAAACGTGAGCAGCGCGCCATAGAAACTTTGATAAACTAATATTTAGCTAAAGAAAGAGCATTTTACCGTTTGAATGAACGATTTGTGTCAAATAAAACCGGAGATGTCATTTTTTCAACGAAGATCTTCAGAACGGTTCAGACAATAAACACTTTCCAAATGACTTGCCGGCGCGTGCTGAAACACAGAACTTTTCCTTGAAGAAAAAATAACTAAATGTGAGCGGTGCACCATAGAAGCTTTAATAAACAATTTTTTCGTCAAGGAAAGATTATTTTACCATTTGCATGAATGATCTGTGTCAAATATAACCAGAGATATCATTTTTTCGACAAGGATCTTCAGAACGCTTAATTCAGACAAACATTTCGCAAACGACTTGCCGACACGTGCCGAAACACAGATCTTATCTTGTAAAAACATTAAGTTCACGTGTTAAAATAGGAAGTTCAAGCGCCGGTTTCAATTTTCTTCCCATGTTTGGTAACTTAAGATCAAGCAAGTGTTAATAAACGGTAGTTTGTCGGTGAATTTGTGAAGTGAATTGAAAACTCGAAATATGATAGCTTTCATTGATCGGCAGGACGTTTTAACAACATGCAAATTTCGCTTTGAAGCCTTTTTCATTCCCAGAAATGTAATGTCCTTTGTTTAACAAACACTGCTTCACATAAAGAAACTTGTGGGAATGCATGACAAAGAGACATATATGCCCGTATATACATGCATATGTGCGCGTATATACGCGTATATGTGCATGTATTAACATACGTGTATACGCAAAATACGCTCATATAATACGCGTATGCGTAGTTCGCATCTATCTGAGCTGCAGTGTAACCTTGTCTGTTATATACCCTTGTATATATTTTTTACAAGTGACATTTTTTTTTTTATCGTTTCTTACCTTTATTGACAATTACATGTACATGTACAAAAAAACTGTTTAGTACAACTTCCTAATAAATTTACAACAATGAAATTTTTACCATTCTTTCTCCTACATTACATTTTATTTGTAGCTGTTTTGTAGCCGGCAGGTATATTTTGCAGGTTGCAGGTTGCAGGTTGAAATTTAATTATAACTGGAAAACCGCTGGCACTAAAAATAATTAATAACCTATATACTCATCAGGGGTTCTTACATAAAGTAATTTGCCTCTTTCACATATTGAAAACATGATCGATCCGCTATAAGTACTTATCGATTGACATGCTGAGACCAGTGAAATCTCTTCAAAGCCATCTGGATGGCTGCTGCACAGATATATGTTTCCATTGATTCCAGATTTGGCTCGGGTCTTCCCTCAACAACAGAAGATTGCCATCACAAATGAAGCAAATAAATTAAGAAATGAAATAATGTAAGATTTTAACCGATGAATATACTAACACAAGCTCAGTGTGCTTTCATTTTGGTACTCACAAGGAAGAAACCAAACTCAGCAGATATTTCAGATGATATTTCAGATGTTTCTTCAAAAGCAATAATTCATTGCAGGCTTAAAATCGTAGGAATATACTCTCCTCCCATCACTTCGGCCAGTTTGGCACTTAGGTGGAAGCCACCTTTCTGAGCGATTAGAAACAGCATCATGTAACAGTCACGGTAAGTCTACCACCTGTACGTTTCTTTTAAGTGCCAGCAGTTTTCCAGTTATAATTAACTTTCAACCAGCAACCTGCAACCTGCATCCCACAAAATATACCTGCTGTTTTGTAGTGGGGATTCGCTAGCCATCATCAGGTGGTATTCTATCTGGGGCCTTGCTGGACACAGTGGAGGCCCCGAGATACTGCGGGCACCCACCTTCCATTTAAGTGTGGCAGCTTCAAGTAGTTTATCTATGATGTGGAGATATCATTGTAATGTAGCTCATGATCATATGTAATATGAGTTGTACATGTAATCTGACATCTAAATCTGTTCAATTTTGTGATGGAAACCTGAGTAATAATTCTCTTTCTGAATATTAAAATTTTATCAACCTGTGTTATAGGCCCTAGGACCAGTACTTGAAGGGAAAAACACAGTAATCAATGCTGAAACAGGGAGTGGCAAAACACTTTGTAAGTGGACATTAGTGAGAATATGTTTTCTTACGGTGATGTTGTGTAAAATTAATATCTTTGACTTGTACAACTCATGTTGAAATCTCATATCTGATCATGTACACATGTAGTGAATTAAAGACGAAGGCTACTCTACAATCTTGTGAGATTAAACATAACATGGACAGCCAGTGAACTGATATACCTTTACTTGTACATATTTAGACTTAACACTGAACAGCCTGGAAAAGTGCCAGTATACTTCTTAAATTGTAGATCTTTAGGCAGGAGAGTATAATATTTTTAATTTCAGAAATCTATAAAACTTTTATCTACAAAGTCATGTATACATATATCAAGGAAAAGCCTGATTTAAACTCTTTTTAAAAGATGCTCTAACAAAAGCCTGATATGACTGCTTGTCATGTTTTTTGTGAGGATTGACGATGTTATTTATTAATTAGTTGCCTATTTTATTTAGTACTCTTGGTTTCCTCTGGCAAGTTTTAATGATACTTCTTTTTGTTCAGTACATGTACCTGTAAATGGTCAGACCACATGTACAGAGTTCCCATTAATGCACAGGTGTGCATGTTATATGCACAAAAAATGAAAAGGACGCACAGTTTTTTGGTAAAGTGCGTCCTACCCAAAAATCTCTGCGATCATCATGGTATGTACTTTGAGCTGCCATTTCCATTGTCAGTTGTCGGGTCATCTCTACGCAAAAGAGTTTATTTGATATTGTTAAGCCTTCAACATTGAGGAAACCTGAAAAATGGAAACCTGAAAGTGATACAGATCTGGGGCATGATGCCCAGGTGAAGAAACACAAATTTTGTCCGAAATGGCTGGAGGAGTTTCAATGGTTAAAATATGAATCGACCAAAAAACAAGTGCAAAGTTTGTCTCAGTGCTTATTGTGTGGCTGTAAACCTACATAAATCATCCTTCCTTTGCCTATAACTAAAAGTTAATACATTTTTAATAAATGTTTTTTTTATAAAATTTAATAAATTTTAGTAAGAAAAAAGAACCCCAACTATCTGGAACTGGGACTCCCAAGGACCCTTAACTATCAAAACTAGTGGGTACTCTGAATGTAGTTACTGGTAATCATCAAGTTTTTAAGTACATGTAAAAAGTACAGGATTTAACCACCAATATTACGATTTGAAAAGCTGACATTTCACTTGAAAGATGTAGCCCTTATCAGAGTAAAATATGCTGCTATTGCACTTCTGAAAGAAAGTAGTAAATTGCAATATTCAAGATTTGCCGCTTGCTGATTCAAGGTTAGTCTGTTGCATGTTCTTTCACTCTTGAATGAGACTAATTGAGGAAGATACTGTACTTCATTTGTTAATTTGGATGTTACAGTGTATCACACTGTGTTTGCTGTTCTCTGCATAACCTATTTGCTTAAATACCTTATAATTATTAATAATTATAGGTTATTTGCTTCCCATTGTCAATAAACTTCTTGTGGACAAGGAGGTACTTTCAAAGCCACCATATGCGCTTGTTCTTCTGCCCAGTATTGAACTGTGCCATCAGGTGAGTTCTAAACTGACAAAATTCACAGTAATTGCTTGAAGGTTTATTGGTTGCTCAGCCCAAAGGTTGGGAGGCGCAGTGGCCTCATGGTTAGTGTGCTCGTCTCCGGATTGAGCGGTCCGGGTTCGAGCCCTGGCCGGGGACATTGTGTTGTGTTCTTGGGCAAGACACTTTACTCTCACAGTGCCTCTAATCAAGGATTCAATTTTTTTTAAAAATTAAATCTGCATTCCAGATGCTTATTGAAGAACAATTGTTTAGAAGTGTAATTGTGTACATCTGCTAAGACGTCACTCAATTGAGACCAGTCATAAAATTTGATCTTACCCCGTTAATATGGCCACCCTGTTAATACAGCCACCCTGTTAATATGGCCACTCTGTTAATATGGCCAAATTTTCATGGCTCTTTGGTGACTTTATAAAGAGGGTTCCACTGTAATATTTATCATCAAGTCTCCGACTGGCACACTCACACACTTGCATTTCAGCGCTCATGGTTTTGAGAGGCTCAAACACTTTTAAATCATTTATTGTTCATGATAATCATAATTTTATGATTTTCTTTTTCATATAAAGGTTAAGTACATGTAGCGCTGCAATAGACGCACAAGAGCTTTTAGACTGTAGGTAAAAGAGATGCTATTGCTTATATGTGTAAGAAAATTGATTATTTTTCTTCATTTATTTATTCAGGTTGCCAATGTGTTTCAAAGTTTAACTGATGATACAATGCATCCATGCATTGTTCATAGAGATTCCAGGCTGCGAGTTAATCCCAAGTACCCCATTGTACTGGCCACGCCCAGTACCCTGTTCACTTACAGTCTCAAAACTCTTAACAATGTACAAGTGGTGGTTACTGATGAGGCAGATCTTGTGATAGCCAGTGGAGGAGATGACATCTGGGAAATTCTCAGCTTTTTTAAGGGTGTTGATAGCCTAAAGAAGCAAAGGAAACAGCAAAAGCATTCAGCGAGGCAGAAAGCTTTACAAGGACGAATTGATGCTACAGAACGGGGAAGTGATTCTATTGTGCCCAGGTCAAATGAAATTAGAACAAAAGGTTTGAACCATAGTGGTAAAAATGTGAGTATTCAGGCGGATGTTTTACCTTCACAAAGGCAGTTTGTGTTTGTGGCTGCAACTCTGCCTTCATGTGGTAAAAAAGCAGTTTACAATGTGCTGAGGAGATGGTTACCAGAAGCAGAATTCGTGTCCACTGAACTGGTACATCATACTGTGCCGACTGTGGATATCTTTTATGTCAAAGTACAAGAAGCTCTTAAACTGCCTGAGCTTCTGCGTTGCTTGAATTCTTTTGTTGGAATTATTAAATATCCACTGACTGGCATGGGAAAGAAAAGTAGTGATGAAGTGATGGTTGGAAATGAGGAAAATGTTGGTGCTAGTGCAAATAGGTCTTCAGATCAAGACGGGAATGCAGAAATGTTTTTCGCCAAAGAGAAACGTGACGTCTCGGCTACAGAGAAAGGACACTTTGTGGATGGAACACGTGAAGGTAAAAAAGAAACTTTTCTGGAACCGGTAGGTTTAATAAATCTCCGAGTGTTAGTATTTGTGAACACACCAAAAGCAGCCGAGGGAGCTTTTAACTTTCTCAGTGATACCACAGAGGAAGGAGAGGGTGACTCTATCCCTTGGGAACATGTTAGTCAGCATGACAAAATTATAACTACATGGCAAACTGTTCAGGATGAATTTGATGAAGATGGCACAGCTGCACATGAACACGTTGTGACTCATACTGGCTTGAAGGATATGTGGTTAGGGAGAGTTGGACGGATTCATGGCGATATCCCGCCTTCTGAAAGAATTGAAACTTTAAGAAAATTCACCTCGGGAGAATTGCGGGTCTTGATTTGCACTGATCTGGCCTCGAGAGGGCTAGATATCCGGGATGTAAGTCACGTGATTCAGTTGGACTTTGCCTCCAATGCAGCGCAAGTGCTGCATCGCACAGGACGGACAGCAAGGGCAGGCGCCTCAGGGAAAGGTAGGGAACTGAGATTCAAATTGCATTTGCCGTGTCTCCGCTTACAATGTATATAAAAGTGAGAATTATATGGTGCTGCGAAACAACGTAAATAGTTACATATAAGAGTTTGTATGCGAAGATAACGAACGTATTACCGGCTCTCTCAGTAGAAATACCGAGAAGCACGCAGTAAAGACGCCTTCCCTTGCTTGCCTTCAGTATTGCTTGTGTTTACATGAATATCGATAGACCTTAAACACTGCTAATTCACGAGGGAAGCAGGGGAAGGCGTTGTCATCGATTTTCTCTCATCATTATTTCATTGTTGCGCCCTTTTACCATATTACACCTGTAAGTCAAGAGAACACGCAAAATGTGAGCCCGTGTTGAAATGTAAACTAGAGTCGTATTTGTTTCTGTAACGCACCTTATGCTATCGGTACGATTTTCGGATGATGCAGGATGTATTTTAAAAACTACACGTAGAAGCAGAAATACTTGAAAATGACTTAATGATATCATAATAAATCCCTTATTCGATGGTTTAACATAGAACACGAATGGACCTTTTGCTCATTGCTCGTTTCACTATGCAACTCGCAAAATATCCGCTCGTATTATACGTTAAACCGTCAAATAAGGTTTATATATGTTTTATTATATGGCTGTGTCTTACAAAGACTGGGAACTACCGAATTCGCGAATTTGATTGGCTGATATCGATATTGACCGCGGTCTACATTTTCCCATCTAGACCGCCATCTAGACCGGTTTCATTTTTCGTTGAAAAAGTCGTAAACTAAAATACAAAAATGTTCACCATTTCCTTTTATTTTCTGCTCAATCATTTATGGAAGTGCCAAAAAGCCTGATGACAAAAAAAAAAGTAAAGGGGACGAGCAAATTTCGGCAGGTTTAGGTTAAACTCATTTCCGTTTGCAAGAAAAATGTCAGCAAACCGGTTACATTAAACAATTAAAGTTTTCTTCTTTGCCATACAATAAACATCTTATTAACCGAGCTACGTCGGTCTGTATGGGAGAATCTTGACCTCGGTCGTGTGTACAGACCTCACTGCGTTCGGTCTGTACTCACGAACTCGGTCAAGATTCTCCCATACAGCCTGGACCTCCTGCTCGGTTAATAAGAGGTAAATACTAGGTGGAACTTATCTTTGTGTCAAAGTGTGGCGTGACGACTCATGTAACGGCTGCGAAGGAGACTAGTACAAGTCCGTTTAAGTGTGGGCGAGGCCTTATATTTATGCTTTTGTACTGTCATACATGTACATGTATATTGACGCTTGCGCAATGAGGTTTAAGAGACCTATGCGTTAAAAGAACACAACCCAAAGGCGGCAAGAAATATAGTCAGAAACGTTGGTAGGGGAAACCTTTCTACTTTGTGTTTTTATCTTGTATAATACAAGATATGTTTTATAGGTGGAACAAATTCTGAATGAGACACAAAGAAGAAATTAATTTTTAATGCCGTCACTTACTTACCCTTCTTTAAACCCGGACACGCGGCGCGACATTACATACAGTAGTGCTCGCAATGGAATGGCTATGTTAAATCGTGCGTCCAAACCTGAAAGTGCTGTGCGTAATTTTCCACTCAATATTGCAGAAGAATCCCGCTCTGCTTTTGTCATGTTGCGAGCAACAATTTCAGGGCTGGGCACACGAGTGAATAATGTCCGGACCTTTCGTGTCCCTCGGTAAGTTTCAATTATATTGTAGTTAATTTTTTTCTATACTCTAAAACAGATCAGATCCAATTATTTTGCCAATCCTCAAGTGTCGTTTGTAATCTGAGTTAGATGTGTGTTTTATCCCTTTGCAGTAATAAATTTTGTTACAAAAGATGACGAAGATCTGGCGAGGGCTGTCCGAGCTTGTGAAGAATCTCCGAACAGTGATGGCTATCAAGCCACTTTCAGCCGAAACCGAATGTTTAGGAAACGTGTGAAAAATAGTACTATTCCTTTAGCTGACAAGCTGTAATGGGCTTGTTCCTGACAAGGGCTAGGGAAGGTCTGGTGGTCAGTCCTTGTCAACTCACTTGTGACCCTTATGTGCATGCGGCTGGCAAGATGATCTCCCAACAGCTCATGTTGTCTAGAGGAATATGTATTTTGTAGTTGGGGTCAAGTTTCCTCTGAATGTGTCCAAGAGGTGGCTGCTATTGTTAAGCAAATGTTGTACTGTAACACCTAATTTAATGTAAACTTGACTTTTCTTGTGAAATATCGGGACATAATCACGGGGATTCTTCTTCACGTTTTGTCAATACGGTGTTAAATTTGGGACAAAGTACCTGTCATACACGAAATGCTGCTAGAACACCAGGGATAAAGATCTTGTCAGTGAATTCTTGAAGGGACCGTTATTTGAGGTTTCATTTGATGTAAATGTGATGGGTTTTAACGTTTGGAAGTCATGTTCATATGACAGTGTCCCTATTACTGCTAATGAATGCCCTGTTTTATTAATTAATGGTTCTAGTTCAGGTTGGGCTGCTTCCTTTAATCAGCAGGCGTACTATGTACACTGTATCCGCCAAGGTGGGTGGGAACCTCTATGAGATATTTTGAAATCACGCAATTTGGCAACAATGTGGAGGACCATCAGAGTGCTCGATATGTAAATCTACATCCAGAGAGTACAAGCTCGTAACGTATCGATGGCTAAACTGCAAATAATTTCAACCGCATGCCCTAATATCGAAATATTTCTTGTCTCAGTTTTTTGTTATCAACACGCTCTACAATGGGTTTATTTCATTGCCAAGTCATTTATTTATGGTTACTTAGACAGCAGTAATCTGCTTTATCAGCAGCATCTTGCCAAAAGCGGCTAAAGCCCAAACTGAGATCCCTACTATCTTACAATGACCCTTAAGAGCTTATTTTGCTTTGCAGAGTTTCATAGTGTCTCTACTTAGTTTACTCCAAAACCGGACTTGGTATGTTATCTGCAGAATTTAAGCCTGTGGGGGTGGTACTTCCTCCACGTAGATCCGGGACACTGAGTTCCAACCAGTCCGTGCGTCAGCCGATCCAAAACCACAGTTACACAGTTACCTACCCAGAATCCCACAGTTACACAGTTACCTACCCAGAATCCCACGCGCACAGTGCCTTTGGCGACTTTCTCACACACCCCTTCAATATGGCGAGGGCGGTGCAAGTTCTTTTTGTGGCCATTCCCCTGTACCATATAGACCACGCCATCAATCGCCTCTGGAGCTGAGCACTCGGCTCCGTTGAAGGTAAAATACCATCGTCTGCAGCAGTCATGACAGTTATAGATGCGAAGGTTGCCATTCCAGTACACGCGCAGACCAGTTTTGTCTGACTTTTTATTGAAAAGACATTCCTATAAAGAAAATGATAGGAAGTTTTTATAAAAGATGTTATTTGTTTTTCTTTGTTTGAGACTGACAGGACAACTTCCATGAGGAAAGACGTCACCATTTAACTTGAATTATAAAGACTTACGGTTAAAATAACTATAGAAATGTACTGTTCACCTTGAGCAATCCAGTGTTCATGTCGTCGTTGACATTTTTCCAAACGCACTGTTTCCAGTTACTTGTTAGCGTCCCTGGAGGTCCCTGGGGTCCTGGAGGGCCTTGGCTTCCTGGTTTGCCATCATAGCCTCGCTCTCCACGCGGTCCTATGGGTCCTTGCGGGCCGAGCAATCCCGCGACTCCTGCTGGTCCCGCGGGACCAGCGCTCCCAGGGATACCTGGGATTCCTGGCGCGGCACAACAGCAACTTTTACCGCAAGTCTGTTCAATTTCCCTAAATGTAGATGACGATAGGCGCATTTGTTAACTCTGAAAATTTCTATTTTTTCATTTGCTTTTCGAATAAATTATCTTCACTTATCGTCCTTGACTACCCTCAGACTTCCAGAGTGAAATTTCGATTTGCAGAAATTTACTGAGGAGAGTCTGCCTTTTCATTAAATGTATTTGTGATCAAAAACTATTTTCGGTTTGGTTAAACGCATAAAATGATCAAAAAATTCGGGATACACCATTTAAATCAGATGCGAGTATTGTGGCAGAATCAATATTTTGAGGGTTTTTTCATAAATCAGTATTTCACGAATCGTCTGTGTTAGTCGTCGGTATTAATCGTCGTGCATATTCTTCACATAAATGCATGCTCATGAGTATTCCATCCCACGCGTTCCTTAAAAAGCAGTTATGCAAACTAGGCGTAATTGGTTTGGTTTTAGTTTTGCGACACACATTTGAAAGCCACTCTATTAATGCCGCCGCACACAAGCCGATGGTTTGTCGGCCGACAAAAAAATCTTCACTTGTCGGCTAGTGTGCGATGAATTCAGACAAGTCTGCGACAAGATCGGGGCTCGGCTCCAGGCCTCAACACGGTTAGTTGCGACAAAAAATCTACTAGTGTGCGGCAAGCTGATGGCCCGCCAAATGTTAACCCGATTTGACCCCGGCAAAATAATCTGCAGTTCTACAACAAAAAATCGGCAAGTGTACGGCAGCCTTAAGTTATTAAATGTAAAGAACTCACTTCGTCTTGATTTGCACCTGGACTTGATTTTTTTCCTGCTGTGGTACAGAAAGTGATCAGCGGTAAAAAGAGTAAACACAACATGGTGGGGAACATTTTCATATGTGACTGCGTCATCGTTGTCACTTGATCTGCGAGTATAAAAAATAGGGAATATACAAGTGTGTTGGTGGGTGTGTGCGGAAGTATGAAACGTTTCTTTGGATGATTAACTCGATATCTTTTTATGTTATACAAATAACACAGAATGAACAGATTTTGTTGATCCTTGAAAATTGTTTGAAGATGGTCTGTAGGCCAATCGAACGTTTCCGAAATAAATTCCGAAACTTTCCGAAGATATCCGGAAACTGCCGAACATTTTAGTAAGACATTCCCAAAGTTACGACTAGCAATGTCCAGTTTATGGAGGCGCGGTGGCCTCATGGCCAGTGCGCTCGTCCCCGGATCGAGCGGTACGGGTTCCAGCTCTGGCCGGGACACTGTGTTTTGTTCTTGGGTAAGACACTTAACTCTCACAGTGCCTCTCTCCACCCAGGAATATAAATGAGTACCGGCGAATTGTTGGGGAAACCTAACAAATTGCGGGGAAATGACCTGCGATGGACTAACATCCCATCCAGGGGGGAGAAGAAATACACCTAGCCGCTTCATGCTACAGAAACCGGGATAAGCTCCGGCAGCTATGAGCCAGTCGGCTCTAAGGCTTCACTTTTTTGGTAGGCCAGTCGAACGTTTCTGATCATTTTCCGAAACTTTCGAGGATATCCGGAAACTGCCGAAGATTTAAGAGACATTCCAAAATGTGGGTGTCTGGAAGACCCGAATAGCGAATAGTCGCGAATAGTCGCGAATAGCGAACAGGGAATAGTCCCGAATAGCGAATAGTGCGAATAGTCTCGAATAGTGCGAATAGTGGCGAACAGTCTCGAATAGTGGCGAATAGTGGCGAATAGTGGCAAATAGTGGCAAATCGTAGGAGATAGGGTACCCAGTATCGCGCAGTCAACCTCATAGCAACGTTGGATGAGATTTTCCCGCTATCAGGACAAAAGGTGTTTCTAAACGTAATTTCTTCTGTTTTAACCGCTGCAAAAGCGTAAATACGTCTTTATGAGGTTATCCTTGTGTTTTCTGTTTTCTTAATGTCGGTGATGGACAGCCCTAGCCTGAGTCCGAAGAAGAAAAGGTAATAAATTCACTGAAATTCTGTGGCTTATTTGGATAATTAGATTTAAAGCGGTGACTATTGACGACTATTCGTCGCTATTCGCCACTTTTCGCGACTGTTCACCACTATTCGCACTATTCGAGACTATTCGCACTATTCGGGACTATTCGCTATTCTCTATTCGCGACTATTCGCTATTCGCTCTTCGGGTTTTCCAGACACCCCAAAATGTTACGTCTAACAATTTTCAGTTTGTTCAATGCCTGAGAAGTTGGCAAATCGTTACTCCATCGTAAAACTGTCAGTGGAAAAAAACATCTACCCCACACTGAGTTTGTGTGATAAGATCAACCATGGTTCACATCAGATGATGTTCCGCTTATGACCTCGGTCCTTTATTTTGGTTTCGGCTTGCAGTGTAGAACAAGGACAATTGTGAGATTCGTTTCTTCTGAATGTTACTGTAGCTACTGTCGCTGCAAAGAAAGCTGAGCAATCCGACAGCAAGTTTCCACATGATAGCGGTATGCTACAGTACACAAAAAAGACCCGAAATGACCTGAATTAAACAACTACGTACTGCTCTATTCTTCATCTCAACGACTGGCCGTACTCTTGAAAGTGGTTTCCATATTGTGGCAACGATCGCTACGGTTTTCGAAGTAAAACTCTTCTTAAATACTTCTATATGCTACATACGTTTCCTTACTTGTAATCTTTATCTCATAGAGGGCCCCACTGAAAACCACATTATTGTGAAGTGGGCTCCCAGTTGAAATATCTTTGTTATTAAACTGAGGTCTGTCTCAGCGATAACAGAACTTAAGTCTACTTAGGTGATCGCTGTCCCAACGATCCCGACTGTTGAAGAGCTGTTTTCATATGATTGTAACGATCACTGAACTTTTCCTCAGCTATTAGCTTCACATGGAAACCAGCCTTCTGTGGTTGTTGTGTGGTCTTAGCTCTGTTGGTTTTGTTTTGTTCCACTCGCTCGAATGTAGTTTGAAAAGACGTTTTTTTGTGTTGAGTTTCCAGTGTTCAAACATTTACACTGTACCGCACAAAGTAATCCGACAGCCGAAGAATTGAGGTTAGCCATTATGTAGAAATAGTACAAAAACAAACAAAGTCATTGCATTTAAGTTCATCGATCAAGTACCTACGTACCTTGCTGCTGTGGTTGTTGAAGAAAATTGTCACAATTTGAAGTACGTTTTAGCTTTATATGTCTCTCAATTTTGCAAAAATTAGTGTCACATTACTGAACAAGTAATCTTATTTTTCTGCTCTGTTTTAATTGATTAATGAGGTACACGTTTAGACAGATTTGAAAGTTGACCACGTCCCCCAGAAGAATCAAAACAAAACAACAAAGAACAACTTTTCAAAATACCCTTCAGTTTTGAGGAAAAATATCTTGCACTCGCATGTTAAGCAAGAACAAGGGTGTAATATATCAAACACGGGAGACCGTGTTTTACCGCAACCCAAACTGCGAAAAGAAGGCCGAAAATACGGGAAGTTGATTGTCCTTAAAGTTGGTTAAAGTTCATGATTGTTTCTTTGTGATCGATGGATACGGCAGTTCATGTTTCAAACACGTCGATAAATTTGTACGTGCGCTTATTACCCAGCATAATCTCATAATGACTTCGAGGTCAGCAGATCTCACGAGTGGTCAGCTGCGTGCAATGTTGTTTGTATAAGGACTGCCACATGATTCATGCATGTGAAAAGCATTTCGATTCGTTAGCACCTAAAACCTCAGTTCAGTCTACTGAACCTGACTGACATTTACAAATGTATGCACTGATTTCTGCTAAAATAGAATTTAGTCACATACAGTGCAAGTGACTACATCTAGCAGCAAATCTAATACTAGCCTGTTCCAGGCTCTCGGTAGTTGGGGACGAGCGACAAAAGAGGGCGACCGAGAGAAAAACGAGGGAGGACGAAGGCGAGGAACGGCGAGAGAGCTTAGTCCCCCTCGTTTTTTTCTCACCCGCCCTCTTTTGTCACTCGTCCCCAACTACCGAGAGCCTTGAGCTTGTTACGTATTTTGTCAACCCCTTGATTGAATTCACGAATTAATTAATCTACATTTCTCAAAACTCAACAAATGTGCGGCAATCCACGCCCGCCCGACGTTTCTTCTGAACTTAAACGCAATACAAAATATCACGTGATCACAAAACATGATGGCAAGTCCAAAGTCCTTATGTAACGCCAAAACAAAAAACGTGACAAGTTGAAAAGTCCAAAAATATCCTCCACAGATACTTGTACAAATAAATAACAAAAATAAATAACTACCCAAATACCCAGCAAGTTGATAACTCAAAACTTTACAATTTAAGTGGGTGATTTTGAAAACAATTCAATCGGGTGATTTTGGAATGGCGACATTTCGTGATATAACATTCTCTGGATTATCCCTGCTGACAAGCAGGCAGGGTAATCCTAGAACTCGTTAACACAACAAAAACGTTACTTTAGCACGTGTACATTCCTTCTCTTTTTATCGACCCGTTCTTAAGGAAGCTAAGGGTTTTGGCTCAATCCTGTAGATCAGCGTTAGGCTATCCCTAACGCCAGGGTTATGTTTTGTCCATGGTTTCCATGCTTAATTGTACTGAAGATGTTCTTTTTTTAAACTCGTGAATACGAGTTTATAGCGGTTAGTAGAGATCACTCGCTCGCTCGATCGCTCGATTGGTCGATTCCTCTAAACATTCGGGAATTTCTAGGCTTGCCAGTTTTTGGGGAGAGGGGTGTGGGTGCAGTGGTGAGGAAAGCGAACGTGATTTGCTATTTGGGCACCGAACTCAGGGAGCAGAGGAGTCCTTTTTGACTGTTTTCCTAATTAAATTCACCGCACAATTGATGTATTGTTGATTTAATCAAACTGTATACACGAGATCGTGTTACGTGTCTGTTGCATTACCAAAATAACGCAAAACATCCAGTCACTTTTATTTAAATTCTTTTCTACGCGTAACATGTAGAGCAAGGTGCTAAATGTTCAGGGGTTGTCCTGGGGATAAGCAAATGGCCGGCTCTCAGTTAATAATAAAATTTAAAATGCCCCACCTCCAGAATCAAGACGTGAGCAAAGCCCGGCTATTACCGAGAGGGGTTAGGATGGACACTGCTTGAATTGACTGATGCATCGCGTGCCCTCAAGAAAGTTCATTCCAGGACGGCGGGGCTGATAACATTGCATGTACACACAGCTAGTTTTCGACCACGTTTCCCCACCTTCTCAATCAAGTTACATGGCCTTATGTTCATACAGTGACGTGTTCATTTCAATTGTCACGCATTCTTATCCAAATGTCTCTTTGGTATAATGTTGGCAAACAAGAGATTATGATCAAATGGCAAACAACGACTACTTATACGCAAAGGGTGCAAAATCAAATACAAAATTATACGCATAATCAAGAGGCTATTCAGCAGCTCCTGACATAATTTCATTCCCCATTTGAATTCACGAGTTTTGCATCATGATACTCCTAGAACAATTTGATAGAGAACATTCTCTCCATGTCAAACATTTAATTCACTGTGAGGTCTCCACATGTTAACGCTGAAAAACACTCGAAAAACAATTTCGGCTGCTGCTAACAAATTGTAAGCTCATTTCAGAAGTTGATCAGAAGTAAACGAACTGATCCAATCCAGTGGTCCCTTGTGTGGTAGATAGACATAAAGTGCAGAAGAGGACTAAATTCCCCAAGTTGCAGAAGAATCATATACATTGTATAAGGAGACATGACCTTCCTGACTGTGTTTAAGGCAAGGTGGGTAGGGAAATATGTGTGGTTATTTTCTGGAGTCACATTATTGCAGAAGTGCAGCTATTTTAACTACAGTAACGTGACGAAATTGTCCGCTAAACTGTAAATACGCATTGGATGCCAATGTTTATATACCGGTTAAGTTATCGCATCTCAACTCCGATTCAAAGATAACGTAAACGGCTTTAGCTAATAACAAATGGAACAAGAAGTGGTGAACTTTAAATGAGAGCCAATCCTGTGCCCCATTTAATTTCCAAACCAATTATTTGCATACTTTTACCTTTACATCATCAGCTTCAGCTTACTTAAGCGGTCACTTTTTTTCTTTACTTGTTATGTAACAACAATAGTGACATTAAACCCCTTCATGTTTATTTTGCTTATCTTTAACTTCAAAGTGACGATCTAATCTTAACTTTCATCAAAACAAAAATTGAAGTTTTATCGTCGTCTCTTTCATAGAGCCACCTTAAGCCTGTGGGGGTGGTACTTCTTCCACGTAGATCCTGGACACTGATTTCCAACCTGTGTGGGCGTCAGCAGAACCGTAACCAGCACAGTTACCGACCCAGAATCCTACGCGCACAGCACCCTTATGGAGTTTTTCACACACTCCTTCGATTTGTCGTACACGGTGCAAATTTTTGGTGCCCGCTTCTCCACGATTCATGTAAACCACGCCATCAATAGCTGCTGGCGCAGAGCACTCGTCACCATCGAAGGTGAAATACCATCGCCTGCAGCAGGCATGGCAGTTATAGAGGCGAAGAACACCATTCCAAAAGACGCGCAGGCCAGTTTTGTCGGACATTTTGTTGAAAACACATTCCTACAGAGATTAATAAATCATCATCAACAACAACTAGGAAACGATATCGAAACGGAAACTGATCAAAGTCTTCGCGTTACAAGTGCGATGTTAGAATTGAACATTCGCGGTGACGATAAACTGACGTAAACTGTTTTTATTTACTGCAGGTCTTATACGTTACCTATTTGAGCCCGCATATATATTTTTACCATGTCTGGTAAACTTACATTGATCAACAATGATGCATCGAAAATGTGAAAAACTATGATTATTTTTTACGTTTCCGGCATCTAAATGCATTTTTGGCTTTACCTGAATGATAATCAATCTGAGACGAATTTTCTTTTACATTTCTTTAATTCGGCCTGCCTTCGTTGAGACAGGATTTGCCATTTGATACTCAAATATGCATATGGTCTTTATGTAGATTCCTCGGGATTTTTGTTGTTGTTGTCGTTGTTGTTGCTGTTCAATTCATTCGATTTGCGGAAATGCTTATTAGTGAATTTGTTTAAAGGTTATTGTGTCGAGAAGATGATTAGTATCAGCTATGGGAGGCCGCTTTTAGGCTTGGCTGGATCTATATCCTACATTTTGACTTCATGCATACATGGCCCATTGACGTGACTGGTAAAGGCTTACACATACCTTGATCAATCCAGTGTCCTTTGCGTCGTTCAGAGTTTTAAACACGCACCGTTTCCAGTTACTCCCCAGTGTACCTGGAGGTCCCGGGGGGTCTTTATCGCCCGCGTCACCTTTGGCTCCTGGTGGGCCCGCTGGGCCCGGGGGGCCTTGGCGTCCTTGTTTGCCATCGTAGCCTTGATCTCCTCGCGGCCCCGTTGGTCCTTGCGGGCCGGGCGATCCCGCAACACCTGCTGGTCCCGCGGGACCAGGGCTCCCAGGAATACCTGGGATTCCTGGCGCGCAAAAGCAAGCACTGCACCATAACCACAAGGTCCATGTGGGAATGTTGTTTTAGTGCCCTACAGGAAGAAAGTAAAAGTCCATTTATTCTTTCAAACAGTTCCAAAAAATCGTTCGTATCCATCTCTAGTAGTCTTTCGTAGACTTCCATGTTGCTCCTATCTTGTAATCGTTCGTTTAAATGTTACTGGTGTTTTTAATAGAGCTCCGTTACAAAATGAGCCCAGTTTAACTACATTTGCTTGAACAACTGAGGCAAAGAAGAAATTTGTCAGGATACTATGGAAGCTAAGAGTGAACCGAGGAAACTTACTTTGTCGTCACTTGGTTTACCGGTGCTGGAGTTGTCCGCGGCACAGACAGTCAGCGGTAAAATCAGTAAGCATAGCATAGCGGTCGAAAACAAGTTCATGTCTGAAAATATCGAGAACTATCCTTTGACCTGTGGACAGGAAACGATTGTCATTCGGTTGGTATCTTTGCAGTCATTGTAATATTTCCTACTGCTTCTGTACTGGTTCCGAAAAATTCGCAACCAGCTAACATAAGGAAAACATTTATAGTTCCTATATAGTGTGACGTATGTCTGTAGATGCGAGAGAAGTTTCATATTTGTTCATGAGATGGATTTCTTGGCTTTTTTCTGTGGCTGGAAGTGATCGCTGGAAAAATGTTTCTCTCTGTAGAATATTCCTCAGTTGAAAACATATTTCAGACAGTCAGTGAAACGCCTTAATAAGCAGATAAACGAGCATAGTTTAATTCGATAAAAACCACCAGCACTACAGTATAGGTCACTGATCGCGTAAGTTTTCTAAGCTTTCCTCCATGCAATCCCTCAAATATAATTCAATATATAGTGAACAAAACATAATGGGTAGGACACTATTTTGGCGAAACTAACATCAAGTCTTCCTACGCTTTAGAAAAATGCTCACAGGTTTAAGTTGGTGTCAATAGTTTCCTCCCAACACTGAAAAGCAAACTTGAGAAACTTCAATTATGCGCGTTTCTCTTGAAGGAGCAAAAGTGTAAGCATGATTTTAGCCTCATTCGAAAATCACTGAAACGGCCTGAGGCGACAAAGAAAATCGACTTGTAAACACAAGCTTGTTACTAGAACAAAAGACACCATTTGCACAATATGATGCTTACCTGAGACTTGATCGATAGAATAAAGAATTTTGTAAGCGGTAACTGTTATTTATACAGGATATAGTTCTCAGTTTCATCTCAGCTGTCAACTTTTGGCATAGGTTTTTACAATATTGGATTTACTTTTGCCAGTTTAGACTATGGGCTAATTCAGCTTGAAGTTTTGGCTTAAGTTTTTTGCATAGCGTTTTAGCTTTCAGCTTTTTGACCTATTGTGAAATGTTGGCATTTTAGTGCCGGAGTAGCCAAGTTGTTGGTCTTCAGTTTTTGGCAAACAGGCTTGTTCAGCTTCAAGGTTTGGCTTCAGGTTTTCGTCATGGCATTTTCAGCTTTCAGTTTTTGCCGAATTGGCTATTTTCTTATTGTAGTCTTCAGTTCTGGCAAACAGGCTCTTCCAGCCTCAGGGTATGGCTTTCGTTTTTGGTACAGCGTTTGTGGCTTTCAGTTTTAACCATTTAATGGCTAGTTCAGCTTTCAGCTTTCATGTGTGGAAAGCAGATTGATTTCGTTTATCCAATTTGTCAAGTGATGAAACGGTTAATGACAGTTCATGTCTCATGGATTCTCCGGTGCCACTTGTCCCCCCTCATTCTGTCTTTATCCTGTACGTGCAATTACTGAGAGAACGAGCGATTGTTTTCTCAAATCGGAACGATCGCTGAACTTTTTTCTCAGCTATCGTAACGATCGAATGAAAGCTGTTCTTAAATTCTGTACGTAGGGTTCACAGCCACCTTAAATTTCTAAAAATGTAAGATGGATCTGAACGTCATGAACAGAATATTTTCAAACATTGCCAAAAGTTGCACCTTATTCTACTGTAATCAAAATTCAAAGTCATTAAAAATGGGTGTCACCTTGTCGTTCTTGAAAAAGAAATACTGAAAATTAAGATTAAGGGTGTGTTTAGCGCGTCATACTGTTGCTATGGTTGCCTGTTGTGTCACGAAAATGATAATAGCGTGCTCACCAATGAATGGCCATTTTCTTAATACCATGACTGTAGCATCAACTGATAAAGAGTGGCTATAACGACCCGTCAAAAGTCTTGAAAAGTGTTGGAAACTGTTTTTAGCCACCCTAAGAGGAGAGTTCAAAATTCGTCCGTGAACGTCTTGCTGGTTTCTATTTTTGTATGTAAACCTCTCGGCATGAAGACTTCCTTTTGCTGACTTTTTCGTTTTATGCTTGTGGGGTGCCTGTTCGATTATATATTGGCGTTATGAGCAGAAATGGAATTCTGATCACGTCTCCTAAACTATGGATTTGGACCATTACTGACATCACTGGCACACAAAAGCAATAGACCTTTCTAGCTTGGGCGGTTTGTTGTCCCATTTCAGACCATGTGATGAAACTCTTGAGAATTCTTTTTTGCGGATTTTCAAATAGTCGCGTGTATATGAGTGAATAATTTTTACATGGATATTCTCTAGAGGATATCACGTGGTCTATAATGGGAAAACAATACCTTCCTGTGTTGCTTCTCTTTTTTCCATTTTTTCCCGGTCAAAACGAATTTTTTAGAGAAGTATACATCAGACGGGTTAAACCGGTAGGAGGTGCACATTTTCTACAATAATCCGCCACCGATCGCATTCAATATTTTGTCATTGGCCTGATTCAGATGTAAATTTTATCCTAGACGGTCGAAGCCGGAACCGACATATCTGAGCAGCGAGTGAAAAGTAACGCCCTTTTTTAGCTGAGAAGCTTAAATGTACTCGCTGTTGATGAGATGATCTCCTTACAGGGGTTGTTGTGTAAAGGTACTGTACCTGGCTCTGATAGTCAACTTGTGACAGAAGGGGTCAAGTTTTCCCTGAATGTGTTCAAGAGGTGGTTGCGTTTTGACGAGCACAAACTTTTACCTGATTGACTTTTCTTGTGAAATGCAGCGGTACAATCAAGGGGACCTGCGAAAGTACCAGCTCATAACGTATTGCTGGCTGAACTGTAAATAATTTCCACCGCATGGCCTGATATCGAAATATTTCTTGTCTCAGTTTCATGTTATCAACACGCCTACAATGGGTTTATTTCCATGCCAAGTCATTTATTTATGGTTACTTTGACATAATTATCAGCAGGATCTTGCCAAAAGCGGCTAAAGCCCAAACTGAGATCCCTACTATCTTCTTACAATAACCCTTAAGAGCTTATTTTATTTTGCCCAGTTTCATAGTGTCTCTACCTAGTCTACTCCAAAACCGAACTTGGAATTTTATTGTCGTCTCTCAGCGGAATTTAAGCCTGCGGGGGTGGTACTTCTTCCACATAGATCCGGGACACTGAGTTCCAACCCGTCCATGCGTCAGCAGATCCGTAACCAGCACAGTTACCGACCCAGAATCCCACGCGCACAATGCCTTTGGCCACTTTCTCACACACCCCTTCAATATGGCGAGGGCGGTGCAAGTTCTTTTTGTAACCAGTTCCATGTACCATATAGACCACGCCATCAATCGCCTCTGGAGCTGAGCACTCGGTTCCGTTGAAGGTAAAATACCATCGTCTGCAGCAGTCATGACAGTTATAGATGCGAAGGTTGCCATTCCAGTACACGCGCAGACCAGTTTTGTCTGACGTTTTGTTGAAATGACATTCCTACATGAAAAAAAAAAAAAAAAAAAAAAAAAAAACCGTTTGTAAAAACCGAAATTTTTTTTGGACATCCTGGCAACATAGGTTCTTGTATTTTGGGGTAGTTATTGGCAATTTAGGCTAAGTAGGTTCCTAATCAGGTTCTTAATTTCTATGAAGGAGATAGAGTTGTTGATTTCCAGAAAAATGAATAAACTTGGATTTAGTTCTTAAACATACAGTATTTATTCATAGCTGTATGATAAGCCCAACACAACTGATTACAGAAATTATGTATGTGTAGTGTTTTCTCCATAATATTGGTACAGTATTTGCTTGTAATATAAATTTGTAATCTGAAGTCACACTCCTTGGTTAAAATGTTTATTACACTTTAACTGTCACCCACATATAAGAAACTGTTTGATCTCGCTCGGCTAAAGAGGAGCTTATATTTTTGGGTTTTAAAATACCAGATTTCTGCCAGCAGGTTCTTAAACCACCTGGTTCTACATGCAGGTTTTTTACTGTATGTTCTTGTCCACGTTCTAAACTGATAGCTCCTAAGAGGGGAGAGTCGCCATTTCACTTGAATGATTAAGACGTACAGTTAAATTAAATAAGGAAGTGTGCTGTTTACCTTTACTAATCCAGTGTCCTTTTGTTCGTTCATATTTTTCCAAACGCAGTGTTTCCAGTTACTTGCCAACGTCTCTGGTCCCTGAGCGCCTGGAGGACCTTGACTTCCTGGAGGGCCTTGACTTCCTGGAGGGCCTTGGCTTCCTGGAGGGCCTTGGCTTCCTGTAGGGCCTTGGATTCCTGGAGGGCCTTGGCTTCCTGGTTTGCCATCATTGCCTTGGCCTCCACGCGGTCCTATGGGGCCGGGCGATCCCGCAGCACCTACAGGTCCTGCGGGACCAGCGCTCCCAGGGATACCTGGGATTCCTGGGAGTCCTGGGAATCCTGGCGCGGTACAACAGCAACTTTGACCACAAGCCTGTTTAATTCCCTAAATGTAAATGATACAGTAAAATGAGCATTTGTTAGCTCAGAAAATTTCTATAGAGCAAGATGGCCTTGTTTGGAGTAGTCGCAGTGGAGGTGATGACCTAGTGATAATGATAAAATGAACTCACTTTGTTTCCACTTGGTGTGCCGCTGCTGTTGTTGTTCATCGCAGAGCACAAAGAACTCAATGTTAGAATCACTAAACATGATATGACAGCTGCCATGTTCATACGAGAGTTTGCCATTAATATCCTTCAATCTGTAAGGTAATAGGAAAACAACAACAATGTTAAGTAGAAATCATTGATGCTTCCTGCACCGAACACAAAATGGCACCTAATAACTTTGTAGTTATAGTAACTTTTCTTGGCCGATTATTAGCGCCTAATGAGAGCTTAAGTGAATAAGTTACGGGTTGAGATGGAGTATTATCGTATTTGACGTAAAACAAGGTTTTCTCTCAGTTGAGTATCAGTAATATAACAAGCTTGATCTATCTTGGCTCACAAAATCCGTAACAAAAAAGTCCGATTATGCCATTAAGGAAGACTACTTTGTCTTCGTTTCAAATGACTGAGCTGAGTAAGAAAATATAAGATCATTATCCTTTGTTTTCAGTGAACTTTCTTTAAAAAGTATACCCCTTGCTATTCTGGTTATAAAGAAAACTTATGATGCCCAGATTTTGTGTTATTCTCTCTCAGGTAAATAGACAAGCTATACAATTTTTCGATTTAATAAGCGCGCAAAAGATCGAGTGGTCTAACTTGTCGAAATTGTTCAATGAAGTAATAATTTTGCTGTTTGTGACGTTCGCGTAAATACAGGTTCGAGAGCTGATTGTAATTTTTAGCAATTTTATTGGGCGGGTTAATGCATGTGGCATCTTTTTTTGAATTGGTTAATGTTGTAAACTTTGACGTTGTAAGAATAACTTCTGCTCTTTGTAAGTTCACGATAAAACATTTTCCGGTGCAAAAAGCATTATCATTTGTCGATTGAGCAAACTACATGTTATTATACGACCTGATGCAAATGTGAAAATCATTTTGTCTCTTTTCTTTTGAGGCAAATGAGCAAATCAAAAATTAATGACTTGAGACGACGAAAAAAATGGCCTCAAAAACAAATGCACAGAACTCTCGAAATGGATTAAATTTATACCTGTAAAACTAGCTTATCTGAATTTTGCTTTTGTTCTCCTTTCGCTTAGTCAAAAATTCGCCAGATATTTGTTGTCGAAATCTTTACTCCAGCAATTCTGAAGTCTTGAATGTTCATCTGCGAAGCGAGTCACCGCCTGGGTTGTCTGAGTGGAAGATCAAACCTAGACGCCGAACTTGAAAGAATTGAAAAGAAATTGAAGACTTTTCGTCAAAACGTGGAGGAAATAAGCGAAACAGTAATAGGCTTGCACCGTTAAATCGTCGATCCTTTGAGTTTCTTGGTGCTGTTCAGAAGCGAAGAACAATATTTGACTTTCGCTGGGTAATTTTTCCAGTGCTTTGTTTAATACAATTCTGGTCAGAACAAGTTTGTGAAACAGTTTATATTCTTTTTCAAATTTAACCCCTATTCTAACAAGCAATACACTATTAACTAAAATGATTTTTTTCGTCGCCAAATTTTCTAATGGAGTGACTGCTTGTGTTACCGACAATTATCGTAGAAACTTTATCTAACTACTCATATACTCTTACCTAAAAGGAAAACTCCTTTTCTACAATTTCTTTGAATTTAGCTCTGTTTCTTTGTCCAGAACATTTTCGGATTTTCGGATCGCTCCTTTATCGTTAGTCCACATGAACGTATTCTGCTAAACCTTTGCCCCAGCAATGTCATGCATTTTTAGTAAATTCTGGGAAATATTCAGCCGTTTGTTTGATATGTCAACGCAAATAGGCTTTTATAAGTATACCATGCATTCCTGATTACATTTTGCCTTCGCCGTGAAGCATTATCAAAGCAATAAAGTGACTCAACTTTGTACAGCTCAAGGCTTAAGAAATATTGAGGGTTTTTGGTTACGAATTCTAAAATAATGGTCCTAAAAAAGTTAATGGTCTTGAGTGAATATGGCCTTACTCGTTTTGAAAATTTTGAAAACCTGATTTGGAAATTTTGGTATAAAGAGTACTAGGTAAACAACAATTCTCGTATTCGTACAAAACTGGAAACTTCGAGTTCAACAGTTTAAAAACAATTATCCCGACGAGGCGAAGGAGGACATTCTCTTCTTGAACGAAATCTGTAGCTGACGCAGCGATTAATGTAACCAACGATCTGACAAGGGATGTTTAGTACTCTATTACTTACCTTTGAAGTAACTTAGCCTCTTTGTAACTTGATGAGGACAGAAATTCTAAGAAGAGAAGTGATAAGTGATCATTAGATTTAACCTCAAAATCAGAAAAGGCTCAATAAAAGCGGCATGATAAGGAGATAATGATAAGCTTACATCGTCTGCCTCTTTATTCTGGGCCTTCACGCTTGTTGCTATTCAGAACTAAGTTACCAAATGAACAACCCGTTGATTTGAGCGAGGTTCTCGTCAGAACAAGTTCGTAAAACTACATGCATATTTAAATGATTTGCTCATTCTAACAAGCAGTGCTATTTGCTGGAGCTGTTTGTTTAGTTGTGCATTTGTCCAATGAAATGAACCCTTACATGCTCCACTGATTTGCTTGTCCCGTTTTTCTAAACGGACTTGAACTTTCTGAGATTTACTGCAAACAAAGCTTATTACACAACTGTCGTGCTACTGTGGCTAATGATAAAAAAAGATCACTTTAATTTGTTCTTGTGTGTTTCACATGATGGTTGCAAATGTCAGTTCTCAAAACCTGAACCCAACATAAATATTTTGTAGTTTTTATAGATTCTCAGTTACGTGGAAGTGCAGGTACACTCCTGGACTAATTGTGTGAGTCGTGCGATTTATGGCTTTTTCCTCTTCTGAGGTGCAATGTCAGAAATATCCAGCCTAAGGTCGATGCACATGTCTCTTAGCCTATCCACTCTTGAAGTTGTGAGTGTACGTTTTTGTACAAGTTCGCAGATGTTAAGATCGAAAGATACAATCGGATGGCGAATAGCCACATCTCTCATCACATTTGCACACACAGCAGATAGATGACTCTCAGCATCGGCGAACTTTCGTCCTCGTCGGCACTCTCCATGGCCACTTCTGAGACTTCACTAGCTTTTGCTTCGTTACGGCGGCTGTAACTTCTAATCGCTTCTTTGCTGAAAGACGGCTAAAATAGCCACTAATCTGCTGCGACGTAAGGACTTCATCAGGTTGAAGTCGGCGTTCCCCCGCCTGGTCTCTTGCTAAGCACATTGCTTTCGAAACTCCCTGTGGATCGCTTTTCCGTCCACTTTGCTCCCCTTTTTGAAATTGGTCAGTTAAGAATTCGGTCTGTTTCTTTGTAAAACGCGCCTTTTTCTTAATTGTCTTCAGGGCCCATCCCATTGGAAGAGGCGGCAAGGCGTCACTCTTTGCTTGGACAGTAACTTGAATGCTTGGAATTCGACTTCATCCCTCCGTCTGCTTGGAAGAATATTCTCTTTTAGCTCTATCGTAGAGAGTTTCTTGTTCGAGCATCATTTGATGTTTTCCAGTATCTAGGTGTGTCTGGAGTTTTGCAAAGCGACTGTATGCTTTTACACATCCATCCTCTGGACACGGGAAAAGCATGTCATCTGGCTTATTTTGACCAGTGCTGCTTCGATCTTGGTTTTCGTTTTCAGTTGAGAAATCTGCTTTGACAGAGCTTTTCTTGATATGTCGATGTCTCACAATCTTGAACGGCGGCGCACCACTTACATTCTGCGATGGGGGTTCTAGGATTTCCAATTTTTCGGGCTGCTTCATGACTCCTTCGAACTTTGCCCATGGCACTACTTTACCGGAACCCACATTGAATGCTCTCCACACTCGTTAGCCAGTTTCATCGTACTCAAAATTGTTGAGTAAGCTTATGCCATCCCATTTGATATTAAAGGTGCTTGACGGCTTGGCAGCAACATAGCTTGCGTTCACTCCTGTGGTTCCTTGGCCAGATTCAATGGCTGTTTTGAGCTGTAAAGCGTTGATGACATCATTGCCTTCGTTTGCGTACCTTCCAGCGTCTCCTTTGATTGTTGCTGCTTTGCGATCACATACCCCCTTTCCACCTTGAGGGTCCGAGAAGTCGTTTCTTACAGCAGCCACTCCTACTGCATCACTGGCCAGCTTAGCTGAGATGATTGAATTTCCGCTGTGATAACAGCCAGCGTTATCTTGTTTGTAATAAGCCATTTCCAGGTCTGGGATTTCCTTTTTCAGGGTAGTGAGGCAGTCAAGCATTATCGAAGCCACAGTCACACTGTCTTAGGCGCAGCTTTGAAATACGTGAACAAGTGTATGCGATTCAAAGTGCTCAGAGCCCTCCGACCGTCTTATGGCAACGCTAATGTGCCATGGCAATCCTCGCTTCGCAAACCAATCTGACTGTGCCTCTCGATATTTTCGGGGCATATATTTCATTGCCCAGTCCTGGACTAACAGCACCGATCGGCTCTCGAGTTTGGCTAAAACTGAATGCTTTGCGTCAGCTTGGTGGACTGAACGTAGCTGATGGGCTTTCCAGCTAATGATATCATCCCTTGCCTGTTTGATAGTATGCAGCATGTCAGCTTGATCTTCTGCTGACGAAAGCGCAATTGATCACTCATCTTCTATGGTACGCATGACTTCCTCTAACTCATAACACTGCACACATGACTCATTGTGGAGATGGTCGCAGGAGCCCTGAAATTCTGCATTGCCTGGATCACTTAGCGCATAAATTCGACAATGATCGGGAACCTCTGAGGACTCCACTGCATGTACCTAAAAAAAGAAGTAAAATGACAACCGCGTGATTCAGTGCATATTTGCAAAGCAACGCATGCGCATCGACATTTCAAAAAGATTACTTAACCGATTCTCGGCGGTGTATAAATGTGTGTAAGCGTATTACAGTGAATTGCAAACTCTTGTTTCGTGAATTAAGCATAAAAAGGACTTGGAGAGAAAGAAAAAGGTAGCCGTGTATCATAGTAAGAAGTCTACTACATCACTTACGCAAAGGCAACGCATAATTATAAAATATGCACCGACCTTATAGTCGCCCTTTAGGTACTGCTTCGACAAACGAAGTTGCTGCTTAATTTCCTTCGCCCATTGCTGAGTCTTGCCACAGTCAACAAGCTTGTCTACGAGTTTCTCTAAATGATCAAATGCGTCCGCTCCTTGTGCTGAAAAGTTATCAAGTCCTTGAAGAGACTTGCGAACAGATGAAGAACACACCGCCAAAACTCTCTGTGGGGTTCTCTTACTCATAAGCTCAAAGTTGGTTTCACAGCAATATTGTTGATACTGCTGGACAATGCGCTCTGGTATCATTGTTCTGATCACATTGGGTGTTTTCATGATCTCGCCAGTTTTTATGATCTCGCCAGTTGACAATTTCAGAAGTTTTTCCCCAAAAGGAACATCTTGAATTACGTGTGGACTCGTTATGAAAGAAACAAAATGTTCTAATTTTTCAGGTTCAATCCTCATTCTCTTTTTCTCCTGGTTTGGAAGAGGAGCAGCTCTTCCAGGTAACAGCCTGTAGCGTTGGGCAATGTTGTAGCGATAGCTAGTAACGGCTGGAATAAACTCTCTCATCTCCTTAAGGGATAACTTATCTGCCATCAATGAGAGTATTTGTCGTCTGGTGCTCCAATGTTGCGCGTTCAAGTAGCTCTCAGCAAATGCATTAAGAAGCTCCGTCTCTTTTTCACTTCTGCCTTCGACCACAACCTGACTCTCCCTGCTTACAAAATGACGATCACAAAGCTCCGTCCACAGTTCTTGCGAATTTTCAGGTGCCAGGACATCAAGCATTGCAGATATACATTGTTGAACTTTCCGTAGGTATCTGCGTTTAGTACGCTCGTGCGCTGTATTCCACGGCACTTATAACGTGTGACGTACTGGACTGACGTCTCGAAGCTGTAAGAGGCGATTAAGCTGCACCTGGGACTCGTTGTCTAGACTGGAGCCTTCATCACTGTCTTCGGAATCTTCTTGCGGAAAAAAAAGGCTCTGCCGTCTGGATGTGGAACCTTCTGGCAGTTATTCATCAAGAACAGTTACAGGACAAGTAATGGCAGGAATATTAAAGTCACTCGCTTGTTCATCAACCTGACAAAAAAGTGGACACATTGCTTTGGATGGCGTCAAAATGAGATCAACCGTGTGCAAGCGCGGGGTGTCGTGTATAAAAGCGCAAGTCGCATGCGAGCTGGAAAGTAATATTCGATAATTAATTTATTTGACTGGTAACCTATCCTGATATCTTTATCCAGTTACTACTCAGTATTATTTTCCATTTGGAGCATTTAGAAAAAAGTTGAGAAGCCATATATTAATTTAAAACCTTTATTATTTGGCTATATTCTGGGATGTGATTGGCTATCCGGGCAGGGCATGCTTTTCCAATTCTTGTGCCATGTATGGTCTTGCCCAATCGTTGACGGGCGGCAATGGCGGCATTTTGAGGATGCGCATGCAAGTTATCCTGGATACGCCCTTCTCCCGCGTGGGTTGAACCCCTGAAAAGGGCAGAGAAGGGAGAATTCAGAGAATGCGTCAAGGTTTTCCACTTTCATTAACTATATTGGATCGAAATTTTTCATAAACACTTTGAAGAAACTCGCCAAGCTTAGACCACATAGACCTTCTGTGATGTTTTCTACACCTCCTGTGGCACCCAATTCCTGCGATTCTAACTGATTTTTTGTTTTTGCCAGAGACTGTCGACATCGTACACAAATTCCTTTAATATTTGGATAGAAAGGATTAACTTATTCTTTCCTACTTTACACATCCCCCTTGAACAAATAGCTCTGAATGTGGCAAAAGTACAAACCTAGCCCAGGAAAAAAGCCCCACAAACCTCAAACTGATTACACAATCTGTATTTTACCTTTTCACAAGTCAGTCTTTTAAGTTCCTTTCCTTTTTTTCCGGAACATTGTTGGAAGGAATTCTAATATTTGTAAAATATGTCAATTCGAGTGTTCCCCTTTTGAATAAGTCTTGAAGAAGGTGAAAATGCTGAGTAGATGCCAGTGTTTGAACAAGATTTCGACGTAAAAGTATTTGCAAAAATCCTGAAAACTCGTGAGACATGAAAATAATTTTGCTGTTAAACTTGGCGTTATTTTACGCGGCAGTGAAGTGATTTGAAGTAAGGATATGAAGTCTGTTATTCCCGCCAAGTACCCTGCGCGAAATGAGAAGTTATACGGATGTTTATCCTTGCATAAAGTGAGAATAAACATTGTAATCGTTTACCTGATCCGATGGGTACGAGGTTTTTCGTAAGCTCAAAAATGTGTATTGAGTGCTGCAAACTAATTCCCCTTTCTGCTGCAGGTACTCTTTCAGATTCCTTTTTGTGACCGGAGACATCCTGAGGCACAGAACATAATCTACTGGCTCTTCTCCATCCGATTCCAAGGCTTGATCGATGTAACGGGCAAACAGTCATTTCCGAAAAATTGACGGGCTTCACGAAAATCCCGCTTCTCGCTAAGATAAGTTTTATTTCTGTCTCAACACCTGGAAACTGTAAAAAACGCTTGTGGCTTCTGATATCCTTGCTGCACGATGACAGTGATACTGTCTGAGTGGACGGATGCCTTGGGCGTTCCTCTGCACCACAAACGCCACCAACAATATCAAGGAAAGAACAAGACATTTTTTTCTGCTGGAGTTAAAGCAACCGTTATCTTTGTTGCTTTCACCGACGATCATTACGCTTTTGCTTTTTGTTTACTTTCGTTAACTGGTTACATTTGTATCCCGTGGGAAAATTAAATCGTTATTTTCGTTCCATAACGTTTTGACTGCACGTTTTAAATTTGTGACATTTTGTAAAGTCTGTTTCTTTGTTGTATCTTTTTTGTTCATGACGGCAATATTTTTGTTTAGCTTTTATTCGTGTTGCAGAATGTATTGTTAGTTGATCTGTTTACGTGACAGATTATCACATGTCACGCAGTCCACACGCAGACAGGAACCTGTGCAAATCGCTAGCGGTGCCTGCCGTACTTGAATGGGATCTTGTGTGTGTGGGACGTCAAAAAAGCCAAAATTAGGATCAAAGTAGACTAAACGAAACTGGGTTGCGACACGCTATAGAAAATGACGAAAACAAGTAACTTTTAAAGTTTACTCATCACCGGCTCAGTGACTTCATTGAGTGCGCCGGTCGGCCCCCTTTACACCAACTTGCAGAGGACAGTATTTCGAAAGAATATTCCAAGTGGCATAATAAGGGCCTATAAAAGATTTCTAAGGTAAGGAACTATTGATATCAAAGCAAACATAACAAGCTAAGTGCGGCTGCGACTCAAACAATGGTTTGCTTGTGTCACTGCAATGTTGATTTTGTTCATTTCAATATGGCGCCATTTACAATTTTACCGAAGTTTGGTTGGTTGGTATATTGAAACAGTAGAAGATACCAGAAAAATGAAACGATAAATTTGAAGACCTACCTTATAAGCCCTCGTGATAGTATTGCTGGAAATTTTGAGACACTACCACATGCACGTTTGCCACAATATATTAGGCCGGGTTTGACGTGAACTAAAAATGGCGAAGACGTCCTCTGGTAATTAACCCGTGGTTTCATCAGGAAGGACACAATACAAAAAATATCAGTATATCTTGGTAAAGGAAGGCCAACTGTATATATTTATAGCTAGACAATTCCTGCTGTCGCATTTTAGTTCATCTAAGGTCGGCCTGAAAACTGCATAATTTCGAGCTCGCACGCACTCATTTTCGATCATGCAATTCATAACGGTTTATTCGCGTCAAAATGAATATTTACACAAACTAACCTCATTTCACTTTAGCTAGTACCTATAGCTACCTGTAGACAAAAAATGGGACGAAACGAATTTTTGACCATGTCCGCGATTTTTTTATATTTCTTTGATTTTTAGAGACATCCACTCTTAAGGTTTCTAACGCAATATCTGTCAGTTAACTTGCTTGGTGCCGAAGACGTATTCGGTTCGTTCATGGCCTATTGTCTTTTTTCGCCATTTTTGGGATTTTTTGGAGCGTTACATTGTGGAAAAATTGTCGATTTTTGTTCTAGGTTGAAGATAGTTTCGCAAGAACAGTGTAACACGTTAAACAATAACCAAACATTTCCTTTTTAACCTTCCTGCTTTTTATTTAGCATCGTTATTAGCAACGCGAAACAATTGAAAGTATATCCTGTAATGAAAGAAACTACTCACTACAAAATTCAGCAATCACCGTTCAATTCTAATCAACTTGGAAGGAATGGATTCTCCACCTTTGGTTTTAATGCTGAGCTTTAGGGACCTCCTCAATGAAGATCCGGGACGCTGAATTGCAGCCCGTGCATGCGGCAGCATTTCAGTACCCCTGACAATCACCAACCGAGCGTCCTTATAAAATGATTAAAAGTTTTGGGGAATACTTTCAGGCACTATCTTTATTATTTGTACTCTGTCGAGTAGACGTGGGCTATGAGGAGGTCTTAGGAGTCCTCGCTTTAAAGAACAAGGCGGTGAAGAAATCGCATCTCGATCAAGGTAAAATTTAGTCAAATTGCCATCACCCTAACATAAATACATCCTTGATAATCATTTAAAAGAATAACCTGAAAATTGAAATATGCAAACTGACCCCCTAGAAAGAACTACAGACTGTATAGATTACTACGAAATGTGATGTAAACTTATAGATGGATTTGAACTTTAAAGCCTCAGTTTCTTTTGGCTTACAACGAAAGTACCATTTTCGTTCTGAAATCTTGTGGCAAATAAAGATAACGTCGAGGAAAAGGTTGTTGTTATTCATCGTGGTAGATGCAATAATAAAGTGTATTATCGTTTGTCTCACGATGTAGTCACTTGAGATGTAGATCGCGACGTTTCGACTGCTTACTGCTAGTCTTCTTCAGGCGATAAGGTCGACTGATTGCACGGTATCATTTATATCACAAAGGTCGGCTGTGATTGGTGCATTTCGATCCTCCTATTGTTCCATTATTCCGGCGAGTAACTGTTCTCTCAGTGGTCCGCTGTTGTACCGTTCTCCTGTTGTTGTGTTTCTTGATCGTGGGTATCCATGCTTCAGGAATTTCAATTCCACTATCCCTGTTGATGTTGTTAGGGTGAAGTCTTATGTGAATAGCTTCCTTGACCCTACGTGTGTACTAGTGAGGATCTCGATCAATAAACTTGACCTCATTCCAGATAGGATAGTGGCCGGTCTCGTGGGTGTGTTCAGAAACGGCGGAGGTCTGGGTTCGGGCGAGTCGTATATCCCTGTCGTGTTCTTTGATCCTCTCCTGCATAGATCTCCCTGTTTCCCCGATGTAGACTTTGCCGCACTCACAGGGAATAACATCTCCAATATGAAAAATCGAGAAAATGTTTTTCTGTATATCTCCGTCATGCCCATATAACTTCTGTTTTTCAAGTATCTCTACCCACTATGTATAGGGCTAGGTGGTGTTAGGGCAGTTTGCCAGATTTTTTGCAAAAAATGGCTAATTGTATCACTTACCTCCTAATGTCTGGGCACAGAAGACAAAAAATGCGTTTGCGAAAATGAACTGCCAAACCTTCTTTTGAAAACTCTTAGAATACGGTCCTGTTGCTGTATTTATAACCCAAAACCAAATTATCATTTTTCAATTAAATTAAATTATGGTTAATTAAGATTAATTAAAAATTAATTTGGTTTGCTTGGTCGTAATTTAACCTGGTTTGTTATTGCTCAATTCGTTAGAAGAACAAAACGAGTGAACGAGCGAATAAACGAGTGTTGAATTCATTTGATGTCGAAATCAGCAGTAAATATAAATCACAAGCATGAAGGATTGGTCAAGACTACAATTAAAAGTTCGCAGCTTTCCAGATCCAAAGATAATTATATTCTTCGAAGTTAAGCAATCTTTTTTTTATTTGTTCGACGAGGTTATTGTTCCAGTAAGAACAAATCTGTGATACAACTTAGGTGTATTAAATTCTTGTTTTCATTATAACAAGCAATGCTATTCGCTAGCAAAGTTTTTTTTCTTAGATTTACCAATTCATCTAGGTCTGTTTATTTTTTTGCTATTTGATAATGCGAGTCATATTTGTTTTTCTCTCCGTGTTTTAACTGAAGTCAACTCGAAGTCTTCAGTTCTCAGCAACTGAGATAAAAACGACTGGCAAGGAAAAATTTACAGGAAACGACACTAAACGAGTCTTTCACTTCCCTGCCTTCAGGCGAGTATTCCTAAGAATAGTTACCAAGTACTTCAAGTCTCTGTGTTAATTTTCTATTTTAAAGAGTCAGCATTTTTTTTTCTTTAATTAAATGACTATAGTACTTGCTAGTTTAAACTGAAAATGGAAGTATTCACGATCAACCTTTTGATCCACAACTGTCTTTAATTTATTAGTTTTCAGTTCTGTTTACTAAGTTAAGCAACCCTTTTATTAATGTGCTTGACGAAGCACAAGTCACAACATATTTGTCAAACAACCTACAAATTGAACTCCTATTTTCGTTATGGTTGCTAACTCTCATCTAGAACGAATTGGCCAACGACCTTCTTTTTATTCTTTTATTTTTTGGTCAATTAATGGAGTCACTTTTTTCAGTGTTTCTTGTTGGGTTTATGTGAATTTTTCACTAACTTCTTCTCAGCATGAGAGCAACTGAAAAAAGTAAAGCACAGAACAATATACAGGAAGAGGTACTAAAGAAAACTTTTGACTCCCTGCCTCGGGGGTATTTCAAAATGTAGTTGTCATTCATTTCTTCAACACGCTGTGTTTGTGTTGCTATATTTTGAAGTACGTACCAGCAATTCCTTCCTTGACAGCAGTTATATACTACCGGTAAGGTGGAAAATGAAGTCTTCACGACTGCGGCTGTTTAGTCCATAACTGTTTTTTAAATTTTATTAGTCTTCAGTTCGTTTTTCTAAGTTAAGCAACCCTTCTAATGTGTTTGACGAGGCACAAGTCACAACATATTTGTCAAACAACCTACATGTTAAATTCCTATTTTCGTTATTAAACACGCTGTGCTATTCTATGACGGTTGCCGACCCTAATCTACGACGTCCGAATTGGCTAACGTCTTTCTTTTTATTCTGTTTTTTGGTAATGGGAAGCCAGTTTTTCTGTTTTTCTACCGTGTTTATTGTGAATTCTACAGCAAAATTTTTCTCAGCATGAAAATAAAGAAAAAGTAAAGCACGGAATAATTTACATGCAGGACGAGATACTAAACGTTTCCCTCCCCCACCTCAAAACACACCCCTTGTGATACAAACGTAGTTGCCATATCGTTCTGTCCGGTCCGCTTTGTTTATTTCCTTATCATGTTCTAGGACCCATTTGGTGTAAGCCTTCACGACTGAGCAGTCTTGTGACCCAAACATGCCGATTAAATTCTTTTACTATAAAAGCCAGAAGCCACTAGGGGAACTTATTTGATTAATTTTAACTATTTTTCTAAGTTAAACAATCTTTTTATTTGTTTGACAAAACAAATTTGGGAAATGACAAGCATTAAATTGCTATTTTCATTATAACACCAAATTCTATTCGCAGGAAAGATTTGTTGAGGGCCTCCCAGCGGGGGATATATACATGTTCAGTTGATCCCTTAAAAATTTCACTATTTCTCCCTTGTCCCTTAGTTCCCTAAAATGTCTTAATTGTCAGTCTTCCCTTTAATAGTAGAGACAACCCATCTTCCTTCAAATTAATACCCAAATATCGCTTGTTCTCTTGAAATGAATGATCATGTTAAATTGTTCCCCAAATCTCCTGAAAGACCTTCTTTGTTGACCTTTCTGTTTTTTCTGAACCGCGATAGAACTGGAGTCTCACACTTTTTTGGGTGTCATAGTTTATTGCGCTCTTCGTGTTTAATGAGAATGTGAATCGTGCAGTTCTAATCCTTTCTACATAGGTCATCGTATGAATGCGAGTGCAATTAAGGTTTTACACTACGAGTGATCACGAGAAGTGCAAATCCTTAATTGCTTGAGCTTTCATGAAATTACTCATTTATTATAGGACTGAGAAAGTTGAAACTTGCGAATGACAATTTACACTGTAGCGCAAATTCGCCGGTTTTCAGCCAATCACAATGAAGTAATTTTCTCTGTCATATAATAGCCATGCACTGGAAAACTACGAAGCAACTAGAGCAACTGACCGTGAAAAGATTTTTTGACCGTTCGTGCTGAATAGGACGAGAACATAGAGTACACTGCAGTATCCATGAAGTGCCGGACAAACTAATCCCCGGAGGGACTCCCATATAGAGAGGACGTGGGTGTTTGTCCGAAATTTTGAAAAGAACTCCTAATAGGACTACCGAGATCCTGCTTTGTGAGCGCGGCTTGAATGTTCTTTTTCTTTTTCACTCCTACAACACTTTATCTCCTGTCATATTTTTGTCGGCTGAATACCCTAAAACGTACCACGAACGGTTCCCGCTCTACCGTGGACCTTTTGAAGAGGAACACCGCCCCGAGAGGGAGGAGCAACCTCCTTCGTTTTTATATGAATGCCATCCCCCGCACTGCTAACCGTCCTTCCACTGCTGATGTCGAACGCTCAATTGGATAATTTGTGTCACTTATCAGTATTCCATGAACACGCCACATTGGATATATACGAGGAGGTGAATGACAAATTAAACCAGGTGGATAGCCCCGAGTTTATACATACTTTTGTTAGAATCATCCCATAATTGTTGTATCGGCTGGATTGGATAATGGACACTTTAGTACGAAGTGATGGTATGCCAATGAAAAGAGGCAAAAATTTGTGGCGCAGTGTGTCCTCTATCTGAGGTAAACGAAACGCGAGGAAACGTAACGGGCGAGACAATTTTGTCGTGTTCCTCTGGTTCTTCGGAGAAATCTGCTCAAAGGTCGTCTGTGTTGTTATGGGATAATTCAATTTCGGAGTTAAAAGTTGTAACCTTAACATTGTTTTAAATTCTCTAGCTCGTAATCTTGCTTCTGTGTGATGATAAACATTTGTCAGCATTGTCATTTGCATATACGGCTCAAACTCAGGGCCTTTACTGGCAGATAACTGAGACTGAATGAACCAATCAGTAAGCTTAAAGAGTAATGTTTGTGGTCAAGAAATTTAATTCATTTGTTTTAAAACGCCTCCTCTCACTCTCGCTCGCATATTATTGCACGTCGCGCTGTAACCATGGTAAAACCGGTTCACTTTTGCACCGCTTATTACTAGGCAACGCATTTCGAGCACCTCTTTAATTAATTTTTAGCTACTTTTGTACATTTAAGTTCTCGTGCAATTAGTGCGTCTTCCTTTTTTTTAATCTATGCTAGAAATCCACAAATTAATAATCAGGATAACTGAAACTCACTGAAACCAGAGGTCTTTTGTGAGCGTTCCGAGACTTTTATTTATTTCTCAGCTGACACACACGGTCCAAATCATCTTGTTGATATGAGCGTTTTGAAACAAACCAGAGTCGTTTTTCTATCAATACTCTGCTAATGTTCCTCTAACAAGTCCAGTTGATCACGTGAAACGTGTTTACTGCTGAGCTTTTGGCACCTCTTCAATGAAGATCCGGGACATTGTTTTCCAGCCTGTATACGCATCGGCAGTTTTCTCGCCAGAACACTTTCCGACCCAGAATCCCACTCGCACCTTTCCCTTATGGATGTTGTTACAGTGACCTTCAATATGGCGGTGACGGTGAAGATCGTGTTTCTTGCCGGTTCTCATGTAGAACACACGTTGCGTTGCGTTACGTTTGCGTTCGCAAATACCTTAGGAAACCAGATAAATTTTAAAAGCAAATTGTTGCTTCTCAGATAAAGAAGATTTTTAGAAAATCATTGTAATAAGACTAACGATTCGATCCAACGTTCTTTATTTACATGATAGCTCTTTCGAGACTGTTCCTTCTTCGCTACAGGTCTCCGAATAAGGAAATATGGCGTTCAGTAAGAAATATGCACAATTCTAGGTCAGCTCCTTGAAGGTTTTGACATGAAGTAACATGGATTTCTTTTAGGTGTTTAATTAGGTTGCTTTGTATTAGTTCCCATCGGGATAATCAGGCCTTTATATACCACTCCTTGTGAATATCAAACCACTTGACGCCGACCAGTTTACTCGAGGCTGTTCTTTTTTTCTTATTATTTATATCGTTGTTTAAAATTGCGTGTGACATTTTCTTGTATTCTTTGGCTTGTAACCTGTATTCAGCGTGTCTTAGATTCTTGTAAATAAGCTCGATCATTGCTGGCGGCTCCCTCCACTATTTGTTGTATTACTTGTCTCCTCTACTTATAATAGAAATGTTTTCTACTCGGCTGAGCGAAGCGAAAAAGAATAGAAAGGCCCTTATAATCGAACGGGCAGGGAATTTACATGCACGATGTCATAATGGATACATTTGCATCTTTAAGGTTGTTGAGCGGAAAAACTCTAATATATGCATATCACCACTGTATTGAGAATATGTCTTTGTTCATTTTGTTTCACTTCTCTCCTGTATGTTTAGTGTGATATTATTCTCAAACCAGATAAACGTGCCAATTAATAAAGTAAGCCCGTGTAAAAATCAATGGCCCCATTGATTATCTTGCTTTGCAGGTAAAGGCTCTTCAGGCATGTCGATCAAAAGTTCTTTGAAGATAAGAGGTTGACGCTGGAAACAATATTTATCAATGGAGTGATATTTCGAGTATAATATGAATCCAACTTGTTCAAATACTCGCCCTCGAAAAAATTTAATTTGATTGAATTTGGCTAGATCGGACTAGCACACTGTAGTAGTTTTTCGTTCTGTGTTAGTTAAAAGGTGTAACTGGTTGCATGCAATGTTATCACGCGAACATGATTGAGGCACACCCATGAAAAACAATTGACCACTTTGTGAAATCGATTTTACGCTTAGCGTTTTTGCAGGCGAGCTTGCATAGCTGTACTAGATTGTTATAGCCTCTGTGACGGTCGATCATTCTGCCAAAACTACCTTCAAGCTTCATGCTTGGTAATCCGAAGCTTGGTACTTGAGTGCCGTTTAATTAAATAAAGGAAAACGTGGATTTAATACCATTGCAGCAATCTCTTGTAATTTAACGTTCACGACGTATGATTTGTATAGTAGTCCTGTTTGCGAGTACGCAGTATTTGAGGTCCGAACACACAGAGCCGAATTAAGTGATATAAACACAATCTTGTACCTTACCCAATACTTCTGTTCCACCTTTCGCTAGCCTGCTGCGCCAGTGATCATGGCCTGTGCTACTGCTTAGTTCAGCAGCAGGTAACGTTTTATAGTCTCACCGACCAATCAAATGACAGCAATATGATTGGTCAAACGATATCAATCATAATATTAATTCTGATTTGTATCGCGTTTATCTAGGTAATGGTAATTTTTATCTTTTATTAAATTCAAGTGATGCACTTCTTAGAAGACGTCCGCAGTCAATTCCAAGAAGAGCCAAAGTATAGCTGGAATGCGCCATAAAAATGCACGATTCTCCTAAGGATTGTCATGCAGTGCTTAATTACGTCTCAAAGGAATAGCTTGTTTAGAAGTATATTTATTCCGTAACACTTGATTATGTAATTTGTATTCTTTCATTACGTAACCAGTTCTGTTGTATACTTTTGCAATTAGTCCTTATCCAGTAGTTTTCTTTTCGATCCTTTGGTTGTAACAACTTGCCTTTATTATTATTATCATTGTTATTATCATTATCATTATCATGATAATTATTATTATTGTTATTATTATGATGATGTTTAGGATTTTGGGGTTGTAAGAGTTGAGAGGGTTTTCTGTGAGTTGTAGTGTATTAGCAAGCGAAGTCAGAAAGCGGGGAAAAAACGTTTAGAAGCACATTCATTACTGAGAAGTCTTAAGCAAAGGCTCCTTAAATTCATGACATAGAGTCATTTGCCAGGGAAGCTCGAGTGAAAAATAGCTAGCCATAGTAGTCGAAGAACAAGTGGGAAGGGCTGCCAGTGAGCCATTATTTGCTCCGCGAAGCAGTGAAGTAAACCGGAGAACTGATGTAAACTGGAGAGCTAAAGTAAACCGGAGTAAAACGTAAACACGAAAAGAAGTAAGTTGGAGAGAGGAAGTGGTAAACAGGTTTGGTTCGTTGTGTGGATATTGCATGTTGGTAGTTCGTTGTTGTGGACAAGAAGAAGTACAAGGACAAGGCGAGCTCTTGAATTGAACTGCTCAAAAAACAGTTTAAATTTAAGGGAATGACCGGTAAATAGATTATATATATATTAAGTTTTTAATTTGTTTCCTATTATTAGAGTGATACTATTTATATTGTTATTTTAGTATAGCTTTCGTAATAACTGGTTGTGGTTTTGTTCAGTTTTAACCCCTGAGGAGAACAGCTTTTTTTCCCCCCCAAATCAGCAAATAAATACTCTCTGCCTACATGTATATGCAATAAATCATTTGAAAGCTACTGATCAGCCTACATCAGAATTGACATCAGCAGCTAATGAAGGATCGGTAGTCATTTTGAGAGAAATTGTTTTAAAATGTGAAACAAGTCTTGCATTCCATGTGCATCTCGAAAAAGAAACTGGAAAATTGTCAGTGTGGTCAACCGTGTCTTAAATAGAGGGATCACAAAGTTTTGACTTCGATGAGAAGATTTTTACAAGACAATTTTTGTGACAGAATATACATTGAGTCAGATAGTGAGCTAGTCAGGATGTGAGGTTCAAAGCTTTCATCGAGAACTTTTCATATTCGTTTTTGGTTTTTCTCAGTGTGACCAGTGTATACAAGAGTCCTATTCAGAATCTCCTTTCCGATTTTAATGTGATATTTACCTATAATCTTATTGATTTTCCACCAATATTGAAAATCCAATTTCCCTTTCATTCTACTCTTTGAATTTTGACCTGATGTAATGCATCTACACCGTTAAAAATCAAGAAGGTCGATAGTAGATAATTTCGATTTCGCGGCTGAGGAAGAGTAAAATTATAACAAGGAAAAAAAGGTTTATGAAAATGGACAGGGCATCATAAGGTTAATTGCGTAAGTAACCTACAGGAAGACTGCTGGGGCCTCACTGGAAAAGTTGAAAATTTACAGAGTATGTAAATAACATGTAATTAACATGTAAATAATCAAAAAGAGACTGTAAAGATTAATTTACATGATTTTTCCCCTTTTACATGTTTTGGAGGTTTCATGTAAAAAACATGTAAATATTTCAAGTGAAACATGTAAATGATGAAGAAAACACTATAAATGTTTCAAAGCAAAGGGCTAAGATCATGTAAATAACATGTAAACTGTTCCTGCAAATACTGTAAATAGCCTGTAAATTTCTTGTGATTCAACTTGGAAACCCGTAAATAACATGTAAATTTAATACAGGGAGGCTGCCATAATACTGTAATTAACATGTAAATAAAAAGGGGAAGCTGTAAACAACCTGTAAATAAAAAAAATGGAGGCTGTAAATAACATGGAAAATGAAAACAAGAGCCTGTAAATAACGTGTAAATCAAAAAAGGGAGCCTGTAAGTAATATGTAAATCGAAAAAGGGAGCCTGTAAATAACGTGTAAATCGAAAAAGGGAGTCTGTAAATAACATGGAAATCAAAAAAAGGAGCCCATAAAGAACATGTAAATCGAAAAAGGGAGCCTGTAAATAACATGTAACTCGTAAAAGGGAGCCTGTAAATAACATGTAAATGGAAAAAGAGAGCCTGTAAATAACATGGAAATTGAAAAAGGGAGCCTGTAAATAACATGTAAATCGAAAAAGGGAGCCTGTAAATAACTTGCAAATCGAAAAAGGGAGCCTGTAAATAGCATGTAAATGGGAAAAGACAGCTTGTAAATAACATGGAAATCGAAAAAGGGAACCTGCAAATAACATGGAAATTGAAAAGGGGAGCCTGTAAATAACCTGTAAATTGAAAAAGAGAGCCTGCAAATAACATGTAAATCGAAAAAGGGAGCCTGTAAATAACCTGTAAATTGAAAAACGGAGCCTGGAAATAACCTGTAAATTGAAAAACGGAGCCTGGAAATAACCTGTAAATTGAAAAAGGGAGCCTGGAAATAACATGTAAATCAAAAAAGGGAGCCTGGAAATAACCTGGAAATCGAAAAAGGGAGGGAGAAACCCTGTACGATAAATAACTTGTAAATGATAACTTGAAGAAAAATGCATGGAATGTACTGTTTTATTGTAATCAAATCTGTTGACCTTAATTATAATAGTAGAAAACATGCAAATTTATACAGAATCAGAAATTTATTGCAATCAGAACAAACTCAGTAAAATTCAAATAGTTTTTAAATGCCATGAATAAGGTTTACAATGTACACATTACAACAAATAAAACATTTTTTCTTTTCTTTCTATCCATAACAAGACGACTTAAATGTAATTTTGTGCATGGCCAAAATATTTTAAAATACCATGACTGAGCTCCTTTAACCGAATTCAAGTACTTTTCAAGAAGACTACTAAAATTCAGGACCTTTTCAAGATTGTGCAAAACCATGTCATATTCAACTCTATTTAATTCATAAATAATAAAATGATTAAGAACTATGCTGTTGTCAGCTATAACTAGTGAAAATTTTGCAATTTAGGCGTATTACTAAATTAAAATTGTTTACAAATGGATACCTGTCTTAAATATATACTAAATTCACAAAGTCAAATGTAACATAATGATAATACCTTTGTCATAAAATGAATGAATAAACTGTTTTTTTCTTACAAAGTAATTAATGTAGGATTAAATTAGCCTTAATAATTATTATGAAAAATGTGGGAGGCACGATGGCCTCATAGTTACATGTAGTGCGCTCAACTCCTGATCGAGCGGTCTGGGTTCAAGCCCTAGGTGGGTACATTCTGTTATGTTGTTGGGCAACACACTTTACTCTCAGTGCCTCTCCACCCAGGTGTATAAGTGGGTACCAGCGAATTTAATGGTGGAGTAACCCTGCAATGGACTGGCATCTCATCCAGGGGGAGTAGAAATAGTCCTAGTCGCTTCCTGCTACAGAAAGCGGGATAAGCTCCAGTCTGTTGGACCACGTGGCTCTTATGCAGACTTTACCTTTACCTTATTATGAAAATTACTGCAATGTAAGTGTGAAATATTGATCAACTTTTTTCATAGAGTGAATTGTTCTTTTGAAATAACAGAAAATAGGGAGAAAAAACATTTACCACAAGATAGAGATTGACATTTTAAATTCATCATAAAAACATTCATGCCAAAGGAATACTACATTGCATAACATAAAACAAGGCTTCTGACATCTTTTAGGCTATGTTTACAAAGTCACAGTTTCCTTTTTCCAAAACTGTACGGAATCCAAACAGGACAAACATTTTGGACCCCTGACAAAACATTCACTGTAAACAATATTCAAAATTTTACTTTTTCTTTTTGTGATAAAAAAAAAAACTGTACTGTAAAACAAAAATTCATAGGGACCTGTTGAAATTGAAAGGCCTATCTAGTACCATAGTTCCCATAACACATCATACACCTGTAAGTTAATAAATTATTGTTCTGGTACTACATGTATGTAAACATAGCCTTTGCTTTTTATGATGAAATCTTATAGCTGCTGTATTGAACAATAAGTATCAACCTAGCAATCTAAGATATTCAAATTTAATGCTAATTCACTAACACAGGTACAGTGTAGGTGATACTTCAAAGCATTAAAAATAATGTTTAAAGTGGTTGAATTTATGCCAGAAAGCGTTGAAGGTCACCATGTTAGACTGTAATGCACCAGGGGCCCATTTCTCGAAGGTCCCAAAAAGTTTTCGCACCCAGAAAGCTATACCAAAATCTGAAATCTTATGCTTACAGAGCTGTTTTATTGGCTTATTCTCAATATGAACAGAGGTTTCCTTCACACAAGAAGTTTCAGGCATATACAGCTCTTAGTTTTTAGACACAGCTCAATTAAAGATGGCTTTGTGGGCCTGAAAAGTTTCCAGGGCCTTCAAGAAATGGACCTTGGACCCCTTATAGAGTCATAGGTACTGTAGACTTCTCAGTGGCTGATTTTTTCCTGATCAAGCATCAATGCCAAGGAGTATGCATGTATTGACCACTCTCAATTTTACTTCATCCTACAAGTAACATAAAACATTTCGTTAAATAAGATAAGTTATGTCTGAGTATGAATCAGCAAATTCTATGTATGATATCAATCAGCGAATTTTACACTGGAGTTATTATTTTGTTTCTTATCATTCCAATTTATACTGTGACATTTGAAATCGGACTGTAGCCGGTCATGTTGACTGGTAAAAGTAATTTTAGCTCAGTCACGTCTCATTTCTGACTGGTCAAGATATTTACGAAAAAATCAAGTACACATAATGTGAGCCAAATTAAACCCACAAACATAGTTTGTTTGTTCCAGTCACTGCTAGACCGTTTAAAGATTGGCTTAATATTTTTCTGAACAGATTTAACCCCAGTCACTCGAATGGCATTCCTATCGATCTTGAACGCATGACAAACAGCAAGCGAATGGTCTTTAGCCGTTTGAACAGATACATGTATGCATTGGTGTATGTTTTCGTTAGAGGTCATAATAAAAAAAGAGATAAAAACTCTCAGATTTACAGTTGGGGATTTGATTGTTTATTCAAGAATGAACAATGTGACCGTCTCAACATGACATGACTGGTCAACATGACCGGCGAGTAAAGTTTTTGGCCGGTCAAGTCACCATTCTGGCCAGACATTGCCCGTTGACTGGCCATTATTTTGAGCCCTGAATATTCATCAATCAAACAGATCTTACATCTACGTCTGTAGCTACTGTGTGACAAAAAATTTGCATCTCTGATTGGAAGGCACTGAATGTCAGAGGATGTAGAAGAACTAAACTCAAAATCTGTGGCAGTAACTATTCAATGTTCACTATCTTCTACATTGTAATATTCATGCACAATAAATCAAACTCCTATCAAACAATGTTTAAATAATAAGTCGAGTTATTTGCAGGCACAATTTGATTGTTTCTTACGTGCACTTATGCTCTATTGGTGGACAAAGGTACAGATGATGTCATAAAAGTTTGTTTTTGTTTCTTTGTTACATGTATGTATTACGAAGCAGACAGATTCTATGTTGTCGTGCATCTGTTCAGTAATAGATCACAGAAGACATCAAAATGTGGTAAAAACATCAGTGACACACACCTGAAAAATTTACAAATTCTGTGACACACTCTGGTAATGCCTTATGTGATTATTTTTTGTTTTTACCACATTTTGATGTTATCTGTGATCTACTCAAGGCAAGAAAAAACCCAGGTCTGATTTCCTCAGCCAAGTAAATTTTGCTCTTGGGCAAGCGAAAATAGAAGTTCAGTGGCCCAGTGGGCAAGTGAAATTACAATGTAGTGTCAGTAGTCTTGTGAGTCTGACTAAAAATGCCAGCTTGATAAATGATAATTTCCAGTCATTCCATTTCAAAACTTAAGACCTAAAGATTAGTTAATTATTAGGTTGAAAGCAAGAATTAGTTTGGAATCTGAGTGTACCTCATTCCCATTTGTCCTCTGATTTCCTTACTGGCCACCACACTGGCAACTAATATTTAAGTGGGGCAAGTGAAAACTGAAATTGACTGGCCCACTGGGCAAGTGACTTACAATTTTTTTTCCTGCCCTGCTACAGATGCATGAACAAATGCATGACACATGAAACCTACATGTAATTGGTAAGAGCCCAATTTTGTACAAGTAAAATGTACAGCTGTGACAGGGCTCTAAAGTGCTGTCTGGTCATCCCAGGGTAAGGCAATCGATTGAAATCGATCCATAAATTGATATAAATCAATAAATTGAAATTAATGTAAGTGTTATCAGTGCTATCGATCAATTGAAAGAAATTCATACTCACATGCTAGAAAAGTTTCAAGTTATTAGTTTGATTTTACCAAATTTATCAGTCATTAGAGAATCAATTGAAAGTTGGTCTCTCTTTGTTAGTTCACCTAAACTGTAGAAAAATTGTGTCCCTCAACACAATGTTTGATTGTAACTTTTTTATGTAGATTTCAAAGGCACTACCAAAAACCCCCAAAACATAGTCCCTGATACATGTATGCCAGCAAAATATTGTTTACGAGATACAATGTTATGTTTTTATGCAATTGTATTCATGATTTCATATTTCACTTTAAATCTTTTGTTCATTTCTTTCTTATTAAATGTTGCTTAAAAGATAAGCTAGTATCAGCAAAATTGATAATGCTTATTGAAAATTTGATCACAATCGATGACTCATGACGAATCCTTTTATTGATTTCTGATATCATTGACTAATTTCTATTGATTGTTATGAGATAATCGATTGACTATACTGTGTCGTCCAATACAAGTAGATTTTCCTACCTGGGCAAGTTACTCTTCCTTTTTTTCAAGTCCTGTGTAGTTTTCACGACAGTTTGAGGTACATACATACCTCTTTATAAAGTATCATAGTGTTTTTTTTTGTGAAAGAAAATACCACAACATTTAACTTACTACAGTATCAGCACCAGTGGGTGCAATGTCCATGTACAGTTGTGTATAACAGCATATTGTAACTTGCATGTAGGTACAACTGTAGACACTTGAGTAACTTCAGAACTGACTTACTCTAGCATAAGAGAAATTTCTCTGCTGAAGATGGCACATTACATTTTAGCTTACTAGCATTCACATCAGAGGGCAACATAACCTTACAAGAGCATGCATCAGAAAGAATCATGAGGTGCATATAAGCCAATAACAAATGTCGCATGCTCATGCTCAGTTATCGAGAACAGATAATAACAGATAATAAAGCTCTTTATGCACGGCAGGTAAACATCACCAAAGTCGATTCCACAAGCAATGTAACTTCTCCTTGATAATGACACATTCACAACCAAAGGCAAAACGAAATATATACGTATCTTGACGTTACTTTACTCAGCTCGTTGGATTTATGCAAAACTTGCTTACCTGTTGTTTTTGTTACCTGTAATCGCTATCTTCAACTTCTGGGTAACGGTAAACTTTGCCTTGAAACCGTGCACGGTGACGAAGCCAAGGTAGAGTGGATTTTGGCCCGCTAAAACAGAGCTCGAGTTCGATGCAAGTTCCAACGAACTGCCAAACATGGCGGGAGAACCGAGAGAACCTGGTACCTAACATGAAGACCGCTGATTCCTGCTTGTTGGAGATCGGACACTCACAAGGCTGGTATGCTCTTATAAAGGGACTGGGATAACAGTGATGGCAATGAAAGCACAAAACGGTAGAAATCACCAAAAAAACAAAAAACAAAAAACAAAAAACAAAACAAAAAAACCCAAAGAAACAGTGAACATGCAATGGCAGACTTAGTTGTATTAATCTTACTTGTAGAATGTTCATGTTTCGGAATATTTAACGCTCTAAATCGATGATATTTCGTTCATTCTCAGCGGCTCAGGGGCACAGCTGTGACCTCGAACTTTCGCGATATGAGAAGTTTAATGTTTGTTGTTTTCGGATTGTTAAAAATGTCATTTTGGGTATCGAAAAAAAGTCAGCTATCATTTTCGGAAAGGCGATAAGACCTAACGTTTTCCGGAAATGGACAAAAAAGCCCTAATAAGTTCGAGAATACTCAAGCTCATCTAGAACAACCGAACGGATAAATGTTTTTTTGCGCAACCTAAAATTAACCTACAGAGCTTTGAAAGTACACCAGATAGCCTAAAACAGCGTTGAAAAGCATTCGAGAGGAAACGGTCGTTGGGTGTCCCTTATGGTTCCCTACCTAACCTAACTCCGCGTCAGTTCAAACTCGGTCACCAGGGCTCTTTCCGTCTTGAACTCACACAACACGTGACGCTTTCATGGACCTTCATGAATAAACACGTACGTGTCCGAGAATTAATTTTTCTCTTTTCTAGAGACGTAAGCTTGGGACGCCTGCATGTGCAGTAACAATTCTAGTTTTATTTTGTCGTTGTGGATGCGCGGAAAGTTCACAAGAAGACAGCTTAATTAGTGCGGTGTCACACCCGTGCAACTTCTAGGTTTTCCATTTACATGGTTTTTACATGTTTCTTACAGGCTCCCTTTCTTTCATTTACATTGTTTTTACATGTTTCTTACAGGCCCCCTTTTTTCATTTACATGCTTTTTACATGTTTCTTACAGGCCCCCTTTTTTCATTTACATGCTTTTTACATGTTTCTTACAGGCCCCCTTTTTTCATTTACATGCTTTTTACATGTTTCTTACAGGCCCCCTTTTTTCATTTACATGCTTTTTACATGTTTCTTACAGGCCCCCTTTTTTCATTTACATGCTTTTTACATGGTTACAAACATAACATTTCCAGACTTTTTACAGCATTCGCTTGAATTATTTACACGTTCCTCACATGGTTTAGCAAAGCAATTTACATGTTTTTTACAAAGGCAGATACTGTAAAAGTGTGTAAAATATTTTACAGGTTTTTACATGTTCTTCAAATGATCATTGTCGACAAAGACAATGTAAATCACTATTTACAGAACATTTACATGCTGTACTAAAAGCTGTAAATTTCCTGGAATTTTATTTTACAAAACCCTAACATGTAAATTGTAATTTACAAAGAATGTAAATCAAGATTTACATACTGTAAATTAAAATTGACATGTCCATGTAAATTTTCAACTTTTCCAGTGCCTGTTTCTCGAAAGCCCCGGAATCTTTTCGGGCCCGAAAAGCCATTTTTAGTTAATCGGTGTTTAAAGACAGAGAGGTGTATACGCCTGAAACTTCTTGTATGAAGAGAACCTCTGTTCGTATTAAGAATATATGAATAAAACTGGCCATTTCCGAGTTACCTTGTGTCTCTGTTTCAAATCGAGTCTTCGTGCAAAACCCTTCTTATGAAAATGAGTTTGAACATTTGGAAGGTGGATAATATGTTATGTCCTACAGTGGCTGCGAAATTTTTTCGCACCTAAAAAAATCCTCGAAACAAACATTCCAAAAGATTCTACTCTATACATACTACTTGTAGCTTCTGCAGAAAGAAAGAGAAGAACTTGTAGATATCTGCTAACTTTTTCGAATTGTTCATTATTTTAACGGATACATTTTTCCCATTTTGCCAAAAATTATCAAAGCTAAATAATTCTGATATAAACCTCCGCGCTTTTGATATTCAGATGTATTATAATGTACCCGCTTACATTTTATAATTTTTGTTCATGGACCATCTCTTTTTCAAAAATTTTAAGTTCGAAACTAATTTCTGAATCAAAAAGTTGATTAGTTGTGAAAACCCATGTATGAGTAAAAATTAAAGAGAAAAAACAAGAACATTCCATTGCGATAGATAGACCTTTCTACCCTGTTGTAAAACTAGCAATGCCATGACCGTCATGCAGAAAAAACCCGCCATCTAAACTCATGCCTACCTGTTGTACGCTTGGCTTGTACCTGGTGATACTCCTGCACTTAGTCGATAGACAGTTTAATCTGCCAGGTGCTGTGTCTTGCAATTTATTACAACATCATTTTAATACAACAGTCATGGGAGAGTGTGTACAATTCATGAAAGATTTATTTTACCAGCGGATTGTAACGACAGTACGTCATTCCTTCAAAATTGCCGAGCAACTATCCAGGAAGTTAATTCCAAACAAAAGATATCGGTTACTGTTGCCGATATAAAGAACCCCTTCAAAACGAAGTCGATTGCCCGTAGAAAGTAGAATATTCTATATGAAGCCAATGAAGGCCCAGGTAAACCCATAAAACATTTAAGTGCGACATTGTTGTGCAGAACAAGGGGGAGGGGTGGGTAGCGGGGGGGGGTGCTGAATGCGTGACACATGTTGTGTGCTACTGAGGCGAGGTTAAACTAAGTGTAGTATATTTTCGCACCCCCCCCCCCAAAAAAAAAAACCTCGAAAAAAAACATTGCAAAAGATTCTTCTATATAAATACTATACAATACTAGCTGCCTCAGAAGATACTGTAGTAAGTTACTTAGAGTCGAAGGTTGTAAATATGTAATGACTTTTCAAACTCTTAAGTTGTATTACGGATGCGCGAATCTCATCTTGTCAAAATTATCGATGCTAAATTCTTCGGACAAAAACCTCTGTGGCTTTTAATTCTCGGATGCATTACAAGGTATTTGATTTAAACTTTTACGATGTAACGGACCTTCACTTTGTCTGAAATTCAATTAACTTGGAAACTAATTTCTGAAGTTTTAAAAAAGTTGATTATATGTAAAACCTCATATGTATCCCACGTATCGGTAAAAAAATAGCAAAATAGGAGCATTGAATTGCCATAGATAAACCTTTCTACTCTGTCGTAAAACTAACAACGTCATAGCCGTCATGTCGAAACAATCGCCAATTTAATCTACGTGCTGTTGCGATGTTATGACGATATTATTTTAAAATAGTCACGGTGTGATTGTTTACAATTCATGAAGCAACAATTAGTTTACCAACGGGGCGTTTATTCAATGTTAAGAATATCAAAATTATTTTACCAAGGAAAAGAATTTATTGCTAGCCAGATATTTTCAGGGCCATAGCTAGAAGAACGATATTGACCCTAAAAATACTAAAAATACGTCTTGCTAATTTAACTTTCGGCCGATTAAGGTCTGCATATCCTCAAGTAAGGTACTCATGCGTTTGCACAAAATGCCGCTGCAATTTCGTTTTGGTTAATTAGCTTTTGTTTGCTGCTTTCGCGGAAAGGGTCTTTGCTTTAAACGTCAGTCGGTAGAACGAATCGAGTCAGAGTTCTGGCTGAATTTTTTACTTAGCACGCTAATAATTGTTTTTTAGGACAAAACTGGTTTATAGAGTTCGCTGTTACGAGGGCCACGAATTTCGCCTGAAAATCTCCGAATTTTTCAAAATTATGGAGAAAGTATTTATATCTACTGCGTTTTCGATTGGTGTAATAGACGTTTCAGTATTAATCCTCAATTGTGCCCGAAATGTAAAAAAATGGCTGGTCCAATGATTAAGTTTAATCATCAATCAAGCTAGCTGACATTTAGCCCTCAGCCGCGAAATCGAAATTATCTACTATCGACCTTCTTGATTTTTAACGGTGTAGATGCATTATATCAGGTCAAAATTCAAAGAGTAGAGTGAAAGGGAAATTGGATTTTCAATATTGGAGGAAAATCAATAAGATTATAGGTAAATATCATATTAAAATCGGAAAGGAGATTCTGAATAGGACTCTTGTATACACTGGTCACACTGAGAAAAACCAAAAACGAATATGAAAAGTTCTCGATGAAAGCTTTGAACCTCACATCCTGACTAGCTCACTATCTGACTCAATGTACATTCTGTCCAACTCAACGGCGCAAGCCTGCCTTGATTTTTCTTCCGCTTTTCATTTACTTTTCTCTTAGTAACGTAGTGCGATAGAGAGTCCGACGCAAAATAGCAGTCCAGACGGGAAAAATATAAGCAAGGTTCGCTTGGAATTTTTTATTGGGTAAGAAAAGGTGTAGGTAGACGGACCAGAACGTAGTTCAAGGCCAGTAACACAACCTGACTTTAATGAACACGAACAAGGTTAGGAGTAAACAACTTAGCTTCGACGAAGTTCGACAACATGTGCTCTCTTCTGACCGTTTTCAAGTTTATACGCTACGTGGCGTAATGGTCACCAAGTGTACCACTACACCTGGCGGTGACGGTGGGGGTCCTATTTGAACCTCTTTTTGTGCTTAACGAGACAGATTTTTGACAGCAGTCCGTTTTTGATCGGACTTAAATCAATTTGTAAAAAAATCACAGTTCTGTACTATATTGATATTAAATTGACAGAGATGCCTGAATTACCGAGGTAACTATCTTTCTTCGAAGAAAATTGTTCGCCCTTGTTTCCCTCGCCTCGCTTTTCATAGGATCATTTTCCTTCGAGAACTACTGTTTAGAAATAAATTGACGTAAAATGAAAGACTTTAAAAAAAAAAAATAAAATAAGGAGGAAAATATTTGCCAAAATGTACAGGGTTGCAATATGACGTTTATTGCATAAGAAACTTACAGGAAGAGTGTTGGTCGTGCGTGATGGGGGATGTTTAATCAGGTGTGCTTGATGTATAATGTCAAGCTATTCTTTCGAAGACCTCCTCGGCGCGAATCGTAATTTTAGTTCAGCAGCTTGTGAGTTCTCCAAAAGTTTCACTGTCTCTAGCCTGTGACTAAGCAATACTTTTTTGAGGAATTCTATGTACTTTTTGCAGATATACGTAAGATTTGAGTGCATGACCAACCATACTGTATTTCTCATTCTGTTTGATGAACGGGTAAATAAACTTAGTTTTATTTGGAGGTATGGAAAGTTTCAGACCTTTCTTCTTTTTGGCAAGTGTAAACCTCCATAGAAATAAAACTGTTCAGCACATTTTTCGAACATGGCCACTAAAATTGCTGAATAGTGAGGGATTAATTTACCATGTCCAATAATGTTATTTCCATCCATAAAGGCCCCAGGCAATCTTCGATCATATTAATTTTCGGATACATTATTTCCTTACAAGTCATATATGGCTAGTGCATGAGTGCACTATGGTGACTTTTAAGTTGTGATAGAGACGCCTTCCTACTCAGTCGTAATATTAACAATGTCACACAGTCAAACAGAAATATCTGTCATTTTAAAACCTACTTGTTGTACGTTCTGCTTTCAAACGTTTCTGTTGATTCTTCTTTACTCGGTCAATGGACAATATTTGTTTAATCTACGTGGCGTTGTCTTTTCCGATGCCATTATAATACCATTTTAAATAATCAAGTGGCGAGCGTTTACAATTCATAAAAAAATGGATTTGCAAGCGGGGCGTATATTAATTTGACATTTACAAATTCTAACTTTTAACTGTCTCAGGAGTCAAAATGTCTCAACTTTTTGCCTATTAGTACCTGAATTCATCGCTCACGGCCATTGAAGGCGCGGGTATTTTATGTTCCAAAAATACGCCTTCATCGTTTAACTTTCGCCGATTAAGAGGTTTGCTATTGAGGGTTGTAAAACCAGAACCAAAGTAAACACTCCTGCCAATCAAAAACGACGCAGACAATCTAATTAACCAATCAGCACTCGAAGTGACTGCAGGTAGCTTGGCGCGAGTGTTTTAAGCCAATAGTTTAGCGTAGTAATGCAAAGCGAAAGTAAATGCGAATTACTTTCGACACTCGAGTGAAATCTGCTCTATCCTTGTGCATTCTTAAGTTTGCGCAAAAAGGCCGTCATTTTGGGCAGGTCGCTACTCTCGCGAACGTTTTTACGTCATAAACCTTGGTCGGCAGAAAGATGATGTTTGAGTTCTGGTTGGATTTTTGTTTACTACGCCGACGAATGTTATAAGGAAAGGCTGATTTAGTAGGAAAAACAGAAAGAATCAAGGTCAAGGTGGCCTTGTGCCTAAATAGATGGCTTAATAGATATTGTAGTTTGAAGATCGACGATTAAGCTTAGAAAGTTTCCCGGCTTCTTCTGCACTAAATGTCGTATAAACCAACTTCTCCAGTCAGTTTTAGCAACCCGGGTCGTTTCTCGTGTGTTTGAATAATCGGAGGGACTATTTAGTGCTTAACAAGACAGACTTTGACAGCCGTCAATTTGTGTTCACAGTGTTTAACCCTTTACCCCCTAGGCGAACGGCAGGTTTTCCCAAATCGGCAAATAAAGACACTCTGCCTGTGTACAATATGCCATTTGAAAGCCACTAATCAGCTCATTCAAGAGTTCACATCAGCAGCTATGAAGGAGGTAGACGTTTTGAGAGAAATTGTTTGAAAATGCGAAAAATGAACGATTTCAAAAGGCAACCTTCTACTATATTAGGTAGACCCCTAAACTATAGCCTATTAAGCAGCTCTTAGTGCATAGCTTCATATGAAACAAGTCTTGCATTCCATTTGCTCCCTAAAAAGGAACTAAAATCTTGTGGGGGTGGTCAACCATGTCTTAGATAGGAAGGGGTCACAATTTTAAGAATTCAATGGGCAGATCTTCTCAAGAAAATTTTCGTGGCAAAAATTCATAGAAATCTATCAAATATTCACAAAGTTATGACTCTGTGTGCCAATTTGGCACTCTTGGGGAGTAAAGGGCTAAACGTGAAATTTGATAAGTGCGATTTGACAACGGCGATCGGGAAAAATGATAGTCTCAATGTTGGCTTTATCGATTTTTAGCCGCATGAAAGAGAGAGCTGCGAGTCATGCTCTAAATATAAAACTTGTTACCTACGTAGACCGTTTTAACTTTACTTTATTTAGTTTGTTTTGTTCGTCATTTCCGCCACTCCTTTTAGTTTCGAAATATGTGTTACGAGATCCACCATTATAAAATATTGTAATTTAGTTTGGCTGATTAGATCTCCTGTGAGATCCAACGTTCAGTCAAGCAGGATCTTTGTTCATGGCTTTGCAGTTTATTTAGTTTCCAAATGACTGATCTTTCTCAACGAGGAAAATTCAAGGCATATACCCGGTATCGAATATCACAAAAAGAAAAACATCCTAATATAAGAACACTAGAGACTATGATCTGATGAAGAACAAAATGCAAGGGTTGTACCGACTGTGGCCCGACTCTAAGCCGCTTCCAGGTCGCTTGCTCCCACTCCCTCCTCTCTGCTCTGATTGGATAAAATCCACGATGGACGATGACGTCAAAAACTCGCTCTCGTACAAGCTCTATCAGATGCGGTGAAGGGGAAGTGAGTGCGAGCGACCTCAAGCCGTTTGGGAATTGGGCTAGGCTGTACTGTGTTTTGTTTTCCAAATTTTACTTGTAGTGTGGTCAGATATACGCCGTGAGAGGACCTACAGTCGTCGCTATCGCCTGTGAAAGGTCGCTCACAAGAGGTTCCGAAAAGAGTGATTTGACTGGTAAAAAATGGTATGTTGGAAAAGTGGTTAAGCACACTGTGAGTCTGTGAGGATAGATGGTATAAGCAACCAGAAACAGAGGATTTTGTAATGATAACTTTACTGGTACTATAAAATGGCCGGCGATACAAGTAAACAGTTCAGGTGAGCCTTGTGACGAAACGATATGTCACACAAACTGCTAGACCATAATGCTCTACTGCGCTGTGGGATTTGCTTAGGGGCGGTGGCTTGGGCGAGAATTCATGCCGGGTGACATCAGAGATATTCATAGAAAACCGTGCCACACGCAACACCTCTTGGGCCATACCTACATTAACTCAACAAAACCAAATCAAGAACTCTGATTTCTCTGCATGCAAAATTCTTCCGTGAATTACTGATTTCCGAGTTGGAAAATAGACGGCGTTGTCCTGGTAATTAGAACAACGCAAACGAAAAAAAAGAAAAGAAAACTCTCATTCTGTAAGAGTTACCTTACACTTCCAAACTTCGAAATTAAAAGGAAATAATCGTTTACCGGCGAAGCAAGCAACAAAGAATATAATCGTTATTACACTCAACGTCTCTCAAGCTATTGCGTTACTGACAAGTATCTTTAAAGCTAGACCATCAGTACTTTTCCTGCTTCTTGGTTAGTCTAGTACACCTTGTATTTTGTACGAATTATTGAAACATTACATTTTTAGCAACATGTGTAAGGATATATATATATATAACAATATTTTAATTTTCGGAAATATGGCACTACATGATATAACTTACAAAAAAACACCAGGTGCCTACTGAGGAGTACTGTTATTTTATCAAGTTTCAAGTATACTTTAAAATCAAATCGCAAATATAGTAAAAAAAAGGCAAAGTTGATATTTGTTACAATGGCCCAGTACTGGAATATATTCCTAACAACCAACATAAACAAGTCTAACACTTGAACAAAAAATGCCCAAAGAGATTTAGTTCAGAATTGCTATGAAAAAAGATATTTTATCCAATTCGCAATTCTGATTGTTTGTTAATTCTCTATCTATAATTTTTCGACTCGGCTTGCTTTGTTATTCGCCTGACGATATCCTTGTAATAAAGATGGTATATTGCATTACAGCATTTGTCTTCTCTCCTACACCTTAATTATCTATATATTAGATCTATGATGCACTATTTTTCAAATTAGCGTTTCTCCCGTATTATTTCTAGTTGTCAGATGGCAAACGTTTTCAAATTGCTTGTCTGACTATGTACGCATTGCGTATGTATTTTATATGACTTGTATTCTCTTGCGCATGAGTATAGGCTACTTGGAGCCTCTTGTTTTAGATGGATCTTGTGCTTCGCCCCTTTTCAAGGAAGTTTCGCTGGTAACTGGCTACTTTCTGGATACGATTTTATTTTGATAAATTGTATTAAAGTCAAAAGAAGGCTTTGAAATCAATCAAACAAAAAGTGAATTTTGTCGCAACATGGAAGGCTTCGTGCGGTAAGCTTTGAGACGGCTTCACGAGATACACAAACCCTCAACTTGTCGCGAAATGTGAGCAAATTTTATGCGTGACAAGTTGTGAGTTTGATGAATGAGCAACAAAGCCAAAATTTGTCGCTCAAAGTAGACCCGCTCTCTACTATTCGCAACAACAATTTTGATCACGCAAAGTGAAAAACCCGAAACTTCAGCCAAGTTGAGAGTTTTTGTATCGAACATACCATCGTCCCTTTTGAGCGGCGATATACGAGATACGGGTTTTTGTTTTTCGTATTTCGCCGCCTTTAGAATATAGCGTAACACATTTACTTTTTTTTTTGTAGTACACGTTAGGTGGCAGGACTGCATGTGTTCGAAGAAAATTTGAAGGTGTATGTTTAATAAAGAACCATAGAAATAACCTCTTATTTAGTTGTTATAAACTTGGATTTCGGTGTTTTGAGCTTACTTTATTTTCGCATTGCTTCGATTTGAAATATTTAAACCTGAACAAGCGTTTCGACAGTTTCGAACGCTTGAAGAAGGACTTATTGTTTACCCTGCAACTTACTTGATCGGACCAAATGTCTCAAATGTATGTTGTTTACGCTTCCAGATCAGACAGCAGCGTCTTAAGAAACTAGCATTCATTTTTAAGAACGAGCAATGCCATACATAGCAAGCCGAATGAGAACTCAATGAGAACTGTGCGGCTGGTAGAAAAAAAGGTCTAACATTCGCAATAAACTGTTCAGAATAATAGAATAATAGAATAATAACAACATCAACTAAGGTTTTCTCATTCACCATTTTCATTTAATTTCGTTATCAGGTCTCACTCTTCGCACAGAAACCAACGATGGTGACTGCAAAAACCATCCGCGTTAAGGCCTCTTGTTTGTGATGTAAGAAGTGATGTTGGAAGTGTGTTCTTTGTTTTTCCGGTTTTTTTTTCCACACTTCTTGGAGGGTTACATTACATTGTATAGACCAACAATTGTGTTGCTTTTTTCAGCCAGTTGGGCGCGAAAAGAAGAGAAAGGACCATAGGCAAGCAGCCATTACAATCAATCTTTTTCCTGCTCTTTATTTTCATCAGCAAACGTGAAACTATAGTGCACCCAATAATTGGAGAAACCACTCATATATAATTTCGAAAAGCGAGTTATTGCATTCCTTTAATAAGCGTTTACGGAGGAATAGAGATTTTGTCTCAAGATCTAAGCCTGAGGTTTGGGAACTTCTTCAACAAAGATCCGGGACACTGACTGCCAGCCTGTGCTGGCGTCAGCCTTAGCACCATGAGCACAGTCACCAACCCAGAATCCCACGCGCACCTGGCCTTTGTGGACGTTGTTACAGTGCCCCTCAATATGGCGGACACGGTGTAGGTCTTGAGTGTTTCCTTGCCACATGAACACAATACCGTCAATTGGCAGGGGAGCTGCACATTCAGCTCCGTTGAAAGTGAAATACCAGCGTTAACAACAATTTGTGCACTTGTAGATTCTAAGGGAACCAGTCCAGTAAACATGCAGGACTGTATCAGAAAAGTTCTTGGTAAACATACAGTCCTATAGAAAAAAAGCTTTTAATTGTGGATTTTCTTGGTAAAAGTTTTAAATATGAATTTTTAAATTATATTATACAGTGAAAATTGGAAAAAAAGAAAACTAAGTCCCTAATGAGACATCTGTCGACAAAATGAACAATGACTTCGTCATTATATACAAAATCGTGTACCTTGATCAGACCGTAGTCTGTTTGATCATTCAGATTTTCCCATGCGCACTCCTTCCAGTTTTTATAATGCATCTAGCCTGGCGTCCCAGGACTTCCAATTTTCCCAGTCTCCCCACGCTCTCCTTTTGGTCCGCTAGGGCCCTGGACACCAGTTTCTCCCTTTGTTCCTTTTAGCCCTGGAGGTCCCACTGGTCCAGTCATTCCCGGGGGTCCCTGATTTCCGTCACTACCATCACGTCCATCTCGCCCGGGTATCCCTGGGCTACCAGGCTTGCCATGTGAGCCGGGTTGACATGCGCAGCAGAATGAGGACGGCTTTGAACAAAACAATATTGTGTACGCAGTTAAATCAGTAACATCAAAAACCGTTTTTAATTGAAGCTATTTCACGCATAGAAGATCCGCTTCCCCTTATGGAGAATCCTAAATGGTTTCTTCTCGTTGGCCTGACTTAGAGCGGCATTATTACAAGTTTCAAGCTCAGTAGAAATGTTGCAGTTCTTTGCATTGGAGTGCTCCTATGAAGTATTGTCTCGACCCTTCCTTCGCTTAACCGAATTATGAGTAATTTTTCTAACAACTTTGGTACAGAGATAGCGTGTGGAATTGAAGGACAGTTATAAGTAATTCTTACAGCAATTTGAATGCATACATTTGACTGAAAGACTGTTATAATAATGTGTATTATCGTTTGTCTCACGATGTAGTCACTTGAGATGTAGATCGCGACGTTTCGACTGCTTACTGCTAGTCTTCTTCAGGCGATAAGGTCGACTGATTGCACGGTATCATTTATATCACAAAGGTCGGCTGTGATTGGTGCATTTCGATCCTCCTATTGTTCCATTATTCCGGCGAGTAGCTGTTCCCTCAGTGGTCCGCTGTTGTACCATTCTCCTGTTGTTGTGTTTCTTGATCGTGGGTATCCATGCTTCAGGAATTTCAATTCCACTATCCTTGTTGATGTTGTTAGGGTGAAGTCTTATGTGAATAGCTTCCTTGACCCTACGTGTGTACCAGTGAGGATCTCGATCAATAAACTTGACCTCATTCCAGATAGGATAGTGGCCGGTCTCGTGGGTGTGTTCAGAAACGGCGGAGGTCTGGGTTCGGGCGAGTCGTATATCCCTGTCGTGTTCTTTGATCCTCTCCTGCATAGATCTCCCTGTTTCCCCGATGTAGACTTTGCCGCACTCACAAGGAATCCTGTAGACAACACCATCTTGTTTAGCCGGGTTGACGGTGTCCTTTGGTCGCACTAAGTGTGACCGAAGTGTCGTGTCGGACTTAAAGACGGTGCGAATGCCTTGTTGTTCTAGGCAGCGGCGGAGAGACTCCGAAACTCCTTGGACATAAGGTAAAACGGCGGTGGATTTAAATTCCGCGACAGGCTCTCTTCTTGGGGTTGTTCGTGCCTTTGTGATCTTCTGTACAAAAGAGGAGGGATATCCGTTAGAAACAAGTACAGATGACAGATGTTTCTTCTCTCCAGCGATTACTGATGGTTTGGTGACGAGACGTTTAGCC